>NC_133390.1:169328903-169677903 GCF_047511655.1 Castor canadensis | reverse complement strand
GGTTCTAGGACAGGCAACTGGGGCTCAATATCATTGAGAACTTCAAGGAGGGTGTGAGCACACCCCAAATTGCTCCACTCCAAGGGCAAGGAAGCCAGGATCTTCAGCCATCACTTTCTTCCATCGCTTACTGGGGGCTGTTCCTGGAACGTCCACTCTCTGGCAGCCACACAGGCTGGGCACTCTTAGCAGCCAGGGGAAGTTCTTAGGCAGAGAGCTGCATGTGCAGCTTTTGATAAATGTCCTTGTCATTTATGGGAACAGTAAGTGCCAATGGAGAGGCCAGGGGTCACCTACACCCGCCACACAGTACACATGACTGGATTCTCTGTGATTCTGGGAGTCTTGAAAAATAGCATTAATTTTATTATCAACATCCCCTCCTCAGTGCACAGCAAGGCACCTGACATATATAGTTGTGGCACAATTGTCTTTCTTCCTGGGTACACGAGGGATTTTTCACATGGGATGAGGGGGACAAAAAGGTCTGTGGTGTCTGATTTCCTCACTATTAAAGAACATCCAGTTCAAGTCATATTGAGAGGAGTCAAATATCTCCCCATCACTGTAAAGACACCACAGGAAGACTAGAGGGAGAGGGTCAGTTAATGTCGATATGGGTGGTGTTTTCAAAACTACAGTGCTCCCCAAATTTAATCAATGAAACACTCAAAAGCACTTTCAAAGATGAGAAACTGGCCAGGTGCCAGTGACTCACACCTGTAATCTAGCTACTTGGGAGGTTAAGATTGGGAGGATCACAGTTCAAGGCCAGCCTGAGCAACTAATTCATGAGACCCTATCTCCAGAATAACCGGAGCAAAATGGACTGGAGGTGTGGCCCAAGTCTGCCCATCCACCTACCCAAGATCAGCATGTGCAAGTAATAATTACACTTCTGTTTGGTTGCCAAGTGTGACTACATGGAGGGGACAGACCGACAGACAGCTCCTCTCATTTTATCATTTTCCAAGTTTTCTCTCTCCTCCATTAAGCTTCTCCAAACCAAACCAACTGTCTGGAATCATGAATGGGGATGTCACCTTCAATGGTTTTAGGCCCAAAACCCAGAACAGAATTCCTTGTTGCCCTTGGAACTATTTTAAGGCTTAACATTTAAATCATGCTAATTGTCAATACCTCTCCAACATTTCCACTAAAAGTGATCTATACAGATGGGTTCTGCTCCTAGAAGAGAAAACGTGACTTTGGAGAGCTCTCTGGGCTGGCCAGTGCCTCCCCTGTGTGCTCCCCCCGTGAACGCAGCCCTGGACTCAGGCATCAGAAGGCCAGAGAGAGGCTGTGCCTCGTGTAAACGCGACACACTCCACACACCCAGGATCACCTGCGTTTTGTGTGAATGACTACAGCAGTTTGCAAGAGTGCAGGACTTGGCAGAGAGAACTGTCACAAATCTGCTGCCACCCCAACACGCTCGGGCTCAGGGCTGGGAATTCTAATTTCACACTCCAGGGCAGAGCTGCCAACAGCCTGGAGCATACCAATCTTACTTTTAAAGCATTCTCATAGCCGGGCATTGCTGGCTCACGCCTGTAATCCTAGCTCCTTGAGAAGCTGAGATTAAGAAGATTGCAGTTCAAGGCCACCATAAGGAAGTAGGTCACAAGACGCCATCTCCAAAATAACCAGAGCAAAATGGACTAGAGGTGTGGCTCAAGCGGTAGAGTGTCTGCTTTGCAAGGGTTTGAGTTCAAACCCTAGTCACTAGGAAGGGAGGGAGAGAGAGAGGGAGGGAGCGTGGAAGGAAGGAAGGAAGGTCTTCCACCTTCCATATTCTCTTCTCCTTTTGAAAAATTACAGTTCTCTAGTCCTTTAAGGCGAAGTCTCAGGTTTGCCTTCACTTAACCTTTCTTTACTGACTTTGCAGAAAGCAGGGCTTTTATTTTGTCTGCAGATCATTTGTGAAGCCTTCTCTGACTGAGCTGCGTTTTTAAAATGAAAATGCATCAGCCACATAGCCACACATTCATTGTCCCCTCTGCCAGCTTCCTCCATGACGCAGGCACCCGGATGCTTTTGTGAGAGCCCTGGTCGTAGCTGAAATCCACTGAGATGGCTTTTCCTCTCCTGTAGATGGGAAAGTGAGTTTTCCTGCCTGGATTTCTGCGGACCTGAGGAATTCTCTCCTCTTCTAGGACATGCTGCAGGGCACAGGTGGGGTCCTTTGGGACAGCAGAAAGAACTGACTGAACTGGTGAGGTTGACAGGCTCCCTGGCGTCATCTCAAAGAGCCAAATTTTTGAGAATTCTGTGACTGAATTTATTAAGACCGTAACAATTCGTACTGGGAATTGGGTTTCATGGTTGTCCACTAACTGGGGCATTCCTGTCAAGGTCTCAGACATAATATCTAGTTAGATAACACAAAATTGTGAATGTCTAGTTCCATTGTCTTAGGGGAAAAAAACCACAGATCTATTTATGATATAAATTGGCTCATTTGGTTTGTTTGTTTGTTTTTTAATAAGCTATAATTATCACCATGGTATTTTTAAAAATAGGATTGATTTAGGAATTTAGATATTAGAGGCATTTGTTCCAATTTTAATTCCCGGTAAAATGATAGGCCCTATCTTTATTTAAGGTTTTGGTATTTGGTTCTTTGTAGATTTTCTTACACTGCTTTGGATTTTAAACTATTGCAACTAAAGTAATACTTATCTTGATTACTGAGAGTTTGGGCACCCCATCTTCAAAGCTTGTGTCCAAGGCAAGAACTTCTTGCCCTCACATTAGTCCCAAACTGGAACATCCTTCAAGCCCCAAGGAGTGGTGAGTTTGGGGCACCCCAGCTGAGGACAGGAGCCTTGGGGCTCCAAAACTCTCCATCATCAAAGATGGTGAACGTGGGAGATTTAAGTCTGAAGCTGGCTCAAACTCTCAGCTCTCCTGTACTTTACTGAACATCGGAATTAAGTCACAAATGAGCCCCTACCCCAGCGTTACCCTCTTCAAACACCTGCCTGTCTTGTTTCGTCTTTCCTTCTCAATGTATTCTGAGATGCTCATTGACGCCCGCCTCACACTCTGAGAACCATTCAGAACCATTCCTCTTAAAAACAACTGTTTCTAGAAGGTTCCTTGGGTGAGGGTCCCTCAGATAACCCTTCAAAATGCCAGGATCTCAGAATCACCCTAAATCACCATGGGGCCTTTGGAGGAGGTGGGGGGGTTCCCAGCAGAACTTCAGGTCAGCTGTGGTCCTCCCTGCCGTCTTTTGCTCTGAGATTGGCAGGAAGTCAGCTTGGTAACTCTCAAAAGCTTTCCATCTGCTGCCTCACACAAAATGCCAACCAGAAGTCTGGGAGAGCTGCCTTCTGAAATGTCAACCTTTCAGGTATTTGGAAATAGCTAGAAATATGGACAGGTAAGTGATTTTCTCCCATTTTTCCCTGATGATCAATGGCCTGGGGTGTTTGTGGCTGGTTAGGGTAGTGGGAGATATTCTTTTAATCACGCTACAGAGATCGCCCTTCTTTCATGGTAATTGCAGGAATGTACTGGCCATACTCCCCGATGGTACTGAATATGTCCTTGGAGTCTGTGTGGGCCCAGATGAGGCTTATGTGGCTCTTAGCAGGGTGTCCAGTGATCCTCCTGGAACACCACAGGGTGGGGGGCTTGTGGCAAGGAGCCCAGGTAACCCCACTCCCTCCCTCTCTCCCCGGGAGACTAGCATGGGATGGTTCCTCAACACCAGGCAGGTTCCAAAGACAAATGAGGCTTTCTGTCCCTCTATCCCCAGAACACAGCTGTAGACCATAAACAGCCCCTCAGTAAGGGTGGCCACCATTGATGCAGCCCACTGGCCCCTTCTTTTCAGATATCACCCCACAAAAGACCCTGGGGAGCTGCCCCCTTTGCTACTCTTCCTTTTGCTGTCAGGTAAATCGAAAACCTTGAGTCCCAAAAGGAGCCACTGTTCCTGAATCGGTCAAATTGGTCAGAGCTTGACTCTGCCTGGCCCGTGCCTGTCAACGCCGTTCTGCAGAGTCTGAGGCAGATGGTGACAGAGGAGCCTGCCCTCCCTGTACTGGAAGGACCCAGCCTTCGCAGGACTTGGGATCATAAGAGAAGCAGCAGACAAAAGAAGCCAGTGCAGATAACTCATGCCAGCGGTGACGCCCTCCAGAGCCCGCTGGGTCCTACTCTCCACGGCCCCAGAGGGTCTGGGCTCCTGTCCTGTTTTTAAGCCTGTCATTTTCCCAAACCTGGCTTTTTGCCTTTCTTTTGATTCTCTGAGTTCCCTGGTAGCCTCCCAATCAAAAGCTCCTCTCTGCCTGTGGACAGCTTTGAGTTCTGGTGTGTGCCTCGGGGATAGTCCTGACTGACATGACAGCTAGCGGCTGTTCCTGGCATGTCCCTTCTGTGCATGTTGGGTCCTTTCATTGTGTGATTAGTTGTGATCCTGATCACTCTGCCTTTCTTTCCCACTGGATCCTTCTCTGCTCTCATTTGTGTCCTCTACCATGGTTGGACCTCCTCTCTCCCTGCTGACGATTTCATCCCCTTCCAGAGCCTGACCACAGCCCCCTCTGCCCACACGCCCAAGGCAGTCTGTCCCGACAGAGTCTCCACCCCTCCAGCGGGTCCCACCATGCTCCTCCCTGTTCCCAAGCCTCCTATGACTCAGTTGGTGCCACTCCTGAGTCCAGTGTGTGTGTCCATACACCAAGAGATACGGGATGATTTGAGGACTAACATGGACAAATAATTTTAAAAGTCACATACTTAACTTATCTATTTTGGGGGAAAACTGTATACTTGGCCATCTGCTCTCTGTTTTCATACATATTAGTGCCTGGAGTAAAGTTTTAGTTTGAGTAAAGAAAATGGATCAACTCTAACAAAACACATCAAGTAATTAACACACAAATGACATGCGTATAGGACAAGCGTGGTGTGTTAGTTACCTGGTGCTGCTGAAACAAAATGTCACAAATTTAGTCACACTAATTTGTTACCTGAAGGTCCGTAGGATTCAGTCCCTCCAGAGGCTCCAGGGGAATTGCTGATTTGCCTTTTCCAGCTTCTCGAGCCGCCTGCACTCCTCGGCTCATGGTTCTTCCCTCCAAACAAAGCCAGTGATGGCCTCCCTCCTCTCTGCTTCCATCCTCACAGCACCCCTGCCTCTGGGCCCCCTGCCTCCTTCTCAGGATTTCTCTGGGCTCAGTCAGGTAATTCAGGACCTTCCTCCCACTTGGTCCCATCTGCAAGTCCTTTCATCACATAAAGCAATGTAGTCACAGGGTCAAGCATGAGGATGCAGACATATTTGGGCTGGATATTTGGAAAACACTGCCCTAAAATATCAATTCTGAGTTATTTGGCGGAGCATAGACTGTGGCTCCATCTGGGAGCTCAGCACACCAACTGCTCACACACCCATCTTTGGACAGGTAATGTCCTCAGTACCACCCCATTCATCCTGTCCTGTGCTCACAGGTACACACACGCACACACACAGCCTGTGTATCCTGTGGGCTCATGCTCTCCTCCTCCAAGACGTCTTTTTAAGCACGACAGCTCACACCACCCTTTCCTCCGTACCTTACAGGCTGGCATTCACAGACCTCTCTACCCAAAGAGGCTGGGTAAAATTCAGGCTCTTTGTCTGGCCATAGACAATGGGCAATTCAGAGGAAGTTCCACCTTCAAGGTACAGTCCCCCTTGGGCAGGAAGTCCCTTGGAGACGGCAAGCGCAGAAACCCAACTCAGGCAGAAATAAGCTGACAAGGACGATGTATGGACCCGCTTGACTTGTGAACAGTGGGACTCATGGTTCTGGACAGAAGCAATTTTGTCTCCAGGGACATTTGACAGCATCTGGAGACATTTTTAGTCGGTGTGATGGGAGGGTGGAGGTGACATCTATCCCGTACAGGTCAAGGGACCTTGTTGATCTGGCAACAACATAGAGGGAAGCCCACACCATGAGGAATTATCCAGCCCAAACTGAGAAACTGAGGCTGAGAAAAACTGAGGGTAATGGCTTCAAGGCCTGGTTGGATCAGTAGCTCAACTCATGCTGACTCCATTGTTTGATTCTGTTTTCCTCTGCATTTTACCTCACAGGTAGGAAGACCTGTGCTCTGTGGCTGCCTCACATCCTCACGGAGACAAGCCCTTTGAAAAGAGGTCCTCTTTCCGGTATATCAAACCAATCTGTGTGTTGAGTTTCCTTGGGCTGTAGGTCAAAATCAGTTTGACCCATAGGAGCAGGAGCGGGGGTGGAGAGGGAGAATACCCTGATTGTCCCGGCCTGGGCCATGAGGCTAATTCTGGAGCAGGGAGATAATGGGGTCACTTCCCCCACACAGAATGTTTGCCCAGAACGAAATCAGGGCCGTGTAACCAGAAGAGAGAAGAATGGAGGCTCGGTAAACAAAAGCAGCAGCCGTCTGGCACATGCCTAGGAAAGAAGAGACAGCAAGAGTGGTTCACAGCGTTCAGCTGTGAGTGGGGAGAAAAGGACGAAGTGGGAGATGAGGGGAGAATGCAGACGCCAGCTCACTGCACAACCCGGGAAGGTTGCAGACAAGGGTCTGCTGGCATTTCCTTTCTCCATTCTTTCTTTATTAGGCTGGGAAAAGAATTGTAACCATTCACTACATATAAACACCTTCCTCCCGTCCGATGAGTACAAGTGAACTTGGCACGAGAACGTATTTCTGGATAGTGTAACGTATTATCCAAAGCGAAGGGAATGTGGAAATTATCACCCCAAATGCTGGAGCTATTAACCACATTTCCCTCAGGGTTCGGTTTCCATAGAGAGGTCACGTTTTATTTACCTGTGTTTAAAGATTAAAGTTTCCAGATGGTGTCTTAGTTCCCTACCGAAGAGAGCGGGTGTACATCTGGGGGTATTGATGACAGCGGCCCCTGTGACTCACAGCTCTCTGAGCTCCTCGGTCTGACTAGGGTCTGGTGAGTCACTTCAATGTGTCTGCCATCAGAGAGCAACATTGCAGCCAGCAGAGCCCCGGGCGAGCTGAGGCTGATGGAGGGAAGACACAAGAACTCTGAGGCAGAATATGGGCAAGCTCTCTGTCTCCTGAGCACAGGGCTGGACTCAACTGGAAAGAGACTGTAAAAGCAAACAGGCTGGACATGGTTCGGGTCTATACTCCCAGCTACTTGGTAAGCAGCGATCAGAAGGACCCAGGTTCAAGGCCGGTGAACAAAAAGTTAGTGAGAACCCCCATGTCAACATGTAAGCTGAGCATGGTGTCTCTCAGCTATAAACCCAGCTATGAGGGAATTGTAGGTAGGAGGATTGTGATCTGAACCAAGCCCAAAAAAGTAACCTAAAGTCAAAAGGGCTAGGGACAGATCTCAAGTGATAGAGTGCTTGCCTAGCAATTATGAGTCCCTGAGTTCAAACCCTAGTTATTACAAACTTTAAAATAAACAAAAGAACAACAAAAATCCTGTCGGTGCATACAAATGGCAACTATCCCCTTCTCTTTCTGTACCACTTGGGAGTTTCGTTCTATGACTCTATTTCCCCACTTCTTAGACACACTAGCCTCAACCAAGTAGCTGGGCCTCTGCACTGCTGTTCCCTCTCCTAGAACACTGTTCCCGCAAACGTCACCTCCTCAGAGAGACCCTCAGACCAACCATGACCCTTCCTCCCATGCATTTTTCACCATCTGAAGTTACCTGTTGACTTATTTGCCTGGACACAGCTCCTCGCAGGCTGCAGCTGTGTGTGAACAGATGTTTGCTGCTGAGTCCAGGCCGCCAGCACAGAAGCTGTGGCCAAGGCCCCCAATCGATATTTGTCAACTTAATGAGCAACACGAATGCACAGTGCTGTTTTGCACCTTATCTGCTCCATTTTTCTTGAATATAATGTTGGCCTGAGCAGGAAGAGATGGCGCCCGAATGTCACCAAGAAACACCACATGGTCTGAATGCATAGTAATTCTCACATGGACTCTTCTCTTCTATGCCCTCGTGGGTTCTATGCTTCATGGGCGAATAGAGTCCACCAGAAATGCATTTGTAAACATTGTTAGGAAGTATACATATTTGCTTGGGCCCTAAGCTCTCAGCGAGACCCACAGTAGACCTTCCCCCGGCTCCGGGGCTGACCTGGTCCCATGAGTGCGGTAAGTGGAGTGGGGACGGAAACTTCACAACTCTGTGTGCACCAGCCTCTGCAAAGCTCTGCTTCCCAGCAACTGTCAATGAGCAGCATTTGCTGGAAGGGTCTCAGCTGTGAGCCTACAGTGGCCAAGACTGCTGGCAGTGACAGGATGGGTTCCTGGTCCTGAGGGGACACATCACAGACTGATCCAAACCACAGCTTTCTTTTCTGGGCCATTGCTAAAGCTTCCCCGTGGACCTCCTTCTTCCACTCCTGCTCTAGCAACCTGTTTCCCACCCAGCAGCAGAGCAAGCCTGGGAAAACTAAGGTCAGGTCCTTTCTGTGCTCTAACATGGCTCCCACCTACTTGGAGTAAAAGCCCAACTCCTTTTTTTTGGCAGTACTGGGGATTGAACTCAAGTCCTCATACTTGCTAGACAGGCACTCTACCCCTTAAACCATTCTGCAAGCCCTTTTTGTGTTAGATATTTTCAAGATAGAGTCTCACAAGCTATTTGCCTAGGCTGGCTTGAAACAGCAATCCTCCCGATCTCTGCCTCCTGAGTAGCTAGGATTACAGGTGTGAGCCATCAACACCCAGCAAAAATCCAAGACTTATAATGGCCATGAGGCATCCTCTGCTCTCATGGCCTCCTGACCTGGTTACCTGCTACTCCCAGCTATACTCCCCTGATTTCCTGGGATGAGCCAGGTGCACACCTGGTGATGGGTTTGCACTTGCTGTCCCTTTGCCCGGAAGACTCCCTACCTGGTGTCACCATGGCCCACTGCCTCAGCTCCTTCAGGCCTTTGGTCAAATGGTCTCTTCTCAATCTTCCTTGACCATTATGTACTATCGTGCTTAAAATTGCCCTCTGTGATGGGCAGGATGACCTCCCACACATGTCCACACCTGAATCCCTGGAACCCCTGACTACACGGACAGATGTAGCAAAGGCAGCTTTTCAGATGGGATGAAGTGAGGGATCTTGAGACAGAAAGACCGCCCTGCCATGGCTGCATATCAGAGAGGGGTGTGATAATGGAGCCTTGCACTCTGAAGATGGAAGACTGTCGATGGCCACTCAAACTCAAAGACAAGGAATCCAGTTCTCCTCTCTGAGCATCCAGCAGGATCACTCCAGCCCCACTGGAGTCCCAGCAGGGAGGAGAGGGAGAAGGGGCGCGTGGGGCTCGGGCAGAGGAGCGGGCTGAACAGGGCTGTGCTGGCCTTGGTGGCTGGGCTGAAGCAGCAAGTACATGGGGTGGGATATCACTGGGGGGTTTCTGATGAGAGACACAGGGAAATTCACCAGGGTTTAAATGGTGACTCAAAGCCACACAGACATAGGAAAGAAACCAGGTGACAGCTTTCAGAACCCCAGCCTGTCCCTCTCTGCCTAGGGCCACAGCACATGCCCAGGGATGAGGTGGACACCCTTCAGGGGGACCCAGCCCTGAGACTGAGCTGGACTGTTGCTGCCACAAAGACATTGCCAATCGGGACCAGTGCCCAAGCTCTTAGGGAAGCACATGGGAAGGGCAGGGATGGTGTGCATGGTGACCTGTCCCCATGGGGCTGTGAGCATCTGTCTTGGCAGAGGCTGAGGGGAGACAAAGCAAGTGGCAGAGGTGCCTGGTCCTCAGTGGCGGCTCCTCCCCCTGAGGTCTCGAGGCACAGGAGACCTGGGGACAGAAAGCAATGGCCTAATTCCCATGGGCAGCCTCACAGAAGGTCGTCCCTCTCTGCCAGGGCAGCATGCTCACTCTGGGATCCCTCACCTTCATCCCAACTCCTCCCTGCCTTCTCCTCTCTCCCACTGTGGAGGCTTCAGCCAACACTGGCATCTCCATCCCTGACAGACATGCCACCTGTCCCCCTCCATTCCTGTGCCACACACCTGGGTGTCACATCTCTGCCTCACACACACTTCAATCCATGCACTATGGGGTCTGGGAGGTGGAGACACAGACTGTGGCCTCATGCCACTGTCACAGGAGGAAATGGGGCTTGTGTTGCTCCAGTCCTGCTGGAAACCAGGTCCCACGGAGACACAGAGAGGACACTCAGTGGTCCATCCTCCTTGCAATAGCCATCTTTAATAAGGCAGAAGAGGAAGAGAGGACCCCACTGACCAGGACAGAGCACCTCCAAAAGCACCCCACCACATCCGAGCAGCACCTAACCTGTGCCAGGCAGCACTGCCACTCAGCAGAGAATGGACGCCGTGGACACGCAGAGTCCTGCCCTGCTGCAGCCCAAGGAAAAAGTCATTTGCCGAGTTGAGCAGCTGCCACCAGCCCCGGCTGTCTGGCGATTGGAGTCTGTTCTGCAGTCGGGAGCCAGATGGGGCGGGGACCCTCCCCCACCACAGTGGCCCTGGCAGTCTGTGCCCAGTCAGAGACCACAGGCCGATTTCACAAATGCTTATGGAGCCCGTGGGAGGCCATAGCTTAGCGTGTCCCTCCTAATGAAAGGACAGCGGCCAGTTGTTCCCCATCAGAGCTTACAAAAGATGATTGCTTTGATCCCTGTGGAGCCTCAGATGCCAAAACCTGGCGCCCGCCACCTGGCATTCTTGGGAAGTGACCCTTTAAGGACAGACACCATTGTGAGGGAGACAGGAATTGGGGGCCTCCATGCCAGCCTCTGTGGGGGACAGTTCTGCCCACTGGGGGAGGAGGACAAGGTCCTGAACCTGCCCTGTGCTTGCTCGAGTGGGGCTGGGACTGGCTTTGCATTGAGGCCTGGGGGATTGAAACGCCTCCAGGCCTGGGGTCAAGGACTTATGCAGGCCCAGAAGTTGGGGTCTTGGACATAGGACCATCCTGTCTCCAGCCAGTGGCCATCTGGAAATACAGGCCCAGTGTCACCTGATTGTCCAGCAGCCAGTATAACCCAGAAAAATGGATACCACTGTCCACTCAGGACAGACCTATGCTGTCCTGTCCCCTGCCCCTGTGTTCCACCCACAAGAGCCATCCTGGACCCCCAGACAGGATTGGCAATGGATCTCTTCCAACCTCTCAGCCTGAGCAGCAGAAGCTCTGTGGGTCACCTTGACCTTGGCTGCCCTAAAGCCAGCCCCAGATCTTAGACGGAAAAGTCCTCATCTCACTCATCTAATAGCCCCCAACCTGACCTCTGCCACACACACACCCTTGGTGCTCAGACAATTCACAATGAATGACTGTCTCCATCCGGGGCTCCAAGGTCCCACTGTGGACTTGTGGCCAGCAGACACGCCTTGTTTATCCCTCCGGGATTTTTGGGAAACTCATCATGTGAAAGCAGAGACCTCACCTGGAACTGGACACCTGGACCCTCCAGAGGTCCCAGCTGGAGGGACCCCTGGCCCCATCCTCCCAGAACAGCCATTGTGGAGCAAAGTCCCACGGCTCCTCAAGGCAGGTTTGTTCCTTCCAGCTTGCCAGTCACCAGCCCTCTCCATTGTCCCCCAACATGAACGCTCAGGATCTGTCACCCAATGTCTGTGCTGTGTTGTCTGTCTACACTCGCCACCGTATGACCCTGGGAAGCCCCTTTACTTGCCTGGGCTGCTTCCCCTGCTACAAAGTAAAGAGTGATGAAAACTGCCCTGCGGGGCTAGACACGGGCGGGGGGGGGGGTCCCCAGCCTGCTTGGCATGGTGTCTGCAGGTGACAATTGCTCAGGAAGGACTGTTGTCACCTGGGTGGGGCTGGCCTTCCTCACACACGTTGTCACCAGCTGGGCCCTCTTGGGAATATTGGTCTAGAGTCCCTGCTGGAGGAGAGGAGCCAAATCTGGTCATTTCTCTCCAGCCTTTCTCTACCTCCACCTCTCCCCAGCCCCACCACCCATTGTAGATCTAGATCTGGGTTTTCATGGTCCTTGTCATTGCCAGTCACTGGAGCCCCATGGATGAATGTGTTGCCATTCTGTCAGGTGTCTTCCACCTCATCCTGATCCCCTTCCCCTGGTGATGGCACAGCTGAGGCGGGGGGGGGGGGGGTCATTGGATTTGCAGGTCTTTCTCCTTCATCCGCATTCTACCTGGGAGACACTAGAACTACAGGTGTGATGTGTCTGGACTCACACCCACGCTCAGCACTGTGAGAGCAACCACACCTGTAGGCCATCACCACTGACTGTATTTCTCATACTACCTCACACATGCACACACACACATCCACACAAGCACACACACATGAGTACACATGTGCATGCACAAACATGCACGTGTCTCTACACAGAGACACACGTGTGTGCATATATGAACATGTATGCATGCACAAACACACTGTGTGTGCACACAGAAATGCACAAGCATTGCACAGGCATGCAGACATTTATGCAAGCAACATGCACACGTGTGTGCACACAGACACACATGCACACATGTGCGTGTGTGTGCATGCACCCACACGTGAATGTGCACGTGTGTACACGCATATGGGTGCTGTGCAGGCACACAAATGTGTGCACAGACTTGCATACGTGTGCACACTCATACACAGAAACACATGCAGACACGTGTGTGCATGCATACACGCATGTATGTGTACACACAGAGAGACACAAATATGTTATGCACATAGACATACACACACAGGCAAAACAGGTGACAACCGTGAGCCCTGCCACCTCCCATAGCCACAGTCGCGGAGTGGTGAGTGGTGAGCCACGGATCCCCATGAATTAACAAGAGGGACCTTGTCAGCCCCGGGGCTTTTAACCTGACAAACAGGTGTCAGGCTGGTTGCCATGGAGAGTGAGTGAGAGGCCACCAGGGTCACCCCAGGACTGGAGGCTCCTCTGAAGGGCAGGTCCCACCTGGCCTGGGAGGAGGCACAGGCATGACTGGTGTTTTAATGATGCCTGACTTACCCACTTTGAGTGTGGGTGAGCGTGAGACGATGTGAGTGAGTGTTGTATGCGTGCATGTGTATGTTTGAGAGAGCATATGTGACCACGTGTGTGAGCATTGTACACATGTACATGTAAGAGTGCACATGTGACTGTGTGCATGCATGTGTGTGTGTGCTGTGGTGTCACGTATGTAATCGTGTGTATTGTGAGAGTGCATTGTGGATGTGGGTGTGTCTGACCATGTATGTGCATCGTGTGAGCATCATGTATGATGTCGCACATGTGAGCATGTGTGTGCATGTGTTTTGAGAGTGTGTATGTGATCACATGTGTATCGTGAAAGTGTGCATGTGGTTATGTGTGTGCGCACGTGTGTGTGACAGTGCACAGTGATCATGTGTGAGCAGGTGAACTGTGAGTGTGCATTGTGCTAGTGTATATGTGAGTATTCATGTAAGCATGTGTGTGAGCGTGGAGGAAGTGCATTGGACAGCATGTGTATATGTATGAGTGTGCTTTGTGAGAGTGTGTGGATGGACTTGCAGGTAAGCATATGTATGTACCTGCATGCATATGCGTATGTATGCGTGTTGTTAGTGTGTGTGTGCAAGTGTGAATGTGTGTATGTATGGTGTGCGTGCATGGGTGTGCACATGTATGAGTGTGTGAGTTTGTGTGTGGGTGTGAGAGTTTTCACTCACATGCCCAGGCCTCATGTATGGGATAAAAACTGAATGTCCCCAAGATCTCCAGGCCACATCCATGTCCTAGCATTAACCTTGAGCCCTGAAGGCCACTGAGTCCAGTGACTCCTGACTGAGCAGCACAGGGAAGCTGTGCTTCAAGCCCCATCAGTCACACCACTGCCCTCTGCCCTCCCCCATGACACAGTCATTGTCCGCTTACCTCCCCATTGCCTTCCTGTGTCTCCCTCTCTGCTCTTATTTTCTCCACCCCATCACTTCTGTCCTGCAAGTCAGTGCCCCCATCTCCTTACAGAATTGGGGTGGGAAGGACCCTTGCAACCTCACACTAGGAAACTCTTAGCTGTGGTTTGAGCTCATTTTCAGTTTCTTTTTTTTTTTTTGGTGGCACTGGGATTTGAACTCAGGGCTTCATGCTTGGTAGGCAGGCACTCTACCACTTGAGTCACTCCGCCAACCCCCATTTTCAGTCTTGAGTACCCACTCCAACTTGTGAGAAATCTGTACATCCATCCATCCATCTGTACATCCGTACATATGTACACCCATATCCATTCGTTCATCCATCTGTACACGCATACATGCATATATACATATATACATACAAACATCATATGCACAGATCTACAAACAGACCACACCAAGTCCTCTATTCTGTCTTGGTTTTGGTTTCCCACAAGCAGATTCTGTGGCAAGGGTTCAAGTTCAAGTAGTTCAGTTGGGAGGTCTTCACAAATGATAGCTGTCCAGGTGTGGAGCACAACAAAGGGCAGCAGCAGCAAGGCATCCTGCCCAACCTTCTGGGGAAAAGCTGAGGCATTGCCTGCCTGTACATGGAGCCTGGCCCTGCAGCACCAGCCAGTGGTGGCCTGGGGTTCCTTGGCGGGGGTGGCTGTGCCCACTCCAAACAAATTGCCACTGTGGCCAACAGAGTTCCACAAACAGGGTCTCTGTAACTCAGAACCTGCATTTCAGAAGAATCCCATCCATCACAGGGGCAGGGTGCCAACCTCCTGCTCTTGCACACATGTGCACACAACACATGTAACACACACATAAAAACAAAACCACACACATGCTTATAACATACACAACATGTACAGCACACATACAACACACATGCATGTGTGCACATACAGCACACAGCATGCACACATATGCACACATATACCACACATGTATGCACACATGCGTGCACACTACACTATGCACACACATATGCGCCACACATGTTTGCACAGAAACAGATGCCTCCCCCCTAGACAGCACCGCCTTGCTGTGCTCTGTGTTCCACTGCTTCCTAACCCAGTCAATTCTGGTCTGTGGCCGACTTTAAGTGCCGGGCTCAAGCCCGCGAATTGATTTCAGGACCCACTAAGGCATCGCAGCCTGCGGTGTGATCCACTCTGTGCCAAGCCACATCCGTGGGGCTGGCGTGCGCTGTGAGCTGGGCGGGGCCCTCAGAACCTCAGACCTGTGTTCCCAACTTCGCTTGAGAGCAGGATGTCGTTTGTCCCCCCAACCCCAGCAGGGAGAGTCATTACCAGCGCACTTACTTCACCAGGCTTACTTCAGCACGCCCCTCCCTTCCTGCTCATGTCCTGTGGCTCACAGCCCTAAAACTGGAGCAGCAGTAATGATATTCTAGAACAAACAACACCCCACATCGCTGAGCACCTACTATGTGCTGGGCACGGAGCTAGGTGCTCCATTTGATCCTTAGCTGCACAGACAGCAGCTGTGTGACCCCAAGTGAGTGACTTAACCTCTCTGTATGTCTGTCTTCTCATGTGCTAATGAAGATAACAAGGTCCCTTGCCCCCTGAGAATCAAAGATGAGTAAAGTCCTGGCAGATAGTCAAAGGAGTGGTTGATGTGAGCCCTGCTCTACAGATGAGGCTCAGAGTCACTGAGTCCTGGAAAATGGAACTCATACCCAAGCCTGTGTGTCACCTGCCTTTTGACTCCCCTCCTTCTAGCCACTTCAAAAGGGACAGACCAGAGGACTGCCCCCCACAGGGGGTCTGAGCATTGGAGGACCCTGATCACCTGGCGGGGACCTCCCGCTGTCAAGAGAACTCTGAGGGCTCCTGTGTGCCCTGCACTCCAGTCTGAACCATTTGCTCCCCACAGCGTGCGGGACGCCCCCCTCCACCCCTCAGGCAGCACAGCCCTCCTCTACATCATGACTCTGCAGGGTGACGCTCCTGCCTTTGGAAGGACCGGCCCCCTACCTTCCTTATGGCGTTCCCTCAGCTCACTCATCTCATGGCAGATGCTGTCCCATCTCTGTCACTCCCATGCCACCATGATGACAGTCTTCCTGGCTGCACTTGTGACATGGGCTTCTGATAGACACATTCACACACTGATTTCACCTACAAAGACAGATGTCCTTCCCTGTCTCACTATGGGAGTCTCATGGGGCCTGGGAGGTGGAAGGAGGGCAGCAAAGAGCAAATCCTCCCACCCTGAGCGAGGGGTGGCAGAACTGAATCTGCCTGGCCCCATAGACATAGCCATCAAAGACCCCCACCTGAGCCCTGTGTCCTCTTCCCCACAACCTGGGTTCCACAGCTCAGCACTGGGACAGAGAAGCAACCACAAATGTCCAAAATCCACCAGCCTGGGCCCAGTGTGGCTGACATTCTGATCCTCCAAGGAAGCTGGATGTGTTTAGAATTAACACATAAGTGCTGGCAATGATTCAAACCAAATGATTTTAAAGTCTGCAATGATGAGCTAGGGGTGTGGCCCAAGTGGTAGAGTGCCTGCCTAGGAAACACAAGGCCCTGAGTTCAAAGCCCAGCAACAACAAAAAAAAATTCCTCGGATTGGGCAGCGTAAAAGACCCAGTGTTGTGTTTTTGGGTAGCAGTTAACCCTGAGCTAGTTGAGGTTATGCAAAGGCAATCTAGAATAGAGGAGTTTTCAAGGTATCTGAGTGGGGAAAAAAAACCTTAAAAGCTCCTGTTAGTCCATCAAGTTTATAAGATATTTTTTATTTCATCCACCCTAATCAATTCCTAAAACAATAGATCATCTACTTAACAAAGGCCCAGGCCTGTGAGCCATGTCCCAGGGATCAGGCAGACCTAGAGTAAATCCACAGACTTACCCGAGCCTCATGACCTGGGGAGGGACCAACACTCCAACCCCCTCCACCAGTTTCAATAGAAACTGGTGCCAGGGTAAAAATACCTGCCGTCTTCATGCTCTCTCTAGAGATGACCCACTTCCGGTCTACTGAAAGTGCATTCCTTTCCTAATAAACTTCACTAGCCCTTTCACTGCATTTTCGTGCCTGGCCTCAACCTTTCTCTGGCTGGATGCAAGGACTGAGGTCGATAGTGGTGCTGACTTTCTGGTAACATTTTGTTGATTTTCCGGTAACAATGCTGACTTGTGCAGGGTGGTTGTACATAACCAGACCTCTTTGTACATTTTGTTGTAATAAAAAAGAGAACGAGGAATCGGGAAGTCCACCCTTGTGATGTTTGGAAGTGGCACTGGAGCAATTTCTCGCTCTTTGCGATGATAGGCAGTAAAGGGGACGCAGTCCCACCTGCTCGGCACCCCAGCTCCCCAGCAACACTTGATGTCACATCCCCTGATCTCTGCAGGTCAGACTCTGTGAAGGACGCCAGCAACCATGCGCCCCATGGCAGGTGCAGGAACTGGGGACAAGGAGGCCCAGCTGTCTTGTGTGACATTTCTGCGAGGTCATCTGTGAAGGGAGGAAGGCCTACAAAGGAATCTTGAATTTCTCCTGGCTCCAGTCAGGTAACCGAGAGGCAGGGTTTCCCTCAAGTAGGTTTTTTTTCCTGACAACGAAAGTCATACGTTTGCTTCACAAGCTTTTTAAAATAGAGAGAAACAAAGAACAAATACTCAAATGCCACCCAAAGGTAATGTTAGTGTTTTGATGTGTCGCATTCCTAGGTTTTTGAATGTGTGTACATAGCCATACCTAACGATGTAGACACATACACACATTTACACCTTTTTTGTTTTATTAATATGAAATCATGCTTGATTTTCTCTGTATAATATTTGACGTCCCAGTTGCACATCAGGAACTAGATCCTTATCATTTTTAGTAAGTGCATATATGGATATACTATAACTGTTAAGTGAATTTCCTACTTATCAAGTGAACATTTTTATATCATCTCTCAGTAACAATATAACTTCAGCTAAACAAAAAGTTATTACTCACAGAACCCAAGCCCGTAGAGTGCCAGTGTAAGGTGGGGGTGGGAATTTGGCTTGCTTTTAGTGAACACTCTGTTGTCCATGGTGTGTGACCCTAGTCCTCATGGTCCAAGAGGGCAAGAAGACTCTGCCTGTCACCCACATATCCCAGGTCAGAGAACAGGATGAGAGAGAGAGAGAGAGAGAATAGAAATAAGCCCCATTGTAGAAGGGGCTTCACAAAAATGCCACCCAGCACTTTCATTGCTTCCCATTGGCCAAACTTCATCACATGACCACGCCTCTGGCAGGGCATCTGGAAATTAGGGAACCTATGAGGGGGAGGGGAGGGCCCATGCCAGGTGGGTGAGCCCCACCAGGCACTTAGACTTCCTATTTCATCCACTGACAGAAATCTTTAGAGACCCACCTTTCGTATTTTTCTATTTCCTTGGGATAAATTTCTATCAAAGGAATTAAGGACCTAATTTGGCAGTTAACAAAAATTGCCATGCTGCCCTCCAGAAAGCTCGTGCCAGTGAACTCACCCAAAATGTGAGGATAAGTCCAATGAAGATTCTTCACCCCATATTTCCTTTTAATCCTTTTGCTCGAAGGAGCCCTACACGGGTCTCCCAAATCTTTGCCTCCTAGATTGAAAGCCGGAATTTAAACAGCGGGGGTATTATTAAAACCAGATATATTGAACTGTGGGGGACTCAGCCAGAGTCACAGAGAAAGAAATGTTCCTTTCAGAGCCAGGGAGAGCAAAAAGCACGAATGCTCAGAGACTCTGGAATAAAGCAGGAGGGGAAGAGCAGAAAGAACTGTCATTATTGTGAGAGCATGGGATTCTCACAGCAGAGGCCACTGCCCCTAGCCTGTGATACTTGGTGTATTAGAGTTTGCACAGGTGGGCCCTCAGGACCCCCACTGAACAGGGATGGAGGAAGCCTCAAAGAATTGCAGAAAGGGTGCTTTTGCTATTTCCCCCAAAACAGTCAGTGCCAAGGCTCTGAGGCAGGAGCTTACTCAGCCTGCTGGAGGAGTGGCAAGGAAGCTAGTATAGCTGGAGGAATGTGGACCAGCTTGTCCAGGGCTGCCCAGAACTTTCCTGGTTTCAGCACTAGAAACCCTCCTTCCCTGGGGAACCTGAGTCTCATGCAAACCAGTATATTTTCAAGGAATGACTCCAGCTTTAAAACTGAAATTCCAAAGTTCCAGGCACCTTCAGTCCTGAGCACACTGGACTAGAGTGATGTGGTAAGGGTAGATAGTCTGAACTTGCCCCAGTGGCCTCTTGCCCCTCTGCCACAGTCATGGACTTTCTTCTGGACACACTGTTCAGAATGAAGGCCCCATTTCCCAGCATCCCCTGTGGCCAGTGGGGTCCATGTGACCAGGCTGTGGCCAATAGGGAAGCAATGCTGTGTACACACTTCTGCTCTCAAAGGGAGGACGGTGTACATCCTCACACTCTCTGTCTCCTCCCTGCTGGCTGCTGTGAGACAGGACGGACGGACAGACACTGTTGGGACAGCCATACACTAAGGATGGAGGAGAGGCAAGATGGAAGGAGGGGGAGTCCTGAGAACTGCACAGAAGACCCCTGGCTTGGACTCATGTGAGAGAGAAACAAACTTTCCCTATTCCCTGGAATTTGGGATTCCTGTCACGTTTACTGAAGCTGTGACCTACTGGGTAGAAAGGAAGAAAGGCAGGGGCCAGTCACATCGGTCCTGTAGGCCAAGGTAAAGGAAGAAACAGATGACACAGGACTCAAAGGGCCACACGTGCTCCCTGGTGACAGAGTTCACAGGGGACTCTTCCTCTGCCCAAGTCACAGAATTTCATCCACGTGCCATTAGGTCTATGCAAGATGCACAGAGTCGTGGTTACCTTCGACTAAATAGTCCATCCCACTTATTTAGGCCCACCTTTCATTTTACCAATGGAGAAACTGAGGCACAGAGGGGTAATGACCTGCCAGTGTCCTCAGGACAAGGAGAGTTCCCTTGAATATTCTCCTTGGTCAATGTGGCCAAATTTTGTTTCTATGTCAACTGGAAATGAGACCTGTTGTCATTCATTATTCACAAATCCACTTGTCACAGACTTCCTGCAAAGCCAGGTGTCCACATGGGTCTCAGCACCTGGGGCAGGAAAAATCCTTCAGAACCAGTGTCCCCTATGCCCACGGGACAGTTCCCAGCCATGGGGACAAGGAGAAAGGTAAGAGAAACGGAGCCCCACTGGGCATTTCCCTGCCGGGTCCCTTCTCCACCTGACCCAGGGCTGCCTGGGCCTTTAGCTGATGGCTCAGAAATTTACCTCCACTTTGCCTTCCTCCCAGAGGGGCTCTTCTGATCCCAGTCATGGTGGCCCTGCCAGCCCCAGAGCCCAAGGCTAGCCTGCCATGCCCAGAGTGACCCTAAGTCCACTCACAAGATCAGGAGCCTATGTCCCTGGTGCTCTCCAGCCTCCTGGCCACCCCTCCACCCACACTCAGCCCCCTGCCTCCCCTGGTCCTCAGATGCCCCACACAGTCTCTGCACCTCAGCACCTCTGTTGCCTTGTCCTGGAATCCTTCTGGTTCCCAGGCTTGCCCTCATGTCCTTTCTGCCCAGTGTCATAGGCCCACGGTCCTCTCCCCACCCTCATTGGCCAGCCCCATCCTCCTTTACCCTTTACCCTTACACAGATCGTGACCCAGCCTTACAGGAACAAATATTTAGTTTGTCAGTTTATTGTCTTTCCCACAGGGATGGAAGTCCCTTGAGGCCAGAGTCCCATCTGTCCTGTCCAAGACCTTGTCTCCTGCCTGGACCTGAATCTGCTCAGCAAACCCTGTGTCTGCTGCCCTCCTGCTCACCTGACCGTTTCCTCCTAGGCACAGGGGAAAGTGAACTGCCCAAACCCTTCACAGTGAAACTGTGTGCAACTCTGGCCAAGAGGACGAGCACGTGAGGATGGAAGATGACACCAGGCTGTGTGTGAGCCCCTTCCTGGCTTCTAACACAGTGAGCTTGGACCCAGGAGTGGAAGAGATGACATCACTGACTGGAAGGTGCTGGGAGTCATCCACCCAGTGAGATCGACAAGAGCAAGAGGGGAGCCTTGTGTGGCCCCAGGTGGGGGATCACTGTCATGACAGCTGTGAGGCTCATCCTGACTGATGCTCAGACATTGTTAGTGGCTCCGCCAGGATCTCGGCATGAGCTAATGTTCCTCCATCGAGATGTTTCTCCTCACACAGGGCCACTGCACAGGGCCTCTGGACCAGAGCTCAGTCCACAGCCTCACCCTGTCCCACCTGGAGACAGGTGCTAGACACCAGACAATGAAGTGAGCCCAGGTATCCTCCCCCACTCCCGGAGTCCGCCTGCCCAGGCCATGGGATCCACACAGACCCTCTTCCCACAGCCCCCCTCCATGCAGTCCACATGGCCGAGCAGGACACAGGAATCAGAGCCATCTGACCCCACAGAAAATCAGACAGCTCCCGTGGGCTAATGGCACCAGCCTCCACACCCCCGCCCCCAGGCTCCTTGACTCCTCAGCAGTCAGGTCTGGCACCTGCAAAGGGGCCGCCCTCCTTATTCTCGCTTAACTGAAAACTGCACATCATCAAACAGCATGTCCGTGCTCACTGGCCCTCACTTCCGGTAACGGTGACTGTTAACCTTTGAAAAGATGCTTTCTGAGCCATTTGCTCAACCTCTTTCTCTCCACCAGGTGTAATGAGGCTCAGAAACGGGCCAGACTGAGGAGGGGATGGCCGTGAGAAATGTCACATGGGAAGCTGGACAGAACCTAGGGCCACGCCACCCTGAACACACCTGATTTCATCTGATCTCGGAAGCTAAGCAGGGTTGGGCCTGGTTAGTATTTGGATGGGAGACACTGAGCAGAGCAGGTCCCCAGACTGTGACGCAGGTGCCAGGAGTAGCTGTGTCAGTGGCCACACTGACAGCCCAGCCCTCAGACATTGGCTCTGGGGGGTGGTCAAGGCCAAGACTTTCTAAAGAAATGAGTTCACCTGAGCCAACCATGGCAGAAACATGCTCGTGAAGTTCTGTTGCTCCTCTGGGTAAAAACGTCTGCTGGTCCAGCCCAGCTCAGACCAGAGGCCAAGTCCTTACAGAAGCCCTAGTCCCTGACTGACTGTGCCTCGGCCCGGCTCTGATTCTCCTATCATCGGCCCCACACTCTCGTCTGGCCACAGAGACATTCGTCAAGTTGATCCTGGAGTGTTAGAACAGTGTTAGATCAGTCACTAGAATGAAAAGCTAAAATACATGAAGAATACTCTCAAAAAAGAAACAAAAGAATTAAAACAATGCAATAGAAATAGGGCAAAAGACACAAACCCGCTCATCATAGACAAGGAAGTGCAAACGAACGGCCAAAGAAAATATGAAATCTCAACCTCACACATAGATGGGACAAGCAGCAAAATCTCACAGTCCAGGAAGTTCCCAACACCTTCAGAAAACATGACTTTGCCTGATTCTTGGGTGGTGTCCGTACTCGGCCATCCAGCAGTTCAGCTCCTCAGTGTGAGACCAACAGCAGGTTTCCATTAGTGGGTCCTGCCTGAAAAGACTAGTGGGTTTTTGTTTTGGTTTGGTTTGGGGGTTTTGGGTTTGGGATTTGTTTAGGCAGGATCTCACTATGTAGCCCAGTCTAACTTTGAGGTCTCACTCCTCCTCTTCCTTCTCCTCCTCCTCCTCTCAAGTGCTGGAGTTTCAGACATGACCGCCACACCCAGCTAAGAACAGCATCTTTTTAATTGAAATAGAGTAGATCCAAGCACGCTCATGGTATATGGCTAAGAAGGTATTTTGAAATGCTTGAAGCGGGAGGTTGTGGGTTATAATGCAAATTACTTATCTTACCTGGACTGAAATCTTAAAAAAGAAAAAGAGAGCGAGAAGAAAGAGAGGGAGGGAGGGAGGGGAGAAAGGAGGAAGAGGGAGGAAAACAGGGAGGAGGGAAGAAAGCAGGGAGGAAGGGAAGGAAGAAGGGAAGAAAGGCAGAGGGAGGGAAGGAGAAAGGGAGGAGAAAAGGGAGGGAGGAGGGCGAGGTGGAGAGAGGAGGGAAGGAGGGAAGGAGGGAGGAAGGAAGGAAGTTGCTGACCAGAAGGGACTTGAGCTTGTACACAGGACACAAATGTACAAGAATAATCGTGGTAACTCTTTCATGACCCCAGACTGGGACTAATACAGTCATCAGCAGGAGAATCACAGCCCTCGTTCCATGGGAAAGTGCACAGCAGGGGAGATGAGCGGGGAGGGAATTGAGGGCAGAAGCAGGCATGCAGTCGGTGCTGCAGGGAGCATGTTTGCAGGATCCTCCCCACCAGGGGCTCCTCGTGTCAAAGTTCAAAGGCTGAACGTTCTACTGCTCAGGGATGCACATGTGTGGGTGAAACTATGAGGAAAAGAATGAGAGCAACGACAGCCAATCAAAAAGCGGTCCCCTGTGTGGGGAAGGGGGCCCCTGGGAGCATCCGAGGTTCCATCACCTCAGATTCAGTTCCTTGTCTGTGTTCTCTTTATGTGCCACCCATATTGTGCAAGGCTCTTTTTCTATTCGGTACCTGGTGACACCACCATAACTAAGATAGGTGAGCTAGCAAGGATGCAGGACAAATCTCAAGACAGTTACCCCCACTGGAGGTGAAGGCTGGACTGGCCTGGGTGCTGCAAGGTCCCCCCCGTGACCCCTGTTGCGTCTTCAGGCTGTGCACAGGGCTCAACTGCCAAGGCTCACGGGAAGTCACTTGCAACCAAACCTCCCAAGGAAAATTAAATTCTGTTCAGAAGCAGAGCTGAGGTTCACTCCGTCTGCCATTTCTGCTCTGTGAACTGACTTTCTATAGCTCTGCTGGGCCCATTCTCCACTTGTTTTATTTTAATATCTGATCCAACAGGGAGTCATATACACTTGCGTACAATTTTACCTGTCAGTCTTGATAATCGTGGTTTATTCCTATTATTATTATCATTGTCATCATCGTCGTTTCTTAGTATTTTAAGCATTCCAATTCCTGGGTCTTTCTGTTTCATGAAACAGAAAACAAATTCAAACTTCCTAAGAGAAAACTGTCCTGCACACTATAATGAGAAACTCGCAAGCTCATCTTCCTTGAGGTACAGCCACATCTGGGGGCCTCGAGTGTCATCCTTATGATTCCCTTTCTCCCCCAAACCCACCACTTTGCTGTCCTCTCTGTTGGCCTCGTTCTCAGGAAGGCTCACTCAACACTGGCTGCCAACACACACAGCCAAGCCACACTTCCAACTTCCCTGCCCAGACTGCAGCGGAAAGAGGCGGTCCTCACAGCTCTCCCACAGTCCCAGGGGTCTCTCTGATTGGTCCAACTCTGGACCAATCACAACGGCCAGAGATGGAAGATGGGATTAACTGGCCCAAACTTGGAGACAGCGGGGCTCTTCAATGCCACTCTCAGGAAACACTGGCAGGAAGAAACAACAGATGACTGCCACACCAGAAATAGAAAAGGGAGAATCCCACCTCTCCGACATTCAGAAAACCAAGAGGTTGAAAATCCAAACCCATGTGTGATGGTTAATTTTGTGTGTCCACCTAGCTGGGCCACAATGCTCAGATATGTAGTCAGACATTTTGGTTGTTTCTGTGATGCTGGATGAGATGAACATTGAATCAGTGGGCTTTGAGTAAAGCAGATTACCTTCCACATGTGGGTGGGCCTCATCCAATCAGTTGAAGGTCTGAGTAGAAAAAAGGTTGACTTCTCTCAAACAAGAGGAATTCTACACAAGGTGCCTTCAGACTCTCACTGCAGTATTGACTTCTCTCTGGGTCTCCAGCCTGCTGATCCACCCTGCAGATTTTAGACTTTCCAGCCTCTATAATCACAAGTCAATTTCTTAAAATAAATACCTTTACAGACACAGACACACACACACACACACACACACACACACACACATCCTGTGGGTTCTCTTCTCTGGAGAGCCCTGAGGAATACACTATGTACCGAGCTCTTGTCAGTTGCAAGAGTGTTTTATGGCAATATTTGTTTGAATAAAAGTCTGCAAAGCCCCTCACCTCTGGGCTGTAACTGACTCAGGGACAGACTTAGTCCATCTCCATCTGCTGGCATTTCCCACAGGGAAAGGGCACTTGACAGACTGAAGCTGCTGCCGGCCCCCCATCCCCCTCCCCCCACCCAACTCATGTTTCTTTCTTTTTCTTTAATGTTGATTTTATGCTCATTTTAGAAAGCAGACACCAAAAGGAAATACAAGGCCAAGTTAGTGACAAGTGAAAAATGGTACTTAGACCTCAAGAGTTTGGTTTTGGTTTTTTAGGGGGTGTGTATGTGTGTGTGCACTCACCACCGACTAGTCAACCCTGTCGTTTGGGGTACAGTTGGTTTATGACAGGGCAGGGAAGGATGGTGCTGGGGACAGACCCTGAGTAGAGGTGGAGCTGGCCCTGCCTCCTCCAAGGACAAGGTCCTCAGTTTCCCTCCAGGGTCAGAATTCACTTTACCCACTGACGGCCCAGCAAAGCTCTCCCCACTCACGCCTGCTACCCAGAGCCCAGGGACACCTGGGTCCCAACCCTCCAAGGAAGGCCTGGACTTCCCCTTCCAGATGTCCTGGTCACTCAGCCTGACCCTGCCTCAGGACATATGGCTTATGTCACCTGCAGCATCAGAACCCAAATGATGCCTCCACTACTTTTACCAAGGACAGGTTCATTAAGTCTACCAGCCCAAGAGGGCCTTTCAGGACTTCAAGAGGTGACTGGGCCTGAGGTTTTGAGGCCTCAGAAGCAGAGAGCCACAGTAGGGGAGCCCCTCAGAGTTAGGGGTCACAGAGACCCCCAGGAAGTGGAGCAGGCGGACAGGGGCACCTCTCAGGCCAGTGCCACTGCTGTCCCTCTCGTGCCCAATGACAACTCTTTCAACATGAGGAGTGGGGAGCAGGGCTCTATGGCGGGTGGGGAGACTCACATGTGACCTTGGTGTTCAGAGGCCAGAAGCAGGAGGGCCTCAGGGACTGACACCACTTCATACGGACTGTCCCTTCCAGCACGGATCAAACCTTTGCCAGATGGATCTGCCCAGGCAGAGCAGCTCGGGGGAGCCTGGGCCCCCATCTGTGGTGTCATTTCACCCATTGGAGTTCTGAAATAAGACCAGGCCACTCAGGGCTCCCTTCCCTCCCGAGCAGCCACACAAATCCCCTGAATCCCTTGGTCACCCACTGTGCACTGGTGGCTGGGGCCATAGTGAGAACAGCAAATTGCAACAGAGGCAGGGCCTAGGCAGTGATGGGATGCCCGTGCAGGTCAAGTCCCTTGGGTATTAAAGCTTTTTAAATTTATCGTTGTTACATTTACTTATCTGTGTATACATTATTTGGGCCACCTTCCCCCCTCCCCCCAGGTATTAAACCTTTTAACACAGGAAATGGAACCAGCCTCTCAGCTGCCTCTTGAATGGGCTGTGAAATCAGCTCTGGACCCACTCCAGGTGGAGGGCTGTGGGACTTGGCGCTGAGATCTGCGCACAAGCTCTCAGAAGTGGGGTGCTGGCCAACAGCTGACAGTGCTGGGGGACGCTGTGCCAAGGTGCAGTGGACACAGAGTGGGTCTGGGAAACCCCACACTGGGGAGGCTGCGGGGGCGAGGCTGGTGCACTTGGGACTCACTTCCTTCCCCAGGCATTCAGGAACCGAAGCACAATCCCTAGGCCCCTGCACAGGGGACACCTCTTAGGTTCTGGCACAGAGTGGCTCCCATCCATTCACTGGATCCCTGACCATAGGTCTTGCTGATTCAGGACAGGGGTCACCTTGTCACACCATCACCTTGGCTTGAGGGTTGGTGGAACCAAGGATGACCTATCCCAGGGGTGGATTCTCTTCAAATTAAAGGAACAACAAAGTGTACTGGGCCAGAATAGCAGAACCAGACACACTCTTTCCCACGTACAGCCCGGTGCCTTCAGGAACACAGTGAGAAGACAGGGTGGGCACAGGACTGGTTCTGCAAGCAGCTTGGTGGGCTCTTTATCAAGAGACTAATGGGTTCCTACTCCCTAACCTGGTCATCTGCTGTTGGAATTCATACTAAGAAATAATTCTGCACCGAAATTGTACAAATAGATGTATGTTCACTGTGGCATTATAACAGCAAAAATTATAAGTATTAACAAGAAAGGAGCGAATAAAGGAAACATGGATTAGCCAGACAAGGAAATCATGTAGGGCTATTTAAAAATTCCGTTATCAGTATGGAATAAGATTTAAAAAATGGCTTTGCTGTAAGACAAATTGGAAATTTTAAAAAATAAGATATAAAACTGGGCACATCATGACATCATCTCTCTCTCTCTCTCTCTCTCTCTCTCTCTCTCTCTCTCTCTCTCCTATCTGCAAAGCAGACTGTCTGGGTCAAGTTCCACCAAAATGCCACAGGAGGTAGAATTACAGCTGGTTTTAACTTTCTTCTTTATGGTCTCAGTAAATTCTCCCAAATTTGCTAAAAATTAGGTCTATTATAATCAGAAGTGGAATTATTTGAAAAACCACACGCACCTAAGTATTCAGTAACCAGGTAAAAGTTCAAACCCAAATAACACTCTACAAAACACAGCACTCTTGGCTAAAATATGCAGGTATTTTTAATAAGTGATGCTTTTAACTGCAGTCAAAATTCTGCTGTCGAAGCAGACAAGTTAGGGGAAAACAGCCAATGCTTCGTAAGAAGTCCCTTCTCCAGCACTCAGATGCCTCCAGAGAAGGGACAGGTGAGCATTCGTCTTTCAACTTGATGTCCCTGCTACATGCATGCAAGTTGGGAACCGCTTCTGCTTTCCAACCTCCTTACAATCTACTTATGTCCAAACGCGAGATAGAAATCCACCATTTGGAATGACCTTTGAAGAACCTAGGGATAATTCTTTACCTTTTCTATGATTTTATCCCAGAGCTGTAGAAAAACCCTGGTTTCTCTCTCCACACGAACATTCAAACTGTTCTTTTCCTTACTGAGATTCCCAGGAAGTGCTGTGACCCCCTCCTCTCCGGCCTCCTGGTCTCCGCCCTGCTGCTGCACCTCTGCTGCACTGGGCCTTTGCCCCTGCGTTGCCCTCTGCCTGGGGTCCCTCTTCCCAGCTCTCCACCCTCCTCTCATCTACTCAGTTCCCACCCATGGGACATTCCCCTGTCCCCTGAGCATAAGATGTCCCCCTACCTCTGGGTCCCTGCTGTTCACTTTGCCTGAAACATGTCACCTCCCACCTTCTGGCTTTACTTGGCTGATTACCATTCGCTGGGGAGAGTCTCCCCTTGAAGATCACTTCTCTGCCATCACTTGGACTTGACCTTGGCTAAGTCACCAAGTCCTAACCCTGTCTTCTGACTTAGGAAGTTACATACACCCTAGTTCTCAGAATGTCCTCCACACAATATTTGGGACACACAATTATTCTAAGATCATTTATCTTAGCCACCCATGACCTGTCCTCCCCATTACAACATAAGCTCGGTGACAACAGAGACCTGTCACTCATCTCCCAGCATGCCCTCAGTCCATCATCTCAGGCAGCCATTGCTGTGGTGACACACGCTAAGTCAACAAACCACCTGGAAACTCCACCTCACGGATGGGGAGATCGACTTCCACTCC
Source organism: Castor canadensis (assembly GCF_047511655.1). Lineage (NCBI taxonomy): Eukaryota > Metazoa > Chordata > Mammalia > Rodentia > Castoridae > Castor > Castor canadensis. Next base: position 169,649,342 of record NC_133390.1, on the reverse strand, counting down.
TGCATCAGTGGCCTGGCTGGACTGAGGCCCTTCTGGGCTAGGCTGGACTCCAAACTGAGGGTGGGACTGTGTCTGCTGCACCTGCCTCCTGTCAGCAATGAACCGCTGTCCCCAGGGCATGCTGGCCTCTTGGGAAAGAGAGTTAGGGGACCAGGTCCAGAGCACTTAGATACCCAGGTTCTGTTCAGCTCCTGTCTGTGGTGACTCATGGACCAAAGCAGGCCGCACAGCTGGAACGAGGAGGTGTGGCGCCTGCATGAGGCCCCGCCAAGCCACGGACACATCTCACTGGTACAGGGAGCTGAGGCTGGGGCCAGCCCCGATGGCCTGCGCTGGAGTCATCCCCACCTTTCCATGAGCAGATCATCCTTGGCAATGGCGTCAGCAGGTTACTCCCTGAGGAGCACTGAGAAGCCTCAAGCTGCCTCACTCTGTGTGAAGAACGAGGCTCCTAGGAAAGCACCAGCCAAAGCCCACACAGCCGACACCAGAAAGACTGGGAGGTCAGGGGTCTCAACCCACCCTTCCCTGCCCTTTTCTCTGCCTTACTTTTCTCCACAACGCTGGGGACCTTCTGATGTCACACACACACACACACACGGGTTTTGTTTATTTTTGGTCTTTCCTGGATTTGAGCTTAGTGTGGGCGGTTGTTTGGGGTTATATGATTTATTACTGTCCTCAGCGCCTGAGTGTCTGCTGGTGCATGAACAGCAAGTTCTAAATAGCTGTTTATATTTGGGGCAGTTTTATGGGGGATGTAAGGGAATTTGAACTCAGGGCTTTACTCTTGTTTTTTACTTTAGTTAGTTTTCAGATGGAATCTAGTGTTCTTTTGCCTGGCCTGGCCTCAGAAAGCATTCCTCCTACCTCAGTCTCCCTAGTAGCTGCTGAGATTACAGGTATGTGCAGCATGCCCTGCCCTGTATTTTAGCAAATGAACAAATGTAATACCTCATAACAGAGAATCAGTACTTGGGTAGCACTCATCAATTGAGTCAATGAGCACAAAACTTTGGGCCAGTCCCTCCTCTGAACCCACCCAACCAGTCCCTCCCCACTAAGGGTCCTGAGTCTGGGGTTAAACGTGAGCCGGGAGAGCGGATAAACAACAACCTGGATGTGAGATTAAAGTTCATATTTGGATCAGCCTGGACTTTATAACACCTAAAGATGAATTATTCAGTGAGGCATGTTGGCTCATGCCTATAGTTCTAAACTACTCTGGAGGCAGAAATTGGGAGGATTGTGGTCAGTCTGGGCAAAACCTTAGAAAGACCCCATCTCAACAAATAAGCTAGGTGTGTTGACACACTCTGTAATCCCAACTACCCAGGCATAAATAGGAAAATAGAGATGCTGGGCAAAAAGTGAGACCCTTGCTTAAAAATAACCTAAAAAGGCAACAAGGGCCAGAAGCCTGGCACAAATGACAGAACTCCTGCTTAGCAAGTATGAGGCCCTGAGTTCAAAGTCCAGTAGTGCCAAAAGAAAAAAGATGAATTATTTCACTAATCATTAGCAAGTCTGTTTTTGTAAATAAAAATAACCAAAACCTCAGGAAGACCCCCAAAGCTCATCAAGAAACAGGGACCAGAGACCTGAAACCTAGGACAGGGACCTGGGTGAGGTGCCTGAGGCTTCACCTCTGGATCAGGTGAGGTGTGAACTGTAAGGGATCACAGAAAGAGTCTGTGACCAAGATAAATACCAAAGTTAACGCAAAACATCCCTAACTGGCAAAGTTATCAGCATTTTCACTGAAGACAGGACCTGGCCCCGCACATCCGGCCTCACAGGAGCGGCTGGAGATAGCAGCTGGGCAGAACAAAGCCACTTCCCACTAACATCCAGCTCAGACCGTCCAGAGCCAGCTGTGCCAGCCAGGGCCACAGCTAATGTGGGCAGCAGTGGTCACATCAACGTGGCCATCCCCAGCCGCGCAAGGACACAGGCTCAGAGGCGCACATCAGGCAGCTTCACTCACTGACTCCAGGATTCAGTAAAAATCAGCAGACAGTGTCAGTGACATGGACTCGGATGTCCTCACAGGCCACAGTCCAGGAGCTTGGTTACTGAAAAACAGCTGCTGTGGGAAGACGGGGGAACGAGTCTGGCTCTGCTCTTTAGTCCCATCCTCTGTTGCATGGAGCCTCTGCGGTGAGCCCGCCGTCCCTGTCACCGTGGACACCATCACCAGGTTCTGCTTAGAGGGGAAGTATAGCCCCATCCCGAGGGCCAGGTGTTTTCTGTGGAACTGGGCACTGCCTGCTGAGGGGGCAGCTCTGTGCTGTCTGTGGGCCACTGCATGGGGGCCCAGCAAGGGGACCGGGCCACAGAAGAGGAGATGACCATTCCTACCCTGGTCTGTCCCTCTCCAGGAGACAGTGATCTCCCTACACACAGGGACAGAGTGGACTAGGGACACTCCAGTGGCTTCCTAGTGCCTTACAGCAGCAGCCCAGCTGCCCCCACCACCAGGCCCCACACCAGCTGCCCCAAGAAGCCAACCCTAGGCTGCTGGCTGAGCTGGAGGCGGTGAACTGAGCACTGTGCACCTCAAGTACTGGCACACCTCACAACACATCCTTGCCTATTACACATCTGATCATCTGCAGTGAACAGGTGTTATTTTGCTGAAAAGGAGGAAATCATCATCCCAAACTGCCTGTGCTTTTAGCAGGCGCTGATTCCAAGCCCAGACAGAGGGTCTGCTACTCAGACCCACAGCACCTTCAAGGGCTCACTCGTTCCCACCCTCACCTCAGGAACCCACTGATGGTCATGGGCTTTTTCTTGTGGTGTCTGGTGTCAGGAAGGAGAAAACACAGAGACATCAGGATTCGGGATTAATCCCATCAGATCCAAACCTTGGTCTTCCCTGGTCTTCAGGTCACCCACCCACCCACGGCCCCACGCTGAGGATGAAGCAGCGGTAGAATGAAATATGAGCAGCAGAGCATTGAGTCAAACCGGTCCTCCACGGGATGAGTCCAGGCTCGGCCTGCCCTCCCGGGCTACATGGAAGGGGAGGAGGAGGCCCTTCCTTGATAGCGGACGTCCCCCTCCCTGCAAAACGCTCCCCAGAAGGTGACTGTAAGTCATCTGAGAGCCTCCACCAGGCCAGGCTGAAGGCCTCAGAGAAAAAGCTGATTCACAGTGAAATTCAGGTCCTGTGGTCACAATTAATCTGCCACTGACAGAAAAAAATGACTTTGATAGGGCAGAAATTTTAGCTCAAGATGAATTTGTCCTGAGACTCTTAGGCTGCCTTGCTTGACCCTCATGTCATCAAACACCGTTCAGCAGGCCTTTCTGAGAGGTGCTGAGATCTCTGGTCACCTCCATTCTCACAAGGCTGGGCCACCCCACATGCACTGTTGTTAGCCCAGGTCCCCTTTGGTAAACGCAGGGAACTCACATTTCCTTTCAGAATGATTTAAAATTTCTAAATGGAAAGGAATTCTGGAGAAGAAATATTTTGAGAAAATACATATTTTGTACCCCAGCCTTGTGGTACCAAAGGGAACACAGAGCTCCAACCTGTTACAGGCTTATCTGGCAGTGCCAAGACAGAGGGCCACATAGCTGTCAATGCCGGGACCAGGGTGTGACCTCGTCCCAGGCCACAGGGCTGACGAGTGTGTTCACAGCAAATGTCCAAGAAGCTGACACAACTCGCTCAGAAAAGGTCCTGAACACAGGAAAATCTCACTCCATCTCCCCTCCTCCCGGGCAGAGAGGCTCTGCTTCTACCATGAACTCCAATTTCTTTCTTTGTCTTTTTTCTTTGGAAACTGGAGTTTATTTCTCATCAACCTTCCTTCCATTTTGCTGAAGAATCTGCTAATGAATGGCTTAAGAGCCCTCAGTAGCTGGTCCCACCATTCAGTGGCCTGGCAGACCAGCCCTCAGTGGCAGGTCAGGTCCTCTGGTCTTCAGTAGGCAACAGCTGCAGAGGCACAACAGCACCTGCACACCTTGGGACCAGTCTGCGACCTCAGGCTGAGTTGTGGTGGACTCAGGAACTGGCGTGGTCCATTCGCCCTGGAATTCCTCCCGGGTCACAGCCTTTCCAGCCACGGCCTGCTCTTCCTTTTCAATTCAGGATCTCTATAGAAGTAGAGCTCTGTCTTGAGCTTCAGTGGATGTTCACAGAGCTGATGCCACACACACACAGAACTGCCCGGGTCAGCATCCACCACATCAGACCCCACTGCGTGAGTCCCTTGCTGCACGGGATGTCGGTGTCCACGTAGCGCAGAGGGGACTCTGTGGACAGAGCAACGGTAGGCAGGTTGACTGACAAGATGCATCTGTGACAGGCTGGTGCTCGGCCCTGGGATCAGTCACCACCAGGAGATGCGGCCCCCAGAAAGCTTCCTGGATCTGGTTAGTGAAGGTTCCTGAAGGAGAGGATGCTGACCCTCTCAGCTGGGTTTTCAAGAGCAAGGATGGCACGAGAAGTTTTTCCCAGGTCCAGCTACCATCACTTCCCTTCCATCTGGAAGTCAAGGTTGGTGCCTCAGTGGGCTTCTGCTGCAAGGAATTTGAGGACATCTTCTTCTTCCATTTGCAGGATGTCAAGGACCCAGATACTGTATTAAACTTCCCTTCAAGTTATGACACGAATCAACAACATCCTTCCCTGGGTAGCACAAAAGCAAGCTCCAATTTCTCGATGACATTTATAAACATTATTCCTTATCTTCATAGAAAGTCAGCAAGAGTCAAATATTGTCATAGTAAACATGGTAGAGGCATCCTTAGCCCTTGTTTCAGGTGAGAAGGATCAGAGAGGCTGAGGAACCTGCTCCAGGTCACACAGCTCTTACACAGCAGGATCAGCTCTCTTAGCTGCTAAAAGAAGCAGGGAAGGCCTTCTTGACTACGTGTGCTGGAATGGGGTGATTTGGAGCCACTTGCAGGGCTGAAAGAGACTGAGGAGGGACAAACAAGGAGGAAGGAGGGGAGCCCAGCCCTGTGGTCAATCACCTGCAGAGGCAGGACTGCAAGCCACCATGTCTTGCCTAGGATACAAGGAGTCAGGACTCTAAAATCCCTACAGAGCTCCCAAGCTTGGGTCCTCTCTGGGCCACATGTCCCTCCTCGGGGTCCTCACCCCTGGGCACGTGGGTGTCCAGGTGTGGTGGGCTCGGTTTGCACAGCGGCCTGCTCCTTCCTCTGAGCATCTGCATCAGGTCGGGCAGCAATGGGAGTGATGACCGCCGGGCGGATTCCGCGAGCCTTTGTCTTGAGTCCAATTATTCAGTCCTGGAAAGCAATTCAGCGAAGGGGGTCTCCTGACTCCCCGCTTTCCAGTGGGGAACGGATGACTTGCCCACTTGTATAACCAGTAAGAGGTGGAGTCCACATGGGAGCCTCAGCCCAGAGCCACCATCACTCTCTCACAGGTGACAAAACCTGACTACAGGTCCAAGCAGGAGGGAGAGCAGATTTCTCCCTTTCCCAGGCAGGACCAGGTGTCATGGGCTCTCATTACGACCCACAAGTCAGTCATCACCCTCGTCTCCAGGTCCAGGGCCTCTGTGCCCAGACCTACCGTTCTCAGGCACACCCTCCCCCAGGGTCACAGGACGGCTGCTCAGCAGAGCTTTGTCCCACAAGATTTCAGTGCAAAGGGCCTGAGGTCCTCTCTGCTTCGCTAAGCAAGGCTCCCTGGTGATCTCAGGGGTGGGGCGGGTGGGGGCACATGGGACATTTGGTTGTTTGCTAAGGTAATTTATAATGTCCCTCACTTAAAAACCAAAAGAAAAATGAAGTGCTCTTTACTTAAAGTCAAAATATTTATAAAAGAAGATGATCCAGCCTGAAGAAAATGAAGTCCTCATCCACACTAGAACACGGACGAACCTTGAAGACATCACGGAAAGAAGCCAGACACAAAAGGTCACGTAATGTGCAATTCCATTTACATAAAAGGTCTGAAACAGCCAAGTTCATAGAGACAGAAAATAAATTAGGCACTACATGCAGCGGTTCCCATAATAAGTACGGGGTTTCCTTCGGGCAGTGAAAAGGTTCTAGAATTGGAGAGTAGCAATGGCTACACAGCTTTGTGAATATTAAAAACCACGGGATTATGTCCTTTCAAAGGGTGAGTTTTATGGTATATGAATTATATCTCCGTAAATTTAAATGAAGCAAAATAGGAGAATCCTGATTAAAAAGGATCAAGGAAATCAAAGATTTGGCTAGGAGTGAAAAAGTCAGACTTGCATGCAATGTTTTATTTTATTTTATTTCATGTCAGTTCATTTTGCTTCGTTTTCCAGTGCTGGGGATGAAACCCAGCACATTCTGTGCACCCTCTTTCTGTATGAGGATGGGGCCTGAACCCCTAACTCATCCCCATGGCACTTTTCACTGGCTCTACGGTTCCCTGGAGAGGGAGAGGTGGGGAAGGGAAGCAAATCATTCCCAAAACTTGTCTCGTTGTGGGAGGGTTAGCCTGGCACACTGCTTAGGAAAAGGCCTGCTCGAGACCACCTAGGATTTGATAGGCTTGTGAAAGGGAAAATCTGGACGTGTCCCACAAAAAATAAAATTAATGGTATATGCCTCATACTGCAAATCGATCTATCTCAAAGGGAAACAGACCTTCGCTGTAAGAACCAGGCAGTGGAAAGATGTCCCAGAGCACGTCCCAAAGAGGTCGTTTGTTCAAAAGTACTGTGTAGATTTCCTTGACGGATGAGATTAGCCCCTTCCTCCATTCGGGGAGGGTGCTGTGTGCTGCTAACCAGTGATGGGCACAGTCTCTAGAGCTCTGAGGTGGACAATCTTTGAGGCACCCGCTTCACCCTGACATCCTTCCCAGATAACGGCCTCTGTGCTCACAAGAAGCCCTCCTGAACCAGACCTCACCTCCCATTTCCAGCTTTCTCCAGATGGCCTGAGCCCTTTGCTCACCTCCAGCTCGTGTGGGTAGAGCTGTCCCTGTACGCCTGTAGTTACTTTTGCAACCAAGGAGTTTCCAAAGAAGGATCCTGGTGAGAGCTGACCCTGGAAGTTTCTCATGTCTCCTGAAAACAGGACTGTGAAACATTCAGGGATGTCCTCCCTGGTCAGCCAGATGGGCTGTGGTACAGCTGAGGTTCTCCAGCATGAGCAGAATGGCCTCCTCCCGGGATCTGCAGCTCACAGAGCAGGCGTGTTGGGGAGGGGACAGAAACTACAGGATCTATGTGGCCAAGTCACAGCATCTCCCATCCAGAACTGGAGGGTCTGGACACTGCCCCCGGACAAGTGACCTCCCTCTGGCCTCCCCTCTTTCTTTACTCACACAGTTTGAAGCTGCAGGAAAGAGCCCATGGCAGGCCACGTCTAAACCATTGTCCACCTTTCTACGTACCAGGACAAGAGAGAGGGCCTCACTCTCAGCTTTCCTGGCAACAATCTCACCACGAGTCACTCATGCAACTCCTACACCAGGAGGGTGAGTCCCAAAAGGAACTTCAGGAAGGGGAAGTGGACCATAGTGACCAGAAATGACCTTGCCTGTCCTGTAGGATGGAACATAGTGAACCTTCAGTGCTGGACCTAGACTCAGCTTACTTTTAGAGCAAGCAGGCCAGGGGACACAGACAGATCTTTGTATAGAAATGGCAGGCCTACGGCACCACTCTCAGAACTCTAAATTCCAACTGAAAGGTCACGAGGTGGTACTCCTGGGATTATTTAGTTCTAATACACATTTCTTTTATAATGAAAATCATTTTCCATTTTTAAGATTGGAAACCTACAGGTTCTAAAAGTAGCTAACTAAAGGTCAAGTCTACAATGCCTGCAATCAGGTCACCTGCACAATTGCGCTCCCCACTGTGGCTCTCCCAAAGGGCTCCGAGCTGTCAGAAGAGCAGGTCCCCTGGAAACAGCTGTCTCCAGGCGCCCAACTGGGCCTTCCCTTTCACTGCAGCCAGCCCTGAAATTGCTCTTGAGTACGATGACATCAGGACCAGCCTGCACCGCCTTTGCCTGTGCAGAGCCCGTGCACAAACATGGATCTCTTTGCAGACATTGCCCAGGAAATGACATCGCTTGTCAGATTTTTGTTTTCTCAGCAGGGGCCTCTCGCCTTCTGGCCTGCTGTGTCTTGTGCAGAGCAGGGTCTACTCAGGACTCCTCACTCACCCCTCCCCTGACATGCAGCACAGTAACTGGGAGTGGGCCGTTTGCTCTTTACCCGGCATAGGGCACCATGCCCATAGGTGGGCATCTGGAGGGGGCTCCTGTCTCTATTTCATCCAAAGAACTTGGTTCAAAGTGACCAGGTCATATTCCTCAGTCTTTAGGATGTCACAAGACATCATCCCCCTCCCCCCCACCGCCTGCTCCATTCAATAAGAACTCAAGTCAGGGTTCAGTCCAGCGCCCTCCAAGAGTAGACAAGGAAATGAGGCCTAGAGAGGGGTGGTGTTGGCCAGGGTCACTCCCCATGTACAGCTGGTGTGCACAACTGCAGAGTGTTTTGTAACACGTGAAGGCCTGTCAGCCCCAAGTTGTCTCGTGTGACCTTCGGCATGGCTGGTCAAGGGCAGCTCCACACATATATGACACAAGATCGAAGAATGGAGCATCCCTGTTTTCTATACCACTAAGAAAGACAAACGCAGCAGCTAACTAGCACAGGATGGATTGGGCTTCCCCACACCCACTGGAAGACCTGGTGATTCAACCTGGAGGCAGGGAGATGGCTCCCAGGAGAGTGAACTTGGGCCAGAGAGGGACAGGAAATAAGAGGGGCCAGTGACAAACAGGCCCCTGGCTGTCTCCCCATGCACATGCAGGGTCCTGATGTGCAGGTCCCCACATAGGCTAAGTGCAGAAGGCTCCCTGCTCACTCCTGACTCCTGTTGAGGATTCTCTTCTGGGAACCCCAGCAGCAAAAGGACAACCCCCCAAGTCTCTTTATCTCACTCGACGCGACACCAAGGACTATTGCAGGGACTGTGTCAGTCATCAGTAGGGACACTGAGGCCCAGGGAGAAGAGGAGGTCTTCTCAGCACTCAGAGCAGATGAGTTGGCAGGGCAGGGTTGGGACAGGAACAGGTGCCTTGGCTCAAGGTCCCTCAGTGACATGTCACCACCTCCACTAGTGTTGGCCTGACCTGAGTGTCACTCACAGGAGGACAGTAGATGGACTTCGGCAGAATCTCCAGGCTGTGCCTGGATGACTTTGAACTTTTGATAAAAGTTTTTGTACCTGAACTCCCAGGGACACCCATCCAGCTTCTCAGTCCCTGCTGGCCTCTGAGGACCTGGCAGGAGTCACACTGGCATCTCAGCCCCTGTAGGTCTTCTCCTGCCCCAGGAGGGATGGTGAACAGGGACCTGCAGTCACCTGTTTCCACTCTCTGGCTCCATGCCAGTCATTTGCACGGGATCTTTGATACTTTGCCACCACAAGGACTCCGTTCCACATATGGGTGAGTCAATGTCAAAGGCAGGAGGAGGAGGGGGCTGACATGTTCTCCTGACACTCTTAAGTGGTTTCTTCTTCCACATCGACACAGATCGGGGACCTTCCATTATCCTGACAAGCACATCAGTTACCCGCTCCTCGCCACGGCACCAAGGTCGGTTCTTGATGGGTACTCGATGCTGATTGCAGAGGATGTCTGTGAATTTGGAACTGTGTTGTTTACCTGCCAGAGACCTTGAACTTGAGACTGTCCTTCCCACACAGCAGTGCAGGTGGCAGGCATGGCAGGAGCTGTCACAGAGCACAGATGAGAGCCGTGAGTGAGCTGAAAACAGGGAAGGAGGCATTGCTGACTAGAGCCTTGATTCAGGGCTTTTCTGAGAAGCTGAGAGACATGTGTCAGCCTCGAAGCCCCAGAAGTGACAGGAAGAGGGACCACATTGGAGCCAGAGGTCATTACCACAGGCCATTGGCAGGCTCCAGGTCTCTGCGGGAAGGGGAGCGGTGCGTTATTTCCCAGGAGCCATAATTTCAGAGGAGGCCTGGGGATGCTTAAAGGAGGACAATTGGTCCCCTGACAGGGAACACAGGGCTCTTCCTCCTCACGGGTGGAAGACAGCAAAGAGCCAGCTCTTCTGAGCAGCAAAGGAGCGTTTTGTGGAGAAAAAGTGGCAAAGTTTGCAGCAATGGAGTCTGAGAAGCACAGAACGTCTCCTGTTCTTGACAAATAAGATTTAATTAAGGGAGTCTCCGTGCCAGGAAGCCAGGTCCTGCCTGCCACACGCAGGGAAACGTGACACACTGAGGAATGAGCCTCTGTGAGATGCGGCCACGGCCAGCTGTAATTATTCATCGGCGTCCTTGACACTGAGTTCCAGGGCTTCGCTTCTTTTAGGTTCATTCATTACTTTTGACTCCAAATGCTGCTGTGTCACCTGACCAAATAGTTAATTGTCCCCAATCCTCATGGGTGGAGCGGTGAGGTGCATTCTCTGCTCGAGGAACTGTAGGGACATTGACTGTGGCCATGAAACCATTTGCCGGGGGAGCCTGGTGTCTCCCTGGTCCCCACGCAAACCTGCAGCCCCAGGGGAATCTTAACTTCCTCTTTGGGGGCCACTGGAGCCAGCCATGTTCTGGAGGCCAGGTGCCCTCATTCTACCTCCTGGCAGCTCCCTCCATAGCCCTGTGTCCCCAGGACATCCCGAGCTTCTCCTTGACACCCTCACCAGGGTAGGTCCCGAGAATAAGACCCACCTTCCCTCCCTGGCCACTGTGTCTACTGGGTCTTGGCCACTCAGGCTTCCCTTCTGGACTTGGACATAACAAGCCCCCAGCCCCTCAGGACCTTTGCACGTGCTATTCCCTCCTCCTCAAATATATCCCCATCCCCACCCTGACCCTTCACCCAGCTATGTCCAGTAGCCATTTCTTTCTGCAGATGGGGACCCTCGGGCACAGAGAGGCTACACATGGGGACATAGGCACCGCCAGGATGGAGCCCGGGTCATCTGCTCAGGGTCCCTGCTCTCAACCTCAGTATACAACACCGCTTCTGACCAAAGGGCTTCGTGAGGCTTTAGCTAGAAAATGCGGTGACTCGTGATGACACAAGGTCTCATCACCTGTTCAATGGCAATCAAAGGGTGAGTCGAGTCCTGATTCTCTGTAATTTTTGGATGAAATGGTGGCCACAGTGAGCCTCCCTCTCTGAGTCTGAGCTTTGCAGCTGATGGCAGTAGAGCGGTTTCAGGAGCCTCATGGCCTCTCCAGCCTCCCAGAGGGCAGCTGGGTGGTTCCTCGTCCCTAGGTCTCTTCTTTCTGGAGGATTCTGCCTTGTCCTCGTCCTGCTGCTTCCTCTTCTCTGCAGTTAATTAGTAGGAATCTGCCAGACCCTCAGCCAGACTCGAAGTGAGGGAAATGAAGCTCCCGCAAACCCGTGGAAGCCCCCTGCCACCAGTGCCGAGAGACTCCTGCAGGGACCAGCCTGGTCACTCAGACCCAGTGGAGGGAGGACAGTCAGCTCTGGAAGTCACTTGTGAAGTGACAGGAGTTTTGTGAAGCCGTCCTTAAGCCTCTGGCAGCTTGAGATCAGTCCTAGTGGGAGGGCTCAGCACCAGGACTTGGGCATTGCTGCAAGTCGGGATGTTGGTTCCATTTTGGTTCGGGTTTTGTTTATTGTCTTTTTTCCTAAAGAGATGGTTTCCCAGCACATCTCTGCATTCTCATCCGACCCACTTCCCTGACTTCTGGGTGAGACACCTGCTATCACACTCGGGGTCTTCCTGGCAGCCACAGGATCTGGGCCCAGCTGCCCTCCTGCACCTGCTTCCCTGCAGCCACCGACACCACTGTGCTGAGGCCCCTTCACTCCTCAGCACCACTGCTGGCAGCCCTGTTTTGTTCTTGGGCTCCACAGATATTCACAGGGCCCAGGGCCCAGGCCTACCTGCTTCCCAGAAAGCACAAAGACAGGGTAGAAGAAACACACCAGCTCCAATGGGCAACAAGCCAAGTTCACCCAGTGTTATAGTCTCAGACAAAACATTTCTCAAGTGACTGACAGGTCTACATGCAGGGCTGAGTAGAATCTGGCTGAGAGACTGAGGCAGCCAAGGGACAGTCATGCTATGAAGACTGAGATGCCAAGCCTTCTATCCCGTTTTAGCCACCATCCGATTAACTATAGGCTCTAGTAAAGTGTCAGTATTTTTAGCAAAAGTAGCCTTGAGTTTCTTCAAAGTAGCCTAGGCAACTGTTATCATAGCCCACACGTCAGCAGTGTTGTCTTATTGGGTTAGTGGGGACCTAGTAATGTAGGTTAGGCTGTGTGACCCCAAATCAGTGTTTTTTAAGTCAACCAGGAACAAGTAAAGACAGAGGGCTTATTTACGTTTTTCATCAGTAACAACTTCCCTCCTTGTTTGGTAGAAAGTGTGCTTTTAACAAGTGACAGGTGATGGACTTGGAGCTTCTATACCTTTCCTTCCCTCAAAGTGGCCCCTACCTGTCTCAACAGAAGACACTTCCACAGGACAAAGGGCCAAAGGCTTGCCTCTGCATTTGAACATGACACCTGTTTCCTTTCTGATTAATTTGATTTCATGTTCCCCAGTGTATTATTCTAAACAATTTAAAGAATGTTACAATTTAAGAATGTTACAGTGAACACCTATATGTCACATTCCTTTCACCTCAGCCTCCATGGGCAACACTGTACCACGCTAGCTTTAATCTCTACATGGATTATTAGGAAATGGACGTGTATTTTATTTCGTTTTTCTGACTGAACCTTTTGAAAATATGGCACACACAACATGATGTTTTCACGGATCACTTAGTGACAGAGATAGTCTGAGAAATGCCTCGTTAGGCAATTTCATGGTGACGCAAACATCAGAGCGTATATGTGCACAGCCCCAGTCACACTGAGGCTAAGTGGTACACACTGTCCATTTCCTAGGCTACAAACCTGTATACCAGGTTATTGTATTGAATACTGTGGCCAGTTGCAACGCAGTGGGAAGTATTCGTGCGTCTAAACACATGCAAACATGGAAAAGGCACAGTAAAAAAAACAGGCAACAGGGATCTTCTAGCTGTTATCATCTTAAGGGACTTCTGATGTATATGCGATTTGTCAAATGTTGCCTAACTATATTTCATACCAGAATACATCAGTGTGCTGTCTGTAAAAGTCTCCAAACCAAGTCAATCCTCGAGACATTTAATGGTAGCTGGGTGCCTGTGGCTTATGCCTGTAATCCTAGCTACTCCGAAGACAGAAATGAGGAAGATCAAGGTTTGAAGCCAGCCCAAGGCAAATAGTTTAAGAGACTCTATCCCAAAAAAAAAAAAAACCATTACCAAAAAGGGCTGGCGGAGTGGCTCAAGCAGTAAGAGTTCCTGCCTAGCAAGTGCGAGGCCCTGAGTTCAAATCCCAGTGCTGCCAATATAGTTAATGTTGACTATAAAAATACAGTTTAGTGTACTGTGTAGTTTCGGGCTTTTTTCTTAATCCTAGGACCCTGTCAATGTCATGCAGGATGTTTGACTGGTTGTCGTGGTTCATCTCCTTGGACATGCACCCTCCTTGTTTGCCTTTCGTGATAATGACATTTTTTTTTCCTAAGATTTCATCAGGTACCAAAAAGTTAGGAAGTGCCCACATGGTGATGGGCACAAGTTAGGAAAGAGAAGTTGGGAGAAAGGGCTCACGTTGGCCAAGTTTAGTTTGAAATGGACAACTGTGGTAATGGATGAGTACACGGAGTTAATAAAAACCCATGAGTCCAAGTGATTTTGAACATCGGGATTGGGAGAAGAGACAGTTGTTTGGGGAAGAAGCCTAGCTAATAAGGTCATAAGGCCTGACAGACTCAGAAAATCACCAGTGCAACCATCAGTGGAGTGACTGACTCATATAGGCCACCAGAAGATGCCCAAGACACGGGGGGAAGATTTGGAGGAACAGGATATCCACGGGGTTGCACATGTTACTTGGCCATTTCAACAGGGGCTGTGTCCTTAACAACAGAGAACCCAAGGAACAGCACCCTAACCAAATGCTCCACTCTAGCATCCCAGTGATGGACAGACAGACATCAGGAGCCTCTCTGCAGACAGCCAGGCAGATCCTCAGCCTGCAGCAATGCAGGTGACAGCACCAGGCCTGATTCTATCAGGGAAGAAATGAGACCCATTGAGGCTCCAGGACATAGGCCTGGCTCCCCACTGACTCTACCTGGGTGGCCGACAGACTCCTCACCTGGTGCTCTGCCGCCTGCCAGCTCTGTACAGGTTTTGCAGATGCAGGGCTGGAACCTTTGCCTTCAGGGACAGGGTGGCACTCAGAAGTCCTTGTCCTTGGGGGCATTTGGACAATTTGCAAAATGAAGGTCACTTCTCCACTGAAACAAAAATACCCATCCAAATCTGCTGTTTTCTTCTGAGAAACTAGCTGGCCACTTCCAGGAAAGTCTGTCCCTGGAGAGTACGCTCAGAATTTCTGGGCTCTCGTTCCATTGAGTTGGGCGGCCGTGGGACGATTGTCCTCACAGCTGCCATCAGGACTTGTGACTGTGACAACCTCAGAGGGCACCTCCTTGGAAGCCTCAGCAGACAGGTGAAACAGGAGGTGTTGTCAGCAGTCAAACCCTGGCCAGCACCGCTGCTGTTGGAAAACCAGAGGCAAAGCCAGGAACAGCAGTCTGGTCTCCAGAACCTCCCAGAAAGCTGCAGGAAGTGAGACGGTGTCACCAAGGGAGAACACCTTTGGATCTGAGATCTGGGTTCTTTAGAGATTCCCGGGATCCGGCTCAGCAGCCGCCAGGGCTGGAGCAACAAGGTCATGTTCATTCAGTGAAGGTTTACAGCCAGTGTGTGCCCCACACAGTGTGCTCTCTGCAAAGAGCAAAGTGGATGGAGACCCTAGATGGGGATGGGGAGCTTCTCATCTACCTAAGGAGAGGATGAGCAAGTGACAGCAAGGGGAACAGCTACCCCATCCCCTCCATTCCCACCCCTTCACCCTACAGTGTCTTCTCTCCCCATCCAGGGCCATCTCAGGAGACAGCATGACTGGGAGCTGAACCTGAGCAGGTTACAGGAGGGAGCTGGAGGACTTAGACCCAGTCCCCACCCTGCCAGCACCAGTGCCAGTGCATCCCTGGGGCCTGTTCCTCACCACCTCCCAGAAGACCCAAGACCCACGTGACACATGGCTTTCACCCCACCAGGATCAGCGTCTCCTTTCTGTCTCACTTTCCTGCTCTCCAGAGCCTCCTGGGATGGCTTCCAGTTTGACCATTGAACTCACACCCAGTCACAGGGCCAGCTTCTAGAAGAATCCAACCCAAAGCCATGTATGAAACACACAGCACGTCAGATGGCAGGAAGGGCTCTGGAGGACAGAGCCAGGGGCTGGGATGGTGGTGAGGACACTGTCACTTCATGGACATTAAAAGCAGCATCACTGAGAACCAGGTGTTAAGCAATTGGCTTGGAGGTGTGGCTGGAGGACAGGGGACATCTGGGAGAAGAGCAGAACAGGCGTCAAGACCCCAAAGTGGGGAGCACCCAGCCTGTCCTGGGAAAAGCAGGGGACATGGGGAGAGAAGAGGAGAAAGAGCTGTAGGTGGAAGGAGGCCAAGCCTGGCTGTGGCTTCTGCACAGCTTTAAGTAGAAGACATTGGACTCTGTGCGGGGGGTGACTGTTTGATGTCATTTAACAAGTGGCTCTGGTCCCACAAGGAGAACAGACTGCAGAAGAGGATGGAGATGGGAGACCAAGAGGCAAGGCAGTACATGGTGGTGCAGTTGACTTAACTTCCTTTTCCTAGGCCCCACCTCCTGAAGGTTCCACCACCTTCCCCAGTATGGTAACCAAACCTTTACTACATGAGTCTTGTATATGTGTGTATGAGTGTGTATGGTGCGTGTGTCCGTTAGTGTGTGGAGTGCATGAGTGTGTGTGGATGTGGGGGGGGGTGTGAGTGTGTATGTGGGGTGTGACACGCACAGGGTTATGGGAGAACAGGAATACAAAGACACTGGAAGAGCTGTGTTTGCTTGTCAATGCAGGTCATCTTTGGAGATGGCGAACAAGGGGCAGATGTGAGCGGAAAGACAAGAAAGGCCTACAATAGCAAGCATGTGCCATGTGACCCCATGCATACAAATGTGCAGGGGTGTCACTGACTGTGTCACAGCTAAGAGACCATCTGGCCTCTGGTCATGAGAAAGGGAAACCAAGGGCTGGTGGAGTGGCTCAGTGGTTGGGCACCTGCCCGGCAAGCCTAAGGCTGAAAAAAAAAAAGTTAGTTATTCCTCCTGTGCTCATTCAACATCTTCTCTGCATCTCTGCCTCCCTCCCACCTTTCCCAGCTGCAGGGAACCACTAATCCATCCTCTATTTGATGAGAAAGGGAAAGCAGGTCATCATCTGCTTGAGACACTGAGGAAGTCATGAGAAGGGAATTTGAGCCCATCTCAAAGGGGAAAAGATTTTGAGAAGCAAAAGTGACAAGACAGAAAGATGGAAAGAATTCCTGGCAAAGGAAAGGGTCAGGAAAAAAAAGCCAGGCATGGTAGTACATACCTATAATCCCAGCTTCTCTGAAGGTGAAGGCCAGAGGATCTAGAGTTCAAGGCACATCTAGGTAAAGTTAATGAGACCCTTCCTCAAAAACAAAACACAGACGAAATCACTTAGTGGCAGGGTGCTTGTCCATCATGTGCAAGGCCCTGGGTTTCATACCCAATACAGAAAAAAAAAAGTTTGAAAAGGGGAAGGTGTGAGAGAAGGGCAATTCACTGAGAGCCTGTGCAGCAGGCAGAATTCTCTACGGACGGCCCCAAGATTTCACCCCATAGTGCACACACCCTGCACTACACCCTCCGCCTCCATGCAACTGGGACTTGTGAGTTAGACAGTGTTTCACTCCCGTGATTTGATGTTATAGGGCAAAAGTAAAGGGATTTTGCAGATGCAATCAAGGTCTCTAAATAGCTGACACTGAGTTAATAAAAGGGAGCTTAACCTTGGTGGGCCTGACCTAGTTAGGTGAGCCCTTAAAAAGAGAGTCCAAGACTTCTCTTTAGAGAAAGATTTGAAGCCAGAGAGACATTGTCCCACTATCTCTGATGAAGCAAGCTGCCATGAGTTCTACAGCTACAAGGAAATGAATTCTCTTACAGCTCTGTGACTGTGAGGACCCAAGCCTCCAAAGAGACCCCAGCACGAGCGACACCTTGCTTGCAGGGACCTAGCAAAGCCAGGTTCTGACTTCTGTCCCACAGAAACCGTGAGAGCATAAAAGCACATTGTTTCAAGCTGCCAAGTTTCAGGTGGTTTATTATGCAGCGAGATAAAACCAAAACAACCTTCCATATGACAGGCTCCATTCGGGGCTGGGGAGAAACCAGAGTGGGCAGTCCAGACCTGCCTCTACCTCTGGGATCAGGTTCTGCAGGGAGACAGTGCATACCCAAGAAGCTGAATCAACCACCGTGCTCGTTAGGAAAACAGGAGAGGGATGAGCAGGTTTGGAGTCCAAGAGTAAGAAAGACTGCCTCAGAGGATGACTTTCCGCTGACACTCGCAGGGTCAGGCAAAGATCTGAAGGAAGAGTGGTACCAGCAGTGGGGACAGCAGGTGCAAAGTCTGGGAGCACAGAGTTCTGACCTTGGACAGACCACAGACAGGCTCTTCTCACTGGACGAACCTCTGGGTGCTGGGTGGCAACCACAGTGAGTTTTACACACTGACTCTGCAATGAGTAAAAGTCTAACGAGTCTCTGCTTAGCTCTGGTCGAGGATGGGGGCCCTGTAGCTGGAACCCATACCCGGAACCCTGGCTTCTCCAAAGCCAGACTGGGGGCACACAAAACAGCTGAGATGTCTGTTTTCTTTTCATGTGCTTTTTTTTAATAGGTGCATTTCTTTTTATGGATGCCTGTTATTTTGGCAAGGGGCAGAGAGTTTTCTGTTAATGTTCATGATACAAAGTTGTTTTTAAAAATAAGCTTTGGGAGGTGTGATTTACATACAATAAAGGTTAGCGATTTTAAGTGAGCATTTTCTTGAGTTTTGACAAGTATGTGCAGTCAGGTAACCACTCCAACAATCATGATCTAGAACTTTGTCTCCTGAAAAAAAAAAAAAGAAAGAAACCACATTCCCTCCTAGCAGCTCCTGGCAGCCACTAGCATTGTCTCTTTAGTTTTGAATTCCCGAGAATTGCATGTAAATGAAATCTGACATTGTGTCTGGCGCCATCACCTAGTGTAAGACTTCTGAGGTCTGCCCATGTCATCTTCATCTGTAGCTCTTTTTGTTGCTGGTGAGCAGTATGGTTTCCATGTATTTGCACAGTTGTTTATCTATTTGTGAGTTGGTGGCCCTTGTGTCACTTCAAGTTGAGCTTACTTGGAATAAAGCTATTACATGTAGACCGAGGTTCAGGACTGGGAGCTCTAGGTCAAACAGTAAGGAGGTATTAACTATATGAGCAACTATGACCAAGTACTTGTGGCTCACACCTGCAACCCTAGCTACTTGGAGGCTGAGAACAGGAGGATCATGATTCGAGGCCAGCTCAGAGAAATAATTCAAAAACCCCATATCCAAAACAACCAGAGCAAAATGTACTGGAGTTGTGGCTCAAGTTGTAGAGCACCTGCTATGCAAGTGCAAAGCCCTGAGTTCAAACCCCAGTCCCATGAAAGAACAAAAAGAAAGGAGAGAAAGAAAAAGAGAAAGAGAGAGAAGGAAAGGAAGGAAGGGAGGGATGGAGGAAGAAAAGAAAGAAAGGAGAGAAAGAACCACCACCAGTAATGTGGGGGGCTCCACATCCTCCAAATATCTGCTACACTTGGTGTCTGCCATTCTTCTCAGTTCAACCATCTACAGGGTATGCAGTGGAGTCTCATAGTGGCTTTGCTTTGGTCAGGGAAGACACTGAGCATCTAAAAGATGCTCAGTTGCTACTCCTCTATCTGAAACCTCTGTCTGGGTCTTTTGCTCTTTTCTTATTGGGCTGTTTGTCTTCTCCCTACTGAAATGGCCCTAAAGTCTCTGCTGCCTGGTGTGACTCCCATTGTTACGTTACACTGTGTGACAGAAGGAATTTCATGGATGTCGTTAAGATTGCTAATGAGCTAACCTTCAAATAGGGAGAAGATCATGAACACCGTGCAGGAGGCCTCCTTGGAGGAGGAGGCAGAGGGTCCAGGACGAGGAGAACCCACCCACATTGCTTGCTTGAAGATGCAGAGGAACACATGACAAGTGAGAGAAGGAGTCGAACTCACACAACAATCTGTGACCTTAGAAGACGACTCTGGGTCACAGATGTGCTCCACAGCCCTGACTGATACCTTGCTTATGGCCTGCTAAGACCGTGAGAGAGAAACAGTCACCTATGTCAGATTCTGACCTACAAAACTATGAGATAATAGATGGGTTTTTTCCTTTGGCAGTACTGGGATTTGAACTTGCGGATCTCTAGCTTGCTAGGCAAATACTGTACAATTGAGCTGTGCTCTTAGTCCTCTTTTGCTTTTAGTTTGAGTTTCCAATAGGGTCTTGCACTTTTGCCTGGGCCAGCCTCAGACCATGACCCTCTTATCTCCACCTCTTGAGCAGCAGGGATTACAGCTATATCCCCCCCGCCCCCCGTGCCCAGCCCATAGGTGTTGTTTTAAATTGCTAAGTGTCTGGTCATTTGCTACACAGCAATAGGAAAGGAACAGTCCATCTCTTTATTAAAAAGAAAAAACACACAAGTCCAGTTAAGAGAACCATACATTTGAATACAAATAAGAGTAGAATTCCTTGGTGAAATTGAAGTATTCGCCATGAATTACTATGTAAACAAGGTGTACTTGTGTTGAAAAATAGGCAATCTGTTCTCTCACACATATCTCCCACCTGGCCCTGTAGGCGTTTGAATTTGTGACTTCAGTTTCCAGAGTTTCTGGAATCATCCCCTAAGTAGGACCAGGAACCTCCATTCATGGGGACGGTCCTGCTCACATTTTCCAATGACATCATCCCCACATGAGCCAAGTCTCTATTTGGAGGTGTTTTCTTCCATTCTTTGTGCTGTTTCTTTTCTTTTCTTTTTTGAACCTTGTTAGAACCAGGAACCAATTCAAGCAATGTTTGCTTCTCTGCCACATCAACACAAAACGGCCCCCTCGCAACTAGAGAAACACATGCTACCTTAATTACACCGTTGCTATTGAAACTCTCAAGTGAGAGGCAAAACCTTCATTTGGGAGGGAAATTAATTGCACACAAACAAGAACACTTTTCATCTTGAGTTAAATAAACTCTTCAACCCTCCCTTGGCAGAGACACTACCATGTCTTCTCTGTTTGGCGTCAAGTCTGCCCCCTTCCCTGAGAGATTTCTTGGCAAACAGGCCAGGCATGTAAGTCCCCGAGGGCTGTGCTGGTGGCTTCTCTTCATTGCTCCTTCTTTTGCCCATTGAAGCTGCCATTGCTCCAGCCCACTTTGGGCCAAGACTCTCCCCACCAGCCCTGTGCCTTCCCACAAAGGCAGTCCCCACCGTCAGCCCCTCAGGAGTGACGCCATCCCGGTCCACAGGGTCCACAGTACAGTGCTCCTCCCCAGCGCCCACACATCCAAGGTAAAGGACAGATTAAACATGATGAATCACAGCACACAGAAGACGCAACCGGGAGAGCGCTCACGTTTACTGCAACTCGAGATTTATTGCTGAGTGCCGCAAATAATGAAATCATCCATCTTCCACGGACTGAAAACGGAGCCCGCACCGCAAGTTCAAGGGCAGTGAGAAAAGTCCTGACTCCTTGTTAGAGCGATTCAGGGTCAGGCTGCTCTGTGATCCCCACCCTGGCCACCCTGGGCTCTGCACAGAGTGGACCCCCAACCCACCACCTGCCAGGGTCAGGGTCCCCTGACCCTGAAACTCACCAGTTCACTTTCAGAGAAGAAGAGGTTCTCGAGTGAGTGGAATTGTCACACCAATGGGTTTTTCTGGTTCGCGCATCATCACACAAGTGTTGCCCTTGGCCCTGGCCTTGAGAGCATGTCACCATGCCCAAGTTCCGGGAACACTGCTGCAGCCTTCACACAAATACCAATGGAGGTCCAGCAGGAAGCAGAAGCAGGCTACCATGCAATTGGCATGTTGAGGACTGTGTTATTACATGACCAAAACTCTTCACTTCGCCTGTGTCTCTACCCCCTACAGTGTCCCGACCATGAGGCCCGATGCTCTATCTGGTTCCTGTCCGTATCCCGGCGTAGGACTTGTCTGACATATAGTAAGTGCTTACCAAGTACTTGCTCAAAGAATGGCTATGGTAGAGTCACTTCTGACTGAATAAAGGAACCAAGACTTGCCCACTAGAGACCAAAGCCACAATTAAAAATGATCACACGTCAGAAATTCTACCTGCAGTGGGGGACGAACCACAGGACAGCCTGGGCTGTGACAGCACTTTGGGCTTCCTAAGAAAGAAGTTCCTAGGCCTGTGTGAACCTCTTCCCCTTGCTGGCCAGTCTCAGTCTTTTTTTTTTTTTTTTTTTTTTTGTGGTATTGGAGTTTAAACTCCCACTTCAGCTGCACCCTAGCACTTTTGCTTTTAGTATATGCACAATATTCAAAGCACAAAGGTTTTACATAAAAAATCTCCCTTGTTGAAACAGTGGACTCTGGCTGTCCTTGGCTTCCCACATGTTGGGAGTCCAGTAGAGGCACCTGCCACCGCTCTGGGCTCACTCTCGCCCCCTACAGGCTGTTCTCCAAATGGCAGCCACAGGCTCTCTTAAAACCTTTGGGAATTCTATGTGTGTCCCTTCTCGGCCCCAAACACCCAAGACCTCCCAGCGTGGGTGATTCAAGTCCAAACTCCTCACCATGGTGACAAGACCCTGCACACGATCCATAATCTCCTAACTCTCTGACCTTATCCCCAACCTCGCTTCTCACTGCCCGTTCTGCCCAGGTCCGCTCACTCCTCTGTGACCCCCTTGCATCCTGTGCTGGCTCCAGCTCAGGACCTGCCCTCTCTAGACCGTGGTCCCCTCATCACCTCCATGGCCTGTTCATCCATGACCTCACAGGGTGGCCTTTTTTTGTCTTTATCCTCTTTATCCCATGGGCTGGTGACTTTCTCTTTGCTTCTCCATCTTCATTCTTCACCCGCTCTGGGTCCAGGGTCTGGTCTTTCCAGACTGCCTCCCCAGTCCCCTGGGATTAGCCGGTGGCAACGCTGGCACAGGAGGTCAGGATTGCAGAGAGCCAGGGATGTGTTTTACACTCCCCTTGAAGCTGGCTGCAGAGTTGGTGGCAGCTGCCATGCTTGAGGCCTGCAGCCCCAGCTGGGGTCCCTCCCCTAGCTAAAGTCCAGCAACTTCCTCATGCTGTCCCCTGGAGTGGCTCCCCTCTGCTTGCTTCCTGTCAACCTCCCCCTGCCTCCCTGCCGCCCCAGTCCCTTAACAGTCTCTTCAATCTATCTTCTTAATGAGGCTTTTGTGTCCTGCCCTGAAAAAAAGAAAATTAAAAACATCACCAAATGTACTATGACACAGCACCAGCTCAAGCTATGTGACACTTCCAAACACGTGAAAACAATATATCACAGAAGAAAAGGAATGAGTGATTAATCTCTGTGTGCCTTCAGTTTCTTCTTCCTCTGAAGGGGCTGCTTCCTGTTCAATTCCCAGAGAAGTCACAGAGCAATGCTTGGCTCGTGGCAGGGGTTCACGAAAGACTTTCTGAATGAAAGAGAGATGTTTAGCCAGTGGCAGCTGGCCTCCAGGGATCCTTGCCCGGGACACCACTGTTCCTTCCCACATAATGGAAAATTCCCTGTGTGTCACCAGTAGCATACTGCAGAGATGGTGTGCCCCTTCCAGTACAGGTTAGAAAGACTGTGCTTTCTCTCTCTCTCTCTCTCTCTCTCTCTCTCTCTCTCTCTCTCTCAGGAGCAAGTCTGGAGGCTGAGTCCTATCCAGTTCTCGCAGTTTTTAGAAGCCTGTAGTCCCCCTCCACCACCACCCCGCCCCCATCCAAGGTTGGCCTGAAACCAGACCCCACCCTGTGAAACTGCTCCCAGCGTTCTGACCCTCAGAAACTTCAAGATCTTAAAGGCTGGTTGTTTTGAGCCATTGTGTTTGAGGGATGCGGGCAACTTGTTACGCAGCAATGGAGAATGAGTACAGAACTGGCCCTCAGTTAACACTCCCGTATCTCAGAACACAACCTTGGCACGAGCCACACCAAGCTCCAGCATGGAACAGCCATGACCCTGGCTCGTCCCACCCTCTGCCCCCAGAGCCGTTCCCCTAGTCTGAGTAGCAGGCCCAAGGGAAGGGGGCTTCCTGACACTTGACCCCCCGGTCTCCAAGAGCTCTTCCTCCCCCTCCCAGCTGGTCGACTTTGCTACGAACCCAGGTACTCAGGGGCTAACGACTCAGGAACCGAAACAGATGTGCACACAGACAGCCAGTATGCAGAGGCTTGATATGCAACAGATGCGACCTGTGGAGTTTCTTAGAACTAAATTTTTGGTTCAGAGTGAAGGGACGTACGCTCCTTTCTTCATTTGACTTCCAGACTGTCAGGGGACAGAGCTCTCGCCTCCATCCACTTCTTTATGGGGTCCATATGCCGAAGTGAAAGGCCCCTTATGTGTTTGTTTCTGGGATTCAGCAACTGGGTGCCCATTATTTGAACTGCACCAGAGAGTGAGGGGATATCCAGCTCTCCATGCAAGCTACCAAGTACCACTGTGACAGGGACACACTGGCCACTGCCATTTACACTTTTGGGGCTTTTTGTTGGCAGTGGGTTTTTTTTTTTTCTTTGCACCCAGGGCCTCAGGCTTGCTAGGCCAGCAGCACTGCCACCTGAGCCATCCACCCTCTACCGGGCCCATTTGTTTGTGTTTTGTTTTTGAGATAGGATCTCTGTTAACATTGTTCCAGGCTGGCCTTGAACTCAAGATCCTCCTGCCTCCAAAGTAGCTGGGATTATAGATGTGCACCACCACACCCAACTTCATTCTCAGTTTATCAAAACACAAAAAAGTCTGGCTAGGTACAGCAGGACTTTCGGGTAGAGCAGGAAAATGGGAATGTCTGTGAACAAGGAAGTGCAGACAGGACAAGAAATCAGAAAAGGGGTGCAGAGATGGGTGGGGGGTGGGCTGAGCACTCGGTCAAGACCAGGATGGGGACAGAGAAAGAAGGATGTTTGGAGGATTGCAAACAACCATAGAACACTTAAAACTGCCAGCAGAATTAGGGTAGTGCGAGTCAGAAGTTCTACGAGGCATTTTTTTCAGAATGGAAGCGTGAGAGAGCGTTACACGAGCCTGCCAGGGCATCAAGAGACAATGGGATTGATTTAAGGAGACAGGCCCTGGGCATTACAAAAATCTGAATTAATTCTTTGCTCAGCAGTTCACAAGGGAGGGTGAGAAAGTGATTGCCTTCGGGAAGCATACTACATTTTATAAAAATGTAAATGCAAAATAGAGAAAGAGGAAGGAGTGGGTGGGGAAAAGAAGAAGCCAGCAAAATGGGAAATGGAGCTTTATTTATTCTTGATGTGGAAGTGAGAATTTCTCTGGCACAGATAAACTTTAAAAGCCGGCCTGGACCTGTCCCTGGGCCCTGGCTGGCCCCTCTCCAGAGCTTCCATGCAGAGCTTTCTCAAAACAGTGGCTCCCAAGCCACAGTCACCTTCCTGGAACCTGCAACTCCTGTCCCTCTAACTCACGGCTCAAGCCAACTCCCTGGCTTGCTTTTCTTCTGATGATAGTTAAAAAAAAAAAAAAAAAACACATATCAATCTTTCCCAGATTTCTGGCATCCCATTCTGTGATTTGAAGACATGCTGCCAGGGGGATAGAATCAAAATGAAATTAAAACCTAAACACACAGGCGGGTCCCATTCCAAGAAGCCTAGCTCTGCCGGGCACCGTGGCTCACGCCTGTAATCCCAGCTACTCAGAAGGCAGAGATCAGGAGGATCACGGCTAGAAGCCAGCCTGGACAAATAGTTCGAGAGATCTTATCTCAAAAAAAAAAAAAAAACCTCACAAAATAAAGGGCTGGCAGTGTCTCAAGTGGTAAGAGCAACTGCCTAGCGAGCCTGAAGCCCTAAATTCAAATCCCAGTGCCACAAAAAAGCTTAGCTCTTAAAATGTGCACATGAGCTATTCCAATGAGACAGGTGGGGCAAAGCAAAAGCTTTGTGGGGATCAGGCTCCTATACTGTGGAGAAGAGGATGTGGTTTCCTTAGTCGAGAGGCCAGGCTCAGGTGTGCGCACCTGGGAATGACTCACACTTATGATCTGGGCACTTTTATTATGTGTGTTGCACTCCAGTACTTTTTTTACTCCCAGTGTTATTTTGATTGAAGAGAAAGACATCTTCAAAAGGTAAGCCACCAGCTGCAGGGTGTTGGCACCAATCCCCTGGAACCACTCATTCCTGGCTCTTTCCCACAGGGGTTGGCTCCAGCCTCCACTGCCCCAGGCCCCCACTTCTGGCTCACCTCCTACCTTCCTGCCTTATCATGTCTCCTCCAAGTCCTCCAAGGATCCTAGCTGGACTGGTCCACCATCTCAGAGTCCCCTGTGCCCCCGACTTCCCTTGTCCTTGCCCTGAGAAACCTTCCCAGACAGCTTTGTCATAACCTCTGCAGACAAAGTCTGAGAGTCTCCCAGACAGCACCCAAGTGCACCCAGGTCTCCCCTCCTCCCGCCCAGATTGCTTCCTTCACGATTGGACTTCAGACAGACGAATCCACTCTGAAAATGTTGTTTCTGCTCTGCATAATCCAGAGGCAGGTTAGAAAGGGAAAGAAGTACTTAGAACCGGGAAGAGTATGAAGCAGGCCAGGCAGGCACTGACAATTTTCCTAGCTGTCAGTTTCTCCTGCACCAACATGCGGCTACACCTGAGGCCAGAGCCACCCTCAGCCCCTCTCCACCCCTGACTGTCACCTCCCAGCTCCTGAAATGGAAAACTTTATTTTACCAGATGCATCATTCTGTCTAGTTCCTCAGACCTGCACTTTCCAGTGTGTGTAATTCCACCTGGGCTTTTATCTGTATCAATCCCTACCCTCGGGTTACCTTGGTTTGTTTTGTTCTCTGTTTCTATTCAAGAAATGAACACTTTTACCATTGTTCTTCTGAATCTTTGCGGTAATTTAAAGCCATCAATGTTCACCTGAGTGCTGCAGTTTTAGCCAGTCCCTCTCCTTCCCTCACCGCCATCCCCCACTCCCAGGTTTTGTTGTGAACTGTTTTCCCTTTTGTTGGTCTCTGGAAAGCATCATTTTAAATCTGAGTTCTGGGAGTTACTGTCAGCCCTCTGGATCCTGCTTTCCACAGCCTCAGATTCACCCAACCTTCAAATCCAAAATATTTGGGAAAAAAAAAATCACATCTGCACCAAATATGTATAGACTTTTTTCCTGTATTTTCTAAAAATGCAATGTAACAACTAATACCTAGCATTTACATTGCATTAGGTGGTATAGTTAATCTATGGATGATTTAAAGTATTTAGGGATGTGTATCAGTTAAATGCAAAATGTAAGTGTCTTGAATATGAAATGTCCCCCACAGGCTCATGTAGCTTGGTTGCCAGCTGACGGGCTTTGGAAAACAACTGGGTTCTGCATTCATGAGTGCATTCATCCACTGATGGGTTCCTGTTTCCGATATGGTCTCATCTTCCTCTCTGCTTCCTGTCCACCATGAGGTGAGCAGTCTCCGCCACACACACCTGCACCATGATGTTCCACCTCACCACAGGCCCGGAAGCAACAAAACCAAGGACAATGGACTGAAATCTCAAAACTCTGAAAATTAAATCCTTCCCCCCTTAAATTGCTTCTTGCAGGTATTTGGTCACAGTGACAAAAAAAAAGTCTGGCTACAACAATAAAGGACCTGAGCATCCTTGGATTTTTCGTATCTGAGGGGGATCCTACAGCAAATCTCCCATGGATAAGAAGGAACAAACTGTGTTTAGGAGAGCCATCCAAGAAAATGCACCCATATAAAGTGTGCCATTCATGCATTTTGACAAATGCATCCACCCCGGTGAACAACTACAACCATCAAGACACAAAACTCTTTCCAGCATACCTGCCTTTTATCACTTATTTTAATGTCATTTGATTATGATCTGCATATTACACAAATTTTTATTGAATTTTGTGAAGATTTCTTTTGAACGTAAAGGCACCAAAAACAGTGACTTATTTTTTAAAGATTTTAGGCATCAAATTCTCTGATGTGCATCCCCACTGGCTTTCTGCACCCTCAATGGACTGTGCCACTGCTGTACCCAAATGTGGGTTCCACTCTCCTCATACAGCAGCTCTGACCACTCTGCAACATGGCAGACCTCCCTGTGCAAGCCCCAACTCCCCGAGCACATCATGAGCTCCCAAAAGGCCAGGGGCCATCTCGTTCTGACTGTGTCCCTAGGTCTAGGCTGGAACTCCGTGTGGTGAAGGGGCTCATCACTGCTAACTGACTAGAATAAGCTAAACACTGTCCCAGGCCCTGGGGGCCCACAGATGGGCAGGTAGCTTCAAGCACCAGACCTGTATCTGCTGCCTCATCTCTGCTGTGGCTTAATCCTCAGCAAGATGTTACAGATGGCTCTTCAGAGAGCCTGAATAATTAAGGTTTCCCTGCCATGACCCTGAGGCTTGAAACAAGCAAGTCACTGAAAACATCACGTCCTTCATGTTTCAGGAAATCCGTTGAGAGACAGGGAGTCGATGGATTCAGTCAAGGCAGGCGGAGAGGTCCCTGGCCAGGGCATTGCTGCAGTCCTCAGGGCCGACAAGGCCTCGAAAATCCGATCCAGGGCACTTCCCAAGGGACAATAGCAGTTGCTCCTGCCCATCAAGGCATCCTTGTCAATAGCTGGCCAGGGGCCCTGCCAAGGGAAGGATACATGCGTTCAGCATGCAGAGGCTCAAAGTCTCAACTTACCCCTCAAGCTTGGCCTCTGAGTGGACCAATGGACACCTGCTCAGAGGGAGGGGCAGGTGCCACCCATATGCAACTGGTCAGGACATTGTCCTTCCTGATTGAGTAGCTCCCATTCTTTCTCCTCCCTCTGAACTCCTAGACCTTAACAGAGCTCACCTGACCCATCCACGCCCTGGTTTCCAGCCCAGCAGAACTTAATGTGGACAGAGGCCTCCCAAATCCAGCCCCACCTTTCTCTCCTCCTTCACTTCTTCTGCCCCATGTGATGTAGCTTCTTCCTGCTGCTTCTTTGGGCCAGAGTCTCCTTTTCCCCAGGAGCTTCTGTGATGCTGTTCCCCAGGCCTGGAAGGTTCTTCTTCCTATCCCTATCCTCAGCTTCCTTCTGGCTCCAGGCATCCCAAATAATAAACTTGACATGATTGGGCAGAGAAAATGGGCCTGCACTCAGGATCTCTGAATCCTACCTTCTTTCTTCTCCAAATCTTCCAATTACCTCAAAGAAAACATCTTGATTTGATGCTAATATCCCTTTAGCACCTGTCTAAACCTACT
This sequence comes from Castor canadensis, assembly GCF_047511655.1. NCBI lineage: Eukaryota > Metazoa > Chordata > Mammalia > Rodentia > Castoridae > Castor > Castor canadensis. The sequence goes on along the minus strand of NC_133390.1, from coordinate 169,620,815 downwards.
TTATCATCCTTTTGAACAAAGGAAGAACAAGCCCGAGCAGTGCAAGCGGCCCCTCTATTTAGCCTGGTTGTTTTGATTGCTATGGTTACCTTAGAAGCAGAGCAGTGCTGCTTTTCCATTTGGTTCATGTAGTTTGCCTTTCAAAGAAAAGTGTCTCAGTGACAACTAAAATGGGATCGTTTAAAGAACAAAGAATCATCCTGAGGGTGAGTGGACCCAAGGAAAGGGGAGAGGTTGGCTGGAGAATGATTTAAATTGACAAGCAGGGAACTGTCGTTGGGAGCTTGGACCCCAGATGTGACAGCACCCACAGACCCCAACTCCCCCACTGACCACCAAGTCCTGTCCCTGCCTGACCCTCAGCTGTGTCGTCTGAGAAACAGAAAACAGGCCCCACTCAAGGCTCCTGAGCGGAGCGATGAGATGATGGTTTAAGGCTCAGGCCCAGGATGGGCACAGAGCAGCCCCCCAGGAGGTGGCGACTAGGGTGAAGATGAGCAGAACAGGTGGTGAGAAACCCATTTTTACAACTAGGACGAGCGCTGCTCAAAGAGAGAAGTATCAGAGCCTAGGGAATGATCTGAGAAGCCTCTGGGAAGTGGGGCCCAGACTGAAATAAGACCATGAAGTAAAGCTGCTCAAGACAGTAGGGATGAGGAGGCAAGGTCAGGAAGGAGTGGGGGAGGGGGACGGGGTTGCTAAGCAACACATCCTGATGCTGGAGTTGGCAGAAATGGCCAAAGCACCAGGGCATCCATAAAATCACTCATGGGCTGCTCCAAGGTCACCAATGTGATCTGGCCTCCCAGATGCCCCAGGACACGGACTGTGGGTGAAAACAAGGAGTCCACGCGCGTTGGGATGGACAGACTCCTGAAGAGGCAAGAGCAGCAGAGAACAGAGGCTAGAAATGAGAGCGGAGGACCCAGAGGGATCCAGCTGCATGAGCCGCAGAAATCCCAGGGTGGCTCTGGACGTCCTGTAGAACAGGGACAGAGCGTCTGGGTTTCAGTGAGACCCTGTGTCCCATCACACCAGAACTGTTTGTGACCAGAGCAAACGTACTGTGAAGACAGCAGACACAGGTAAGTCAGGATGATCCCCTAGGCCATGGATAAACAGACAGGGGTTGTGCCTGCATTCTCCAAGTTTCCAGAGCCAGGGGCTCTGACCCTCTTCACACTGATCTTCCCTCCACTGACCTTTCTAACCAATGAAAAGAGAAAAAGAAACAAAGCCCACACCTGATTGGTCACTGTTAGACCACAAGGCATCCTGGGAAATGTAGTCTTTATTACAGGCAACCAGGTTCCCTGCCACTGAGAGACATGAGGGAGGGACACTGAGGGCTCACAGCAGCCATCTCTGTCCCCCATGGGGCAGCCATAAGTGCGGGACAGATAACCGGCAAGTCCCACACCAACTTGACAGGGCCTGAGCTTATCACACTGGAGCAGCTGTCCCCATAGGAAGTACTTGGCTCTGGGCAGAATCAAGCCTTCTGCACATGGACAGGCCAGGGAGAAAAGGTGTGGGCAATGATGGGGACAATATCTGCGCAGGCCTCTGCCCCTGTCTGGGACATCCAGGAAAGCCAGAGTCTTCCTCAGTGCTGCCAGCTCCTTTTCCCACTAGGGACCCGAGACATACTGGGGTCAGGAGACCCAGGCAACCACTCTGTTTTTCACTGGAAATTCTAGCCTTTGGAGGAAGTTCTAAGCACAGGCTGTGAGCACAGTCTGTCACCTGCTGAAAATACGTGTGTCTTTGGGGCAATCTCACTGTATTTAGCACTGGCCAAAGCAAGAGACGACTGTGTGCTAGACTCTGAGGACCCTGCCTAACTATGTGGGGACTTGTTTCCAGGAGGACCATAGAAAGGCTGCAGGCCACTCAGGAGAGCCACCAGCCCGTGGGCACTGTAGCCACCAGCCCATGGGCACAGCTGATGGAGGAGGTTCTTCCGGGGCCAGGTGGAGCTCTTCAGAGTGGAGGCCTCAGCTCAGAGGTTGAGAGACATTGGCCATCCTCGCAGGAAGATGGAGGCAGGGCATGGAGGCAGGGTGCACAGGTCCCAAATCTACCTGAAAAGACCAGGAAACAGGGATGATGGGAGATGGAGGGAGGTTCTGAGGACAGTAGAAGAGGCAGGCATGGAGATGAAAGATTTCAATCATTCATTCATTCTGCAAATATTGACTAAGCACTACACATGCACTAGGCTCACAGGGACAGACACCATCGCTGTCCACATCCATTGTCAATTTAATATTCCCACACACACTTGCTGAGCCAGGAGCTCCCCGGTGCACAGGGGCCCCACAGAAGCCAAACCCTTCCCTCATGAGCCAAAATTCTAATGGGAGGCCTGACACTGCTCCCCAAGAGTGACGAACAAGGAAATAATGATAAGAAATAGCGCCTAGGGGCCCAACCATGCCTAGATCTCCAGATTATCCTTCCTGAGTCTGGGAGGTGCCCACTTCCCCGCCTGGCCGTGTCTTCTGTCAGTTCACCTCTTGTGTCCAACGAACGCCAGCAGCCCCAGCATGTCCCCCTCTTTCCAAGGGACACCATGGCAGGGTGCAAGCAAGCCGGACCACAGGGATCCTCCTCCTCACTTCCCCCACTGGATCCAGAGAGGCTCCAGTCAGCAAAGCCAGATCTACACCCAGAACCAAGCTGTAGGTGGCTCAAGGAAACACAGCTTCTCCTGGCCAGGCCCCTGGGGAAGGGGGACCCATGACCAGCCAGTGTCCTCAGGCAGCCCTTGTGCTGGTCACCCCCACCCAGGCCTCCTTCCCCGCTCCTGACCTCCCAAATAGCAGTGCCCCTCCCACGTGTCTCTGCACATATCCTGGGGAGCCTCTGCCAAGCCCAGTGCCCCCCCATGGGGACATTGAACCCCTAGGGGAATAGAGGAGGCCTCAGGAGGAGTTTCTTCCCTCCCCCAGGACCCCCATGTCAGCTGCAGCCTGAGAGAAGCCCCACACACCCAGACCAGCCCTCTCAGCATCTGGGGAGATTCAGAGACCAAGGTGACAAACCTTCCCCACCCCACCCACGTGCAGCAGCCTGGGACATCACCCAAGAGTGAGCCAAGTGAGCCCGGGAGGGAGCTCAGCTCAGCACCCAGCTTCTGAGGACCACAACTTGGAGCACAGTAAATTGAGGAGGGCACAGTCACAGATTCCTCAGAACAGGAAGGAGGAGCCGCCTGTGTACCTGGGTCCCCAGCTGCTGCTGGGCTCTGCCTGGTCAGAAGGGCGCCCTGCTGTGTACACTTCTTTCTCTGCCTACCCACAAAAGGCCTTCATCAACCAGGCTGACTCCTGCCATCCTCTAACTGCCCAGCATGGCTGGAGGTGGTCCTCCGAGGGGACTGCAGGGCGGGGACCCGGCCTTTATTATCCTGGTGGCCACAGAATGACCTCATCGCTCACTTTACCACCTGCCTTCCAGCCTCAGGGAAGGAAGCAGTCATCGCCCAGAAGGAGGAAGACGGACACTTGGCCAGAAAGAGAGGGCGGGGAGGGGAGGTTTCACCATGAGTGAGGGGCTTTGCCCTGTTTCTTCCTGCTGTCTGGGTTCTTAAGCCCAGAGAAGAAGGTGCTTCCCGGGGTCACGCTGTATCCTCACCGTCCACAGCAGCTTGGGGAGCTGCAGGAACAAGGCTGCCTGCTGGAGCAAAAACCAAAGTCAGGAAGCAGAGGACAAAAGGCAGCGGGCCCTGCCTGAGCTCCAGTCTGGAGTGTCCGTCATCTGTCCACATCCAGCCACCTGACAGCAGCTGGCCCGCATCACAGGGGATGAAGGAGCCTCATTCCTCCCGCAGCCCTTTCTGCGCTGGGTTTAGGGTAACCCGCGTTTTACAGTCGTCTCTGGGGGGCGACTGGAAGCACAGCTGCTGATTCCAGGCCACTTCCCCAGCCCTGCTGCACACCTCACTTCCCCAGCCCCAGCCCTTATTCCCGGGCCAGCTCCTGATTGACCCAACTCACCTGTGAGCCTGACACTTGCTGTGCACAGGGACCGTGACTGAGGCTCTGGAGACACCAACCTGTCTAACCCTCACTGGGCACATGCGGTCAGACAGCTCTCGGGACCCATCGCTCCCAGGTGAGCAGAGTCAGGCTGGACAGCGTCAGTGTTCCCTCAGGCCCACGGCAGCAGGACAGCAGATTCCAGGATGCTGACCAGCACAGGGCCCCACACCACTGACCACTGAGTACTTTGCTCCCTCACTGGGTGTAGGAGAGGCCTCAGCAATGGCTCTGGATACCAACATTACTCCAGAGCCCCCTTTCCAAGACCAAGTGCTCCTGTGCTGAGGACACTGACAAGACCATTCAGAGTTTTTGCAATTTTGACTGAAGCCCCACAGCAGGGGTGTCAGGACCCACATGTTTTGAGCAGAGTGTGGACACACCCATGGCAGCCCCAGATTAGCTCCCCAGCATGAGAGGAAAGACATCTGAAAGATGATTCCTAGGAGGGAAAAGGAGGATCCTCCACCCGCAGCAAGGAATGGGTAGACAGTCCAGCTGCAGGCCCAGACGCCTTGCAGAAGGAAAGCGCCTCTTTCCTTTGCTGGACTTTTCTATGAGAGGGACCTGAATAGGGAGAGGCCTCCTGAAAGCCAAGCTGGGGTCCCTGGATATTGGAAGGTAGATGGAAGAGAAGGACTTTCCTGCAGAAAATGGGAGAAGTTGGGGGACTGGATTCCCTCCCAACCTCCCCACTCAGGCATTGTGTCTGGGAACCATGCACTGGGGGAGGGGAAGCCAGTGTACCTCTGAACACACTCCCCCTGCACCTACTTCAGGGGAGGGTCCCCCGGAGCAGAACCTGAGGGTTGGGTCCATAGGCAAGGACTGGATCTGGTATGCGTGTCCAGGGCAGGAAACAAGCAGAAGGGACCAAAAAAGACAGGAAGCCAGGCAGGGCACAGCCAGGGTGATTTACAGCAACTCAATGTCCCATGCTAGGACAGGGCTAGCTTTCCTGGGCTTGCACTCCAGGTGTGGCCAGCTCTCTGGGTGGGACAACACAGATCCAGCAGCCCAGGATTGTCCTCCCAGGACAGGGCGGCCTGTGGGGGAGTGTGCACAGTCCGGTGGGCCAGCATGCCCAATGCTTGCCCCAGCTCCCATGACAGCCTCAAGTGTCCCCTCTGCTGGGAGAGTTTCCCACAGGCCAGGCTGTGAAGACCATGCATGAGAACAGGCTAGCCCCTTCCTGCACCAGACACAGAGGACTCACAGCCTACTGTGAGTTTGGACGTGAATGTGTCCTGAGTAGACATTACTCCTGAACAGTGCACCTGTCTTTGGAGCTGAGCCCCTCGTCTAGCATAGCTGGGCCCAAGGGGGAGGGGGTGTATTCATGAAGCTAAATTGGTGAAAATGGGGGCCAAAAATAAAGTTGTCCCATCGTTTCACAGCTTAGTAAAAAATTATCTCTGGGGGTTAATTGTCGCAATTGGTCATGTCAGGACAATCCATGGTTTGTTGGTTCTGCCATCGAGCTGTTGTCTCTCCTTCACATAAACACACAGCATTGTTTTGGTTTTTTAAGGGGAAGTGCAGATATTCAGACATTTTCAATGCACTCTGAGCATGAGGTCAGCACACCGTCCAGAATAAACTTCTGTGAGCCATGAGTCCACCTTTAAATCTCTTAGCGGGCACGTTATGGAAAAAACTAAAAAGAAACACATGAAATTAACTTTAATACCCAAAACACCTCTGAAATACTACTTCAAGATAGAATAAATATAAAAAAGACTCAGAAAGGTGTGTGGCCTGGCAAGCATGAGGTCCCCAGTTCAAACCCAGTACTGAAAAAAAAAAAAAAAAAGGCTCTTGTATTTTTTCATGCTAAGTCTTCAGAATCTAAGTGAAGTCACACGTTACACTTTAGTGCAGCTCCACGTTCATCAGAGACACATCAACTGTACTTTTTTTCTCAGTGATGGGGATCAAACTCAGGGCTTGGGCAAACTGCACCCCAGCCCACAGGATCTGCAGGTAGATCTCAGAAAATTCACACTTGAAAAAGCAGAATCACAAAAATAACGGGGCCCAAGAAAGATCTAAAAGTTTCCAAGAACTAAATCATTTGTCTATTTTTAATCACTTAAATTAACTAAAATGAAACAAAATTAGGAACCTGATTCCTGAGCACAGTAGCTGCCTTTCCAGCACTTGGCCGCCACTTGTCACTGTTTTCCAATGTCTTCTAAGCCTTCCATCAGCTGTTTCCCAACAGCCCAATCAGTGTTCACAGAAGCAGCGACTCCCTTTCTCTTGCGCTCCCCCCGACACCCCCCGCCGCCCCCATCACCCAGTCACCCATTTTCTTCGTTTCTTTGTTGTGCAATCCCACAATGCCAATTCATCCAGAGTGAGCAGATCTGGAACAAAACCGGGGCTCTCAGTAAACAGGTCACTCCTTGCTGACAGTCCCCTGCGCAGGTTTGTATCTGGCTCCGTGTGTGCAGAGGAAGGCAGAGTCCAGTGATCAGTGAGCTGGGCTAGGGGTGTGGTCCAGGGCAGACCCTGCTCTGCACACACAGCCCAGAGGGCAGCGAGTGTCGGGCAGAGCCAGCCTTGCCATTAGTTTTCTCTGCCAGTCTAAAGGCACCATGGCCCCAAAACCCTGCTCAGGCGGCTGCCTGCACTGTCTGTCCTCATGGCCACTTTCCCAACAGAAGCCTGACTTGGATCTGTCTGTCCCAGTGCCCATGAATCCTGAGCCCCAGGGCCACCCAGAGACTCCATGGTACTAGAATTGCACAATCCCTGGTGGCTGTGAGTGGTCCTGGTGTGGGCGCATGACCAACTGCACTGAAGGGAAGAACGTGCGCACATCAAGGACAGCCTTGTCTCCCAGTGCGAAGCAACCTGGACAAAGAGACCCTTGGTCCCCATTGCTGATGGCAGCCATGTTGTGACCAAGAGGAGACTGAGTTGAGATGACAGAGGGCAAAGCAGAGAGGCTACTGGTGCTGTATAGCTTCTGACTCAGCCACCCGGAACTCCACCTCTATCATGGGAAAAACCAAGTCCCTTACTGAGTGGTCAGGTTCCTTAGGGGTTTCCGCCACTTGCAACTAAATGCAAACTAATTCACACCTGATCCCTCCCCAAAGCCTTCTCTGGCCCCCAGCAATCACCTCCCTCTTCCCGAAGTCCCCAGCCCATTCTCTTCACCAACACGACACACTGCATCCTGTGTTAATGTCCCCACGTGTCTTCCCTGCCCACCATGGGCCTGCTGAGAACAGGGTCTCACCACGCTACTCTGCAGACTTCGAAATCTCACCGCACAGATGAGTGAGCTCTCCTGCAGCTGCTTTAGAAAATGATTTTCATGTTTTCTGTCTGAGAACCTCATCACTGAGTTAAACCAGCAAAGGCAGGTTTAAGACGTTTTATTTCGTGGGGACACAGGGCCATAGCAGTCCCATCCGTCTTTTTCCAGTAATTTTCTTCCTGACTTGATATCCCTCTTTCACGTCCAAACTCCCTGTGACAAATGGAACCTTTTCCCACCCAGTGGAACTGGTGACAGCCCTGGAGTTGAGGCCCTCCAGGGGCCCTCAACTCTCTGCAGGAGCTAGCCACCCAGGCTGGGTCTTTCAAAGAGAGAGCAAGCACTGCCCAGGGCACTTTTAGGATGGGATTGCAGGAAGGTTTAAAATCAAAGGTTAGTGTTTCGGAGCCCTCCTCCAGATGGGCAGAGGCCCCAGGACCCGTAGCGTCAGGGTGACGTTGTGCATTCTGTCGTCCATCCAATCCGGTCCCTCCCACAGAAAAACGCCTGCACTCCTCCAAGTGATGAGGTCAAATCTTGGAGACAGCCTTGACCCTTCTCTTTCTCTTATCCCCCCACAGCCTGCTGGCGTTGCCTTCAAACCAGGGCCACAATGGGATCACCTGTTCCACCTCCACGAATGCCATTGTCCCAGCATTCTCCATCCCTTGCTGGACTGTGCTGTGGCAGTCATCTCCTCCTATATCAACCCCCCCTGATGATCCCTACACAGGCAGCCAGAGGAGTCATCTTAAAATAATAAGTAAAAATCATATAAAGTCCTCTGTTCAGAACCCTGGGGTTCCATCCCATCTCCCTCAGAAAATGACTCTTATTTCTTTGTCTAGAAGTTCCTACATAATCTAGCTACTCTCCTTCTTGCTCTCTCCACTGACCTTCCTGGAATACACCAGGCATCTTCCCACCACAGAGCCTTTGCACATGCTGTTTGCCCTGTCTGGATAGTCTTTCTCTAGATATACACATAGAAGATCCTTTAATTCCTTCAGACCTCAGCTCAAATGGCACCCTGCAGAGAGGACTTCTGAGCCCCACCTATGTAAAGTAGCCCCCACTCTCTATTCCAATGTATATGTATACACATGCATATGAATGTCTATAGGATTGCACCTCTTTTTCATGCCCCCACCCAGACCCTCACTGGTCCAGCAGCTCCATGAGCTCAGCACTGCAGTCTGTGTAACTCACAGCTGGGTGCCTGGTGCCTGGAACAATGCCTCACTGGCACCTGGGAGCTGCCCTGCCCTGCAGAGTTGTCAAACGGATTAACTGAGTGCATGGATAAAGGATGCATGCACCTTTCTGAGCGAGCTGCCTCACTGGAACTCAGGGAGACAACAGAACTGGCCTGGCTCAGAGCGTTCAGCCCAGGGGCTGTGTCCCTGTGGAAAGAGTCTCTAAGAGCTTGGGTGACATTGCGTTTGTGTCTTCTGAGCACAGTTGTCTTTCTGCAAATCTGGTCAGGGAGACCAGCACAGGAGCCAGAGTCAAACTGGCCTCGTTATGCAACTTCACTGGTCCATCAGGACAGAGCCAAACAATTGGGGTGAAAGCTTCAGGGCTCTGGGATCCCCACCTCAGGCCCTCCTGCAACCCACTAGGGACAGGCTTGGGGACAGAGCCGGTCAAGACCAGGATGCTGCCCAGATGGAAATTTCTGAGCACCTGGGTTCCAACTCCATTCTCTAACCACTCCTTACAAGTCAGCAGGGCAGGACCACTAGAGTCCCACTTGGCAAATGAGGAAACTGAGTCAGAGCCAAGGAAGGTGACTCACCTTTCTTCAAAGATGTCTTTATGGTGGGGCTGTACCAATGTGGTTACAGCGTGGGCCCTGAGCCTGCGGCCTGGGCTGGGCCTGGCTCAGCCACTTTTGAGCTGAGCCAATTGCTAACCCCTGTTTTGCCTCAATTTTTCTATCTGTTAAATGGAATGGAAGCATAATGGACCCACAGCTTTTATGAGTATGGTGAAACCAGGCATCACCCACGGTGGGAGGAGCTCAGCTCTGGGGCCAGATGGAGCCTGGGGCTCTGGGCAGGTCACCAGCCACCACCTGGGAATGGAGGTGGCAGTGGGACCTCAGCACAGTGGGGCAAGGATGCAGGCTGATGCTTCCCTGATTTCCTTGGATGCTTATTGTTTAATTTTGTAGGACAATCAGAGCAAGCACAGCTTATTTGTCAAATAAAAATATATAAAATGCACAGAAAGTACTTGGACCAGCGTCTGATGTGCACACAAGCACTTGGTGAATCTCAGCTGCTCTGATTTTAATGGACAAAGACCAGAGCCTAGGAGTCATTCCAAGCCACCTGTTGCCCTCCCGTTTATATCACAAATTCTCAGGTCACATTTCCAGGCCTCTGAGGTCATCTTTATACGCCACTCTCATCCCACACCTCTCTCTCTCTCTCTCTCTCTCTCTCTCTCTCTCTCTCTCTCTCTCACACACACACACACACACACACACAGCCTCAAAGCTCTAGCCCAAGGCTCTGAGTCCCAGCCAAATTTGCAAATTCCACACTGGGCCCTCAAAGCCCCCACCCTAGCCCAGATGCCCATCTGCACTGCACAGACCTGGTCAAGGTTCAGGGCAGGACCTGCTGGGTCTCACTTCTCTGCTGAGAAGTCAAAAAGAGCTGGAGAAGTGTCTTCCTGCCCTTCCACCCTTCCCACCTTTCCCATTCCTCAGCAACCATAACCAAACCCACTTGGGCCTCTGGTGTTTCCCTAATTCTAAGCCCAACTCTTGAATGTCCAGCAGCATTGTCACCTCATGACCAATACAGGCTAGACTCTGATCTCACTCAGAACACAAGGAACAGGCAGAACTCACAGGCTTCAGGTGGCCACAGAGAGGGGCCAGTTCAGCCAAGAGGGGCCAAGCCTGGACCATGAAGGTCAGTCAGAGTTGGCAGGGCCACCTTCACACCATAGTTATCCCTACTCCCTGCCGCACACACTGGCTGATCAGTCACCAAGGACAGTCAAGAGTGATGAAAAGAAGACACCATGGTCCCTCCCTGGCTCCTTTAGTTGCTTGTCAAAGATTGTGGCCCAGGCTGAGAGGAGCAAGACTCTGACCTCACAAAGAGCCCCTGGCAAGGCAGCTAGCATGCAGCAGAATGAAAATATCTGGGGGCCCCAGCAGGAAGCACTGAGCTCCCACTGAACCCTGGGAGGAGTCTGGAGCAGGATGTTGGAGCGAGAGTGTTGGAGTGGGGGCCCAGGCACCAGCAGGATGCTGAGAAGAGGAAGGAGGCAGTGCGGGTGGCAGGAACAGAGCTTGGAAGGAGCCAGAGACAAGCGTGAACTTGGTGGGAGTGAGAAGGGGCACTGATGGGCCAAATGGACGGTGTGAAGAAGAACCAGGTCCTGAGAGGGGCCAGAAACCATGTGGCACAGGCAGAGACCTGAGATGCCTGCTGCAGGTTGCACACTGTGCCCCTCGCCCGTATCCCTGGCTTTTCTCATCACTGCCCCCGTCTCACAGAATGCAACCCGCGATACCATCTAACATTCTAAAGACCAAATTCTCCTTGTTCAATGCTACCTGTTTGTTTTAAAAGCAAACTTTACATACTTGACTTGACTGGAAAAATACAAACCAAAGCAATGTCGTAAATTGCATGTAGGTACAAGAGCCCAGCGAAGGTCTAGATCCTAGGTGGCTCTCTCAATTCGAAAGGGAGATGGTCGAGTGTAAGGAAGAATCAAGACATTAGCACCAAGTGGAGACTTTGCTCTGTGAAGGAAGGGAGGGTTAGGAAGGACTGACTTTCTACCACGTGTCTCTATGCTAAGTCAGGAAGATCCAAGTCACTTGGTGTCACTTGTCATCATCCCCCAGGAAAGCATGCCACCTGTGCCCTGCACTTCATCTGGGAGCACTCCACTGGGCTCAGTCCCACTTCCCCTGTCAACAACTGCTTCTCTACTCTACACGTGGCAGGTGGGAAATGCCAGGGTATTAACACCCTCTCCAGAAGCCCCCAAAGAGTGGCTCATGGGAGCTGGGGTATCTGTACCCTTGCTCCTGGGCTACCTCTATCACCCTGCTTAGCTCTCTGTAGGTGTCCTCTGCACCAGTGGGCATCCTCCCTTCCCATCTCACTTCCCAACCCCCTTCCTGAGGTCACCCCCCAATCAACTACTTGCTCTCAAACTCCTAAATCTGCTTTGTACTTAGGGCAATCTCAAATTAAGGTACCAACCATCAGTGACATATATCTCAGTCTCAGACCCCAAATTTGAGGCACTCGGTGCAGGGAGTCCCTGAAGTCAGCCTGGCTCTCATAATGCCATGTGAGATCAGCCCGGGAGCAGCACTGCAGTCACATGGGGAAGGCTGAGTGTTTCCATGAAATGTTTCCATGTGAGATCGATTTCTGTGAGCAGAGCTAGAATGGCTCCTCATGGAGGGTAGATTGGGGTGATGCTGGGGGCCCAGGGAACTGGGTCAGGAAGACTGAAGATGGAAGGGCAGCTGCCCTGGGCAAGGATTTAGAAAGAACCAAGGCCAGGGACGGGTGATGGGTTTGGTTGGGGAAAGAGGTGGTTTCTGACTTAGCGTGGACAGAAATGTCAGTCAGTGCCAAGACCAAAAAAGCATGAGGAGCAGTCTGGGGAGGGAGGTCAGAGGTCAGATCCAGGAGGCAGAGCTTGAGCTGTCCCAAAACACCTAAGTAGAGATGGCAGGAAGCCTGTGGGGTTATAGATGAGGAAAGCAACCACCTGTCTGTAGAAGGGAGGGGGGAGAGAAAGGGATGTGTGTGTGTGTGTGTGTGTATTTATTATTTTTAGTTCTAAAATACACATAATGGCCCAGACGAAATGACTCACACCTGTCAGGAGTCAGAGATTGGGAAACGGGGAGTTCAAGGCCAGCCTGGGCAAAAAGCTGGGTGTGGTGGCACATGTCTGTGATCCCAGCTATGTGGGAGGATTTAGAAGATCAAGGCCTGAAGTTGGCCCTATCTGAAAAATAATTAAAGCAAAAAGGGCCTGGGGGGGACTCTGCTCAAGTGGTAGAGCACTTACCTAGCAAGCATGAAGCCCTGCGTTCAAACCCCAGTACCAGCAGAAATAAAAATAAAACAAATAAAAGAAACTACATATAACATAAAATGTATCCGCTTAAACATCCATGCATGGACACGAGGCTCCTGCTCCCACCTTTGGCCTATTGTGAACAATGCTGCTATGCACGTGGGGTAGAGCCGTCTCTTGGAGACCCTGCTTTCAATTCAGTGGGTGTCCGCCCAGAAGTTGGTAGCTCTGTTTTGTTGTTGTTGTGTATTTTTTGGTTTTTGAGACACGTCTCACCATGTAGCCCAAGCTTGCCTTGAACTCATGATTCTCCCACCTCAGCCTCCCAAGTACTAGGATTATAAGCCTGTGCCCCCACACCAGGCTGGCAGTCCCATTTTTAGTTTTTTGAGAACTGGGCACAGTTTTCCATGGTGGCCAAACCATGTTCATCCCTACCATCTGAGCACACGGGTCCCTTTTCTCATCTTGGCCAGCACCTGTTGTTCTCTGTTGTTCGTTTGGCTTTACAGCAGCCATTCTAGCGGTGGACATTGGCTCAAAGGTTTTGAAATTACAGATGCCGAGAAGGTACAAAGCAAGCAAAGGGCTTGGCTGACACATTAATAAGCCAGGATGCATTACTGCCCTGCTCACATCAGGATGGACCTCCTAAACCTGGGTCTGTCTGTCAGGATAATCTTGCTATAAGTAACAGCGCTGTGAGGCGTTTCCTGTGCTCCTGATAAGAAGTCTGAGGGCTGGTTTGGAATTCAGGCTTTTTTCTACCCTGCCACACCCAGCCCACTGGTGATAGTGGCCTTACTTTGATTGTCCACACCAGGCATATGTGAACACAGGGCCATGTGCATAGCAACAGGAAGGGAATGAGGCAGGCCCTCCCCCATCTAAGACTTGGGCATTTTGAACTGGAAGAAAATGACTTCCTCAGCCCCTGCACCCCCGCAGAGATTTCCTGACCTCTCACTGCCAGAACTGCCGTGTGCCCACAGGTGTGATGGCATCTGGGGGTGCTGGTTATAGCAGAGGTTGCTGGGCCTGCCCACAGAGCTTCTGAATGCATTTCAAACAAGTTCCCAGGTTCGGTTGATGCTGCCAGTCCAAGGGTCACTTTTTGAGAAGCACTGGCTTAGCCAATCTTGAGCCATCCTTGAGATTGGTACATGACACGTAAAGTCAGGATCATATCAGCCAGAGGAAAAGGAAGAAGCAAGGAATCAGCAAGGTGTCCTGCCACAAATTCTCAGCCCGGCTCACTTGCATCTTTTCCCTTACTCGGCACTGAGCTGGGAGCTGGAGTCATAAAAGCCTCCCTTTTGGGCCCTAGCATCGGACGTGGGTCCTAGGACTTAGTAATCACTATCAAGAGATTTATCAAATGAATGCATAAGTGAGCATCTCATGAAACACGACCACAGCTGCTGCCTGCTCAGGCCACGTGGTCAAAGCACCTTCTGGGAGCTTCTGAAGGCAGGTGACCTCTGGACACAAAGCAGCACCTTCCCTGCTGGGCTCAGTGACAGCAGGAACCTGACGTCCTGCTCTGAAGTGACATCGCAGGTCAGCACTCAGCCTATGGGTCACCAGAGGCTGATGAGGAGGGTGGGGGTCTTTGCCACTGTCCACACCCAAATTGAGGCAGACAGCCGCGGCCACTGGTCCCAAACAGTGTGTGTTAATGACCCAAGGGATGTGATCCCATTTGAAGTCCACGACACATCTCTCAATTCAACACCAACACTGCCTGAGAACATCTATAGCTGGCCTCTGAGTCCTTACGACCCGGAGTGAACACAGCTGCCAAACAGGCCACACGCATTCTACCTTCCTTTATCCACAGGGAACCTTTAGAAAGTCGCTGGTATGGACCACAATGAGGAAAGAGAGCTGTCCTTTGTGTGTCATTCATCCTGCGCTATGTCACACTCAATCCCAGAGGGAAAAAAGTAGGGGGAAGATTTGGTGCCCATTTTACAGATGAGGAGATAGAGACCCACTGTCATGTGGCCAGAGACCAGATCCTCCCATCATGGTGCACAAGTGAACTTACACGATCAGGATGGGATGAACCGTTTACTGCTTCAGTCTGATGGCCAGTGAGTAAGGGTATTGCACCTGCTCTGTGACCACATTTACAGCAAGGAAATTAGTTCATTGAGGGCAGGGGCCTAGGTCAGTAGATCTCCAGGAGGCAGGGGAAGGCTGATGACCATTCTAGATTCTAAGCTCCCTGCAGCCTCAGACTAGTCACTTCTGCTCTCTGATCCTTGGTTCTCTAGACATAAACAAGAACAGGCAGTGCGTGTTGCACCAGCCCTAAACACTGTCACATAGTGTTTGTAAGCAGGTCTTTGTCACCTGAGACCACGAGATACCCGCACTGCATGTTACCCATTCTCCAGAACGAGTCAGTCCTATGTTCCCAGGACAAAAACTCAAATTCCCAAACTCCCCTGCACCTGGGGTGCAATCACCTGACCCAGGTCTGTCCATCAGACCTGCCGTGTAAGATAGGAATCCCAAATGGAGCCGTGCAAGCTATTGGTTATGCCCAAGGGACATAAGTTTCTGGAAAATACCATGGCTAAGGCTTTGGTTCTTCCAAAGCCACAGGGGCTGAGCATTCAACAGCCAGGCCCAACTGCATCAGGTGGACATGGTGGACTTGGTGTTGCCAAAGCCTCCTCAGAAAGGAGGAGTCAGAAAGTCAGATAGTCTTTCTGTCTATCTGACTGGGGACCACTTCGTGTATTTGAACAAATCCTTGTCCTTCTTTAACCAGCCACCAAGGTGGGGGCTGGGGAGGGTGCTGTGACAGAGATGTGATCACAGTCATGTTCATGTCACCAGCTCATCCCAGGGGCCTCGGCTGCTGTCTTACTTGAAGCCCAGACCTTGTGGGCACCAGCATCTGCCAATCAGACAGAAGCACGATCAGTCACCCACAGTAGTCACAGGTCGAGGAGGGTCCTAGGTGCCATGTCGCATCAGGGAACAGGGGACAGGAGGTATCTCATAAGCCAGACCCACACAGCAAGGCAAGGTCCTGATGGAAAGACCTGGACACTGAGCAGGATGCAGTGGACTGCAGCCTCTATCTAGGCCACCAGCCCAGTGGAAAGCATGGAGCACAGGATCCTGTTCTGCCTCCCTGGTGCCCCCACAGATGCTGTTTCACCACTCTGGGAAGTGACCTATAGATGCCCAGTCCTGGACCACATAAGGGCTTATGCTGGGTCTCCTCACACCCTCTGACTTCCCACACAACCCCAGCTCCCCTCCAAGCAAGTAGGAGGTGGACTGGGCCTGGCCATGGCTCCTTTGCCAAGTGAATGTGCATTGCCCCAACCCCTCTCCCTCCCCAGCCAGGTGGGCCTGTCTAAGCCCAGCCTGGGCTCTCTCCCACCAGCCCACCCAAAGCCTGGAGCCAGCCTCTGCCCTTGCCTCCCATGGCACTCAAAGCCAAGGCACTGCCTTGATGCTCTCTTGCATGTTTTTAAGTTATCTGCACAGGTGTTCCAGGTCAGCAGGGTCCTCAGTACCCTGGGAACCTGATGCCCCTGTTGTCTGCCAAGGTTCCTCCTGCCAGCAGGGTGCCCTGGCTTAGGAGCTCCAACACCACCCAGACTCATTCAAGTGATGAAACGATCCCAACACTGGACTGTGGCCATGGTGCCCCCTTGGGGAAATTAAAAATTGTTCAATGGTACACTTGTACAATATGTAAGTTATACCTCCTTAAAGTGGGTTTTTAAAAAACACCCATATCTGCACCTGTCCTTGATCCATTAAATCAGAATCTGTGGTTCCAGACTCAGGCTGAGATACCTGCTCTGGTCTCACCATGGTGATATTTGGGACGTTTCTTTCTACTGCCATCACCACTCACCCCAAGAGAAGAGGTGGCTCCTTTCTGGGTGCATTGATTTCCAGTGACTGCCAAAGATGACCAAGGCCCAGGTGGCTGGAACAACAGAAACATGCCCTCTCACTGGAGGTCAGAAGTCCCATGCTCCCTGAAGTCTCCAGGGCAGGACCCTTCCTGCCTCTTCCAACTTCCTATGGCTCCCAGAATCCTTGGTACTCCTTAGCTTGTGATTTTATGACTCCAGTCTCTGCCTTCATGTAGCCTTCTTCCCTGGGTGTTTCTCAGGGTCCCCATTCTGTCTTCATATAAGGATACCAGTCATTGGATTAGGGCCACTCTAATCTAAGTATTATCTCAAGACCCTATTTCCAAATAAAGTCACATTCTGGATTGGTGTGAGTTTGGGGTGCTACTAAGATAGAAATAAAGTCAGTGATGATCCATTTCCAAGGCAAAGCATTTAACTCTGGCCACTTGCTGTGTATCAGCTTATGGAGGACCAACTAATAAGGAAGCTTAAACTGGGAAGGGTAAATCACAATAAAATGAAGAAATGGATAAAAACTGTGTACATGCCAGAAGTGAATATCACCTAAAGCCTGCCTCTAAAATCTGATGAATGCAAACAGAGGCATATTTTAAATAATCCAATAGGAAATGTAGGCGACTTCCAGGAAAAGAATGTACAACCCATAGTACCCAGCCAATGAGGAATTGGGAGAGGGACTTGCACACTAGACAATATAATGCTTGCTGTAACCCTTCCAGGGTCTCTGCTGGTCAGGCACCTGATCTTGCAAGATCACCATTAAAGTCTCACTTCCACTGAACTCCATGTGTCTCTGAGTCCATTCTTTGCGTTTGGATAGGAGAGCATATTTCTCACACGCTCCACCAGCTTAATGGGAATGGTGGCTGAGCCAATCTTGCTAAGGCCAGCCTCACCCCGTGACCGCATGGCTTCCTCCTCCTCTGTCTTCTGTGTCACTGTGTCTCCTCTCCACCAGGGCCCAAGCTGTCACCAGGGGAAATGTGAGAAGTGGGGAGCCTCTGTTCATTGTCTAGATTAAGCGTGTCTTGGAGATGCCCCGGGGGATGTTCTAGACAGGTGTCGAAATCAGGAGAAGCTGGAAGGTCAAGTTCCAACCTTACCAGGAAAAAAATGCTACATTATTGACCTCCACCTGACTGTATCAAGTCCACAAGGTGTCATAGCGACCTATGAGGCAAGTGCCAGGTAAGGAAACTAGGGTTGAGGGAGGTGAAGTCTTTGCCCAGGGTCTCAGGAGGCAGGGGTGAGGGGGCTGAGGCTTTAACCCAGGAATCTGGCTCCAGTCTGTGCCCCAAGCCAGAGCTCAGCACACTCCTACCCATTAACCAAATCCAACCTACCCAGTCTGCTTTCTGTATTGCCATGAGCTAAGAATGGCCTTTCCATTTTAAAGGGTTATAAAGAAGGGGAGGAGGGAGAGGAAGAGGGAGAAGGAGAGAGGGGAAAGGGGAAGGGGGAGAAGGATGAGGAATCCCTTAATGCCTGAACTATTTCCTCCCTGTCTCTTTACATAAAATGTTTGCCAACCTCCCCATAAAACCAAGACACTACACAGTCACTCATGCCCTGACCAGATCCCAAGAAAGAAGCCAGAAGCTGTAGATAGAAGTTGTTCTCAGAGTCTAGAGTGTGAGACACAGAAGGGCAAATCACACAGTACACAGCTCACAGCTTAGGCCTGTGGCTGGACAGAGCTGACCTTGAAACTGCAGTTTTGGTCCCCAGGCCCAAACTCCTGGGCTTCTACCTGTCAGGTCTGGCCTCTTGCCCCATACACCAAGTAAAGAGACATGGTGAACGTCAGAGAAAAATGATTTATTTCACAGCCTGGGACACGCCGTGGGGAAAGGCAGAGTAAGCACTCAGCTCATCTTTAGCCATCTAAGGTTTAGAGACACAAGCTTTAGCTTTAAATAGAATTAGGGCAGGGGAAAGAAGGAATGCAGAGTTAAACCAGGCCTGGTTGGCCATTATCTCGGTCCTTATTTTGGGTAGGTTCTAGAGACCTTGTTACCACAGTCATTGCTGCCTGGCAGGTGGCCTATTCTGAGGAGGCTCTGTTGTTCCTTAGAGGTAGTTTTGGTCCCTTGTCATAAAGATGTCATCAGTTCTGTCCTTTCTGGAATCCAAGATGATTACAAAGTGACTGCAAAGAGAATGGCTTAGAGCAAAGACGGACACAAAACTGTGGCAGGAATGCCAAGTTTCTCCTGCTTTTAGTTAATTCATGGGCCAAGTAAGGAGTTGTGCTTTTCAGCAAAGGCAGTTTAAGACCTCTTACAGTCCCAACACCATGTGACATGTCCCAAGGCTCAGTAGATGGACTGGGGCAGGCCTGTGAAGAAGCTAGTAGATGGGATGCAATCCTGGGGGGAGGAGGAACAAGCTTAACAGAAAAAAAGAAAGATGGGGCAGATGAATTGGCTCACACTGAAAATCCTTGTGTTGGATTCAGGTGCAGCCTGACCCAGGTGTTCACACACGTGTTCCTTTTCTAGTGTTGTGTAATAAGTTACCACAAACTTGGCAGCACAAACCAATGCAAATTTCTTCCCTCACAGTTCCCAGGGCTCAGGAATCTGGCTATGGTTTACCTGGATCCTCTGCTCAGGGTCACAGCAAACCAAAATTTGACTGAAAATTGCCAACGTTCAGGGTCCTTTCCGGGCCATTGAAAGAACTCAGTTCCTTGTGGCTATAAGACTAAGAGTCTTTTTTGTCTTCAGGCAGGGGTGCTGCCTGCTGTGTGGCTTCCCTGTTGAGCCTGCCAGAGACCCTGATTCTAGGAAGAGCCCAGTTCCCTTGGGGTGCTTTTGCCCGATTAGTCAACCCAAGCAGGATGCTGTCCCTTTGGGTGAATTCAAAGTCAACTGATTCAGGACTTAGTTATAGCTGCAAAAGTCCCTTCACCCCAACTTCATCCTGGGGGTGAAATCGTTGCATCCACAGTTCTGCCTACACCCGAGGGGAGGGGACTAGGAGGATAGTAATCTGGGGGAATTCTTGGAACCCCCACCTCCCACAACAGGATGCATCACCCCACCCTGTGCCTCTGCCTTCTGCTTCCATTCCAGACGCAGCGTGGGGCTCTGGCAGCTTCTCAATCTAGTTCAAGACAAGGGGAGAGAGCTGCTCTCACTCATAGCTTAAATGAGAATCCTAGACCTGATTCCCATTGATCCCTGGTGGATCATGTGCCATGCCTGACCTATCACCGATCAGGACACGGGGTGTTCTAATTGGTAAGGCCTGACTCACATACCCAAATCTGTAGCAAAGGTCTGGGTTAAGTTTTTTATTTCTGTGACAAAATGCCTTATTTTGGCCCATTACGATGAGAAGAGTGTGGCAGAGAAAGGAGAAAGAGAGAGAGTGAGCTACCTGCAGATAGTCTCCGAAGACCCTGGTCAGAAGAGTTTTAGGCGCTTGTGTCTCTGGAGAGAAGAATTCAGGCCGGATGTGAAAATGTAGTGGAAGTGACAGTAAAGTGTACTGAAGGGGAGGGAAGGGCACCGCAAGAGAAAGCAGTGGGCTCCGCCAGATGGCACAGAAGCCTGGTCTCTTTTAAATCGAAAGGGCAAAAGGCAGGAAAAACCTGGGCGGGCTTTGCAGGATGGGCTATAGTGGTTGACAGGATTGATTGACAAGGTCTTGTCACACACGTGGGGCACCGTGTGCATGCACCTGTGCTGACTCTCCAGTATTTTAATTGCATGTGTGAGACGTGACCAATATTCACGTTTTCAGCAGAGGGCTTTTACCTGAGAGGTGATCAAGGGCGGAATTCCCCCAAGGCTTCCTGTCTGGTGAAACTTACAACTGCAAAGGACTTCCGATTGAGAGGACTCTCCAACTGCTGAGATTCTACAATTGAAAAGAAACACAACTGAGAAGGATGGCTTTGGGCTGAGACCAGGAGTTTAGCCAGACGTGCACTGAGGAGAGTCTCAAGGTGACTTCTTTCCATTTCTAGCCTGCCTCAAGAGCACCTGACTTTCTCTTTCCCCTTTCACTGCACCGGGGCCCCTAGCCTCTGTGATGATGCAGCCCACATTCTTGGTGGGTCTTTTCCCCTTAGTTAACCCTCTCTGGAAAAGCCCTCACAGACACACCTTCTAATCTCCTAGGCCTTCTCAGTCCAGTCAAGTCAACAATTGAGATCAACCATCACAGAGCTGAAAATTGGAAAAAGACTACTACTAGATGAGGAGGTCCCTGAGATCCCAGTTTCCACAAAAAATTGCAGAGATCCACGCATGGAAAGCATTTCAAAGCACCTCACAACAAGGAGACTTACAAGGTGGAAGTCTTGGCAAGGATTTATTTCAGTAAAACAGGTTAAAGCAGGCAATGGGAATAAAGACTCAAAATGGTGGTCCTTTTCTGTAGTCTTACACTTTCCTGAATAAGTGGTCATACCTAATCATTAAGACAAAGGATCTGAGTGGCCAAGATGGAGGTGTGATCTAGGCCTACCCGAAACACAGGGAAAATAGGTGAGTTTTAGGACTTCCCTTTGCCAGCCATGCCTTTTGTTCTTTTTGTCCCTCAATCCCTTCAAGGAGCCTTGCAGCTTGTCAACATCTCAAAGAGGCAGAGAACCCCTGTACATCTCCCCATTCTTTAACTTAATGTCTACAAGGAGGTAGGAGGGGGATAAGCTGCTTTGGCTTTTTAGTTTTTACTTCCTCAGTCTAATGTCTGAGTTTGGCCCTTTTAATATTTATTAAAACAATATAGGTTCCCTGTCTCATCTATCTATCCTGCCTCAGAGATAATGCAAAGAAAAATGTAGCACCTGTTATGAAAACTAGACCAATGCATTCTGGGAACAGTGATTCCCCACCCCCCTCAAAAAAACAGTTATCTGTGTCACTGCACACTCCTGGATAGACTACCTATTTTATTTCCAGTGAAATGCAATTTTTATGCCCAAATTTCCAATGCTGTTCTTGCTTACCTAACTTGTTTTTATTGCAACTTTAGCTGAAAAACCTCTTTACCTATGGACGTCCGTACTGAATATCCTTTGCTTCAAAGCATGCAGTGGTGAAGGGAGGCCCAAATCGGTGACAAGAGTGGTGTCTGTCCTCTCCTTTGCAGGATCTCTAGCCTCGGCTCTGTGTGAGCCTCCAAGGGCTGGTCACAGGGTGAGAATCAAAACACTTAACCACAGGCTCTGACCATCAGCCCAGATGCCCACTGTAAACAAGCAGAGCCTTTTCAAGAGCAATGTTGACCTGGCTGGTCCCTCACAAGGCAGCATGTGGCCAGCGGTCCAGCCACATCAGCACTTCCAAGAAGTTCTCCCAGGGGCCTTCTGCTTGGAGACGGTTCAGTGCCAGCCTCTGAGTGGCCAGGAGAGCTTAAAACTGGGGCTCTGGCCAGCGATTCCACAGTCTTTAAAGAAGTGCTCCAGTGCTAAGCACCATGCTAAGAACTTTGTAAGGAAACTCATTAGTAACGCCCTAGGAGGCAGAGACTATTGTCATCTGTCCCTGTCTGGCAGGAGAGTGTCAGGAACAGAAGCCCACGGTGACACAGCTGATGAGTGGCAGCCCTAGGGCTGACACTGTAGATCTGTTTCTAAACACTGGGGTCCAAATCAATACAGCTTGCCACCTCTACTGTTTGAAAACGTCACAAATGGATATTCATTCATTCATTCAGCAAGTATCTATGGAATGCTGTTAAAGCTACAATGGTGACAATAGACATAGCTCCCTGCAGCTAGTGTAGGAGGGAGAAATAGACAGTGGCCACAGGCACAAAATAAACATGGACTCCCAGATGGTGGACTATAATTGGAAGACAATAAAATGAAGAGGGAGACTGAAAAGTGACCAGGAAACATTCAGGGGCGTCTCAGAGAGATAACGTTTGAGTTGAAACTTAAATGATGACAAAGAGCTGGTAGGGCAAATCTGGAGAAAGAGTATTTATTCCAGGCAGGGGGCACAGCAAGTGCAAAGGCCCTGAGGCAGGAAAAGGCTTGAGAAACAAAAGGAAAGAGACCTCTGTGGCTCTGTTAATGTGAGTAAGCTGGGAGTGATTATGGAATTACCGTTAATTTCCTTAGATACGATAATGATGGGAGGCCATCTGGGAAAGCAGCACATTGTTAGGAGATGCTGGCCCCAGTCCTGAGGGGTGATGCGTCATCAGCATAGCGTCTCTGGCCTCCTCTGAAAGGACTCAGCAACATATAAAACACGAAGGGGAAAGCACAGACAACTGCGGATTCTTGGTGTTCTTTCAATGTTTCCATTTGACAATGTTGTAATAAAAAGGAAGCAAGAGAGCAGAAAAAAGACAGAGAGGTAGGCGGGCGATCCCACAGGTCTCAGGGTCCTGCTCTGGAATTCAGATTTCCATGTAAGAAGGGGGAGTAGGGTGCTCTGCATTGCTTGGTGACCTCCCCCAGCTGCCCTGGACTTTCACAATTCTGTCTCACAGGCCCTGAAATCTCCTGGGGCTGTGACAGTGCATTTCCAATCCTGATTTAATGACAGCTCCTTGTTCACTTTCCCAGAGCTGGAGACTCGGTGGACAGTACACGACAATCTGCAATGTTCTTGATATTATTCCCTTCATTAAAATAAACTGAGGCCTGACAGAGGGCAGCTAAGAAGCCTCTAGCCAGTGCTGGCAGAGCCTGGGTGGGCTAGACCAGCACCGCCATTCCACTCCCACTAACAGCCACCATCATTAATTGTAATCCATGAATTATAATCAGAGTGCAAAAATGATTTTTGTGGAATGGGACTGTAAAACTAGACATGCTGTCCCAGAGAGAGCCCTAAACTGGATTGCACTGATGCTCAAATGGATCCTGCTTTCCCCTTAAGAAAACGAACACCAAGGAGCTCTACCTGGTCAGCAGAGGCTCACAGTGAAGCCCCCGAGGACATGTCACTTATTTTAATACTCCTTGTACCTGTGCCAGCATGGCTGCATCACCAGTGCATCGTCATTTGTTATCACATCACAAGGGATGTAGAATTCACATATTTAAATTTCCTATCCTGTTTATTCAAAAGAGAGCTATTGGTGCATCATTAAGCACCTAGACAAATTGTCGCTGTTATCTGTGGTCTTTGCTGGAGACAGCCTCACCGTCTTTGCCTGGTAAGAATTCAGAATAAACACCATCACTCTTTGAGATCACTTCTGAACAGCCCCCAGGAGATTGCAATTATACTCGTGTATAATTCTCCTCCCTCCCAAACTAACCCTTGATTCCTAAATGTGCACTTTTAGGCGTCAGGCGTTAGAATAAATTAGACTATACAATTACGTGTAATTAAAGGGGAAAATGGGTACCTTGCTGCAAAGATTAGCCATGTTTTGCTGAAGTAGAGCATGTCTGCATCCGTGTGCTGGCCCAGGGAGGCAGCCTAAAATACAATTAGTGTTCTTCTGACTTAATGGGGGTTTATGGAGCTG
This sequence comes from Castor canadensis, assembly GCF_047511655.1. Taxonomy (NCBI): domain Eukaryota; kingdom Metazoa; phylum Chordata; class Mammalia; order Rodentia; family Castoridae; genus Castor; species Castor canadensis. The sequence continues at coordinate 169,597,056 of NC_133390.1, read as the reverse complement.
TTTTTCATTATCACAATATCTCAAGACGTATAAACAGTTTCTTCCTAGTGCCAGCTCATTTCTACTGACAAGACAGCTCGGGTCTAACTGAAAATTCAGCAGAGTGAACCACAATTTTATGTAGTTATGCATAATATTGGAACTCGTATTTTAAACCCCATGCAAAACTGTCTCCACCCAGGAACCGGGAAGTTTGATCCTAACCTCTGTCCAAGGGGTGACAGAGAGGAGCAAGTCACAGCCAGACTTGTGTGTTATTGAAGCCACCTGTGCCTCAGCTCTGGCTCGCCTGCCCAAGCCTCCTATCTGCAGCCATGTCCCCACGTTTAATGTTTCTCCTTTACATGCTAAATTGTTTGAGACATGTTAAAAGGCTGCGTTTTTAGAAGTCTCATAAAATCCCTTAAACTCCAATCTAGATCCAGCCAGAAGTGTCCAGACAATCAGATTGAGTTTCAGCCTCTGGACTAAAATGCAGAAACACACAGCAGGAAGGAGTTCTGTTTCCACTGGTGCCTGTGAGCCAAGAAAGTAACAGAGCGACTCCGGCTCTGCCAGGTGGATGTGACCACCAAGTGTCCTATACCGTGGGCCATCAGGGGCTCATGGAGGAAAGAGGCGTGGAGGTGTCAGGACAAAGGCCCCCTTGATGTTAAACCAGCAGTGGAGAACAGTCGGGCTGGGGAGCTTGAAATGCCTATTGCATTGTCCAGCCAGAACCATCACAGTCACATATGTCATCAGAGGTGCAAGGGACACAAGAAGAGAAAGGCTGTCCTAGACAATGTGGTTGGAGATTCAGGGGCTGGAGATTCAGGAAGCCCTAAGGATTCTGCTGAGCCCACCGAGGTCTGGCTGAGATGTTGCTGGTGACTTTCAAGGCTGGGGACATCTGAACTCTGAGGCCTCTCACATTTTCAGCAAACACTGAGCTCCCAGTGGGGCTAGCAGTCCCCACATGCCTGGAAAGGGACCTGAACAACAGGCTGAGACCTGGAGGACCACCGGGTTTGCTAGGAATTGTAGGAAGACACATGGCCAGAGGACACTTTGCAGACCCTCTGACTCCTTGGGTGTCTGAGCTGGTCAATGAGTCCCCACGTAACACACATGGTGCACACAAAGCCTTTGCCTGCAGTAAACACACATGCACACGCACACCGGCGCTCACTCTTAGATCTGTCCCCTCCTCCCTAGGAAATGACAATGTAGACGTGACCACATTAAGAAAACATATCTAAAGATAATCAAATGACGCCATCTCAGGCCAGCGCACAGCCACCTGCGTAATTATGAGCTGTCTCTCTAGCACTGAGGTTTCCTGATGAAGACTGTGGGCAAGACCCATGTGGAGACAGAAAGCCATGTTCAAACCTGAGGTCTGAAAGGCAGGACGTGGTAATGCAGTTGGTTTTGGACATCTTTGTGGTAGAAATCCCCCCACCCCTGAACAGCAAGCAGGATGCAGACTCTACCTCTGGACCTCCCTCCCTCCCTTTCCCACTGCAGCCCTCACCCCCAACCCCACCCCAGGGCTCTGAGACCAGCAGGAAAACTGCAGTCAGAGGTGTGCCCCAAAGCCAGCACAGCTTCCAAGGGGTTGACATCCCACATGCCAACTCTGTGGCTGTGGGCAAGGCCCTGCACATCTCTGAATACCAGTTTTCTCAAAAGATTGCCGAGAGATTGCTTGAGTTAACCTGGTGCAAACACTCTACAGCAGACCACAGAACCTACAGGAGCTGCCCTACCCAGAGCGGGCACCCACATGGAGCTGATCCAAAGTGAGAGGCGTTGTAAGTATAAAATACACACAGAGCTAGGCAAGGTGGCCTATGATCCCAGCCACTAGGGAAGTGGAAGTAGGAGGATCTCCATCTGAGGCTGTTCCAGGGCAAAAAACTTGAGACTATCTAAAAACCAAAGAAAGAAGGGCTGGGGGTGTAGTTCAAGTGGTAGGGTACTTGCCTAGCAATCATGAGGTCCTGAGTTCAATCCCCAATACCGGCAAAAAGCAGGAAATAGAATGTAAAAATATCTCATTAATATTCGAATACATGTTGAGGAGATAATATCTTGGGTAGTGTAAGTTAAATAGACTTCATTATCAAAACTAATTTCACCTATTTCTTTTTACCTTCTAATGCCACTAAAATTTTTAAATTACACACCTAGCCTGTCACCTACATCTACTGAACAGCATGGTGAGGATTTGGGCCTCTCCCCGCTGCAGAGATGAGGCATGGGGGAAGGGTCTCCAATATATTTTAATCCATGAAGGTGAAGAAGCAAGCATGACATTGTGTTCCCAGGCATTGACATTGTGTCCCAGGCATGGCAAGGGCAGCTCCAAAGGTGGGGCCAGCACCTGATTTGGAAAAGCAAGGTTAGGATTTTACTGATTTCTTTAGACTCTGGCTTAATCTGGATAGCTAAGGGAGATAATGGGTCCCCCAACCCAGTTAGGACACTCGATTTGAATTTCAGATACACAACAAAGAATGTTTTAGTGTAAGTTTGGTAGTACGAGGATTTGAACTCAGGGTCTCATGCTTGCTAGGCAGGCAGTTTACCACTTGAGTCACTCTGCCAGTCCCCTTACTTTTATTTACTAAAATCTGACAGCTAACTAGCCAGAAATTAGATCAGACAGTGGAAGGAGATGCTGGATTCCAAATCAAGAAAGGCTGGGGGGTTTAACAGCACAACACTGACTTCAAGTCCTGGATCTACCACTTACATTCATATGACCTTGGGCAGTTACTTAACATCCTTGTGACTTGTTTTCCAAATCTGTAAAACTACTGCTTAATCTGTGAGGCTTAAATAAATTACTGCTGTCCACAAGTGCTTTTCTTTTTTCTTTTGTGTGTGTGTGTGTGTGTGTGTGTGTGTGGTACTGGGGCTTGAACTAAGGGCCTTCACCTTGAGCCACTCCACCAGCCCTATTTTTGTGAAGGGTTTTTCGAGATAGGGGCTCACGAACTACTAGCCCGGGCTGGCTTCGAACCACAATCCTCCTGATCTCTGCCTCCCACAAGTGCTTTTCTACAGCGAGCAGTTCCCCCGGCAGCTGGATTGGACTTTTGCGGGTCCTGGCTGGTTCTCTGCCAACTCTTCATCCATCTCTGTAAACCCTGCCTGTCCCGCCCTTAGGCCTCTTCTGTGGCTTCGGGGACAGTGGAAACGGGTAGACAGCACCACCTGGAGTTCATTTCCCGGCTTCTGGATGAAACGGGTTTCTTCTTTCTTTGCTATTCCCGGGCCATTTCTGGGCAACGCTGCTGTTTTCACTTAAGCTCAAGTTAATTTTTCGGAGAGCTTCCGAGGCGCGTGGGAAGGTCCTGGGCTCGGGGACAGTTCTTCCTGCAATCTAGCAGGAGGTCGGCACCAGCCGGCGTCTCCAATGGCAAGTGTGTGCAGTTAGAGGCGAGCGGGGGCTTTCAGCAAAGGCTGTCGGGTGTTTGCAGACCGGGGCGAGCCCCTGTGAAAGCAGATAAAAGAAAACATTTATTAACGTGTCATTACTAGGGGTGCACTAGCTCCCGCCCCAAGAACGCGGGGCTCCGTCCAGCTCTGAGGGAGGAGAAAAAGAAAGGCGAAAAGAGGCACGGATGCTCTCCGTTCCCGGCCAAGTGGACCTGGTCGATGGCCCTCCGGACTTTATTACGATATCTGATTTATTAGCAATGCCCCCTGTCTCTGTGACACACATACACACGCGCGCGCGGCGCTGGCTCGCGTCCCTCCCCCGTTTCCAGCTCCTGGGCGAATCCCACATCTGTTTCAACTCTCCGCCGAGGGCAAGCGGGAGCGAGTGTGTGTCGGGTGAGTGTGCGTCTGTCCCGGCGAGGGTGCGCGCTCGGCGCCGGGAGCGCGGCCAGCCAGCCGGGTCCGGAGGCATCGGAGGCCGGGTGCCGCTGGGACCCTGCTCTCCGCACGCTGCCCCGTCCGGGGCCGGACTTCGGGCAAGGGCCACGCGCCGGGGCCAGCAGAGCCGGGTGGCCGGCCGGGCCGTGCGTCCCCGGAGCCGGAGGTAAAGCGCTCGCGTGCGGGGGGCGCGGAGGCCGCCGCCGGGTCCCCGGGCCCCCGCCGCGCGCCGCCCAGGCCTGGCGCTCCCCGCCCCGGCGCGCGCCCGCCTCCCCGCGCCGAGGCCGGCGGCCGGCGGGCAGGCAAACAGGCAGGCGGGGCCGGGCGCGCCGTGCCAAGGGCTGGCTCGGGCCGCGCGGCTGGCCGAGCCGGGGCGATTCAGGAGCGGCGGGCGGGGCGCGAAGCCGGACTTTGGCGAGGGCGGCGCGCCGGGCGGGGGCCGAGTTGGCGGCGGCGGGCCGGGGGCGGGGAGAGGTGGAGGAGGAGGAGCAGCGGCGGCCGCACTCGCCCGGGGATGCAGCAGCGGCGGCGGCGGCGGCGGCGGCAGCAGCAGCGGCGCGGAGTCCCCTGCGCCCCGCGGCCCGGCTGGGCTGCGGCAGAGGCGGCAGCGCCCCGCTCCGGGTGAGGCCGCCGGGGCAGTGCGTTTGGTGAGTGGGGCGCAGGGCGGGGGCGGGCCGGGGCTCCGGGCTGCGCGGGACTCCCTGCAGCCTGAGCCTCGCCGCGGGCGAGCATGGCCGCGAGCGCCGCCCAGGTGAGCCGGAGTCGGTCCTGACCGCCCGGCTCCGGCCCGGGCTCGAGCTCCGGCCCCAGTGCCGTGCACGGAGGTGGAACCGGGAGGGCAGGGGGAGGCTCCGGCGCCAGCGGCCGCAGGGGGGTGACCCGTTTGACCCGGCTGGCGGGCTGGGCGAGCAGCTTCCCGCCGCGCCCCTGACCCGCGGGCGCGCCACTCCGAGCCCTGGTGGCCCCGGGGGAAGAGCGCCTGGCCCGCCAGCCGCACAGGGATGGCCCCGTTGACCCCTTGGGGTTTAAATCCTGAGGAGCTGCGGGAAGCCAGTCCACGTGGGGCTTGTCCGGGCAGGACACGGGAAAGCGGTGGACCGATCTTCCTAGTGACTGGGAACTCGCAAATAGAAAAAGGACAAATGAGATCGGAAAGGCAAACTTCCTCCCAGGCTAGCACAGAACCCGCTTCGTCGTCCTGTGGAGACGCTCCTCTTCCCGGACTTCCCGGGTTTCACAAATTCTGGCGGTGACGCTACAGCGATCTCTAGGAGTGCACTTAAACATTCTTTGTAGTAGTTCATTCATTCGTTCTACAAGCGCTTCTGGAACAGCCGTCGTGCCAGGCACCATGGTGCATGCCAGGCACCATGGTGCATGCCAGGGAGGTGGAGGGCAGTTTCTGCCCCAGAACCGCGGGATCATGGGAGGGAAGATCATTGCTGGGAGAAATGCGGTCCCACAATGGGAAAATGTAGGGAGGTACCCGAAGTCCTGGCCAGCCGCTCCAAACCCCAGGATTTCGTCCTGCACACAGTAGGCCCTGCACACAGTAGGAAGAGCACACAGACCTTCACTGTGACCCCACCCCCCACCGCCCCCGCCGCTTGAAAGTTCTGATTCGCCCCGCCCCCGTTCTGGCCAGGCTTTCCTGCAGCTTGTTTTAATCACTTTTTGAGTTAAAAGTCAATATTTAATTAACCAAGTAATTACGTTCAGCCTACGTTTGAATCTGGGCGTTTGCTCATCTGTGCATGTTGGGACGGCCCTCTGCCCCTCCATCTGTCCCCTGCCTCTTTCCCACAGGGCTCTCCCTCCCTCCCCCAGGCTGCTCTGGAGCCTGGTCTCAGGGGCAATAGGGAGCAGGTGAGATGGCCTCTCCCTGGAGGACACCCCTGGATTTGTTCTCTCTCCAGCGTTGGAATTGTTCACCTCCTAGGTACTGGAGAAGGAGATTCCTCACTGCAGCTCCACCTTCCGGGACACAAGGGTGGGGTTGATTAAGTCAGAGCCATTCTTTAAAGATAGACAGGCGGGGGGAGGGGGGGACACTGAAGACCACGCCCATAAGACATGCTCTCCCCCACCATGCTGGTCCCTCCTAGAGGAGGAAAACTCAAGATTTCCGGCTGGAAGCAGCTTGGTGGCCGTAGTGTAGGCCTGGCGGATGGCAAGTTGGGTGTTTGCACCTGAGGGCTCTCCCTCGGCCAAGTTCAAGCATGGTCTCACTGCTGTGACCAAGGGTCATTGTGGCTTGGGGTTTTGTGTGTATTTCTTGGGTTTTTTATTTGAATTTATGGCTTTTTCTAAAACCCTAATAATATGTTTTCAAATGTGAGCATTAAATGACGATGGTAAAAAGCCTGGGCTTGGGGGGAAGCTGTGGGCGGGGTGGGGGGGGTGTATTCAGATGTACAGGTACCCAAGTGACCTCACCCAGCTCGGATCAGCTGTATCCCAAGGATGGGGATTAAAAGTCAGTGTGCAGTTTCACACTCTGATGTTCAAAGTCCACCTTTTGATTTGAGGATCATGTTTCTGGCTCCCTTTTCCTGGCTTTGGCAGCTTACCTGCTAGGACCTGCCTCAACGGGCAGCTTCTGATCTCCTGGGTCAGCTAGGAGAATGTCACCTAGCTCCTCAAGTGCTACCCATTATCGTCCTTAGACCACCAAAACCGGAGGCCCTGTCCTGCCGACAGATAGCTGCTTTTCTAACCATCTTGTGGTTAAAAGAAGTTGAGCCTAGACTGACAGGTAACAGTCAGGCAGTGCACAAGCCCTAGTCACAACAACTCATTTAAAGCACAGGAAAACCCTGAGAGGCAGGTCCTGTGATTGTCACCATGTTAAAAAAAGAAGAAACTGAAGCTCAGAAAAGACCTCGACTGTGACAGTGGTCAGTGGACAGCCTTCAGGCTCCAGGGTCCATCCGAACCACTGGGACCTCCTTTTCCATGGCCCTGGCTTTGCTTCTACATGTAGAAAAAAAACATGCTCAGTAGACAATAAAACTTTATTGTTTCTTCCCACTTCCAGAATCCTCCACTGTTCAGGCAAGCACTCTTGGATTTGCATTTGGGGCTTTTCTTTTGCCCTAAGGAAAAGTTGCAGTTGCTTGGTGTCTTTTCCTTCTGTGTGTGTGTGTGTCACGCATCGTCCCTGGGTCAGATGTAAAGTGAAATATCAAATGTGGCTGAGGAAAAGCTATGAACTTAGATGAGGATTTTAGCCTTTGAGAGCACATGGCAAGAGGAGGGACATTCTTTGAGAGGTGAGACCCTCTTGTGGTGGGCAATAGAGTGACCCCAGAGGGGGACCAGGGTCCAGGGGCTCCATGGTCAGGCCTGGGCCCCGAGTGAGCAGTGGATGGAAGGTGATGCTCTCCTTGGTGTCCTTGGAGGCTGAGCTGGAGCTGGAGCTCCAAGGCCACCTGGTGGGGACTTTGCAAATCCCTGGATCCAGCCAGCTTCAAGGCACTATCTAATTGGGAGATCATTAAGATCATTATAATTAATTGGCATTCTGATAAATGGCGTGATTGCCTAATTGGGGTGGTTGCTAGGGAACGAGGCCATGCTTGGATCCTAGAGGGGAAGAGGCACCGGGCTGGCCATGGTTGGGCTCAGGGTTACAGACCCAGCAATTGATGGGGCGGGAAGCCAGGAGAGTCTCACGACATCTGGTGGCATTTACCGAGTGGCTGCTGAGTTCGGGTTGCAATGGAACCTCGCTAGGGGTGTTTTCCTAGAAGGACATGGAGTCATCAGGACCCTTTCTCTTGCAAGCCACAGAAAGCAAAAACTCAATCAGCTGAAGGTGAAGGAAGGAGCCCTATCAGCTTTCATGACCCTACATCCTAAGGGAGGCCTGGCATCAGGCACAGCTGGACCCTACTTAGAGTTTTGCCGTGGACTTCTGTTCCTCCAGCTGTGCTGTACGTCCGTGGCACTGGTCTCCTTCCCTAGCTCTGAAGCTGTGGGCTTGGTGGTTAGGACAGCCAGCCTGCCTGGCCGCCTGCCTAGTTGTGACATGGGGGCGTGTGACTCAACCTCTCTGTCTCAGCGTTCTCATCCTACACCTGTCTCCTGGTTTGTGGAAAAGGATAGAATGAGATCATCGGTGTCAAGTGCTTAGCACAGCGTCTGGCACAGGTAAATACTGGCTGCTATTGTCCTAATGGAGGTAGCCAGACTTCTAAGAACCTGCCCTGGTTGGTGTCCCCTGTAGTTGGAGCCCCAAAAGAAGGACAAGGCCCTTTCCCAGTGAGCAGGTCTCTCTCTCTCTCTCTCTCTCTCCTGGGACCCTTGTCCTGTGCTCTGCACTCCAGGCACTGACCAAGAGAATGAGTTATAGGTAATCAGCTCAGGCTAGGTAGGACATAACCACTGGGACCTCTAAGCCTAAGAGAACACAGCTTGGGGTCCTCGGCAGAGGGAAGCCTGTTCTGTGGGGAAGCGAGCAGCCCTCACAGGACCTGTCTCCATCTTGGCTGAGGTGAGGACCACAAGAACGTCCCCACTCTCACCACTCAGGTCAGTGGGCACCAGAGGCCTCCTTGAGCTGCCACAGAGTGTGGTGTGCAACCTTGGTCCTGTGTTTTCTTGGGGCCAGGTTTCCCCAGCCTCCTCCCACACATACACCCCATGAAAATCATCCTGAAGTATTTGTTTAAAAAAATGCAATCCTGTGGCAGGCATGGTGGCTCAAAGCTGTAATCCCAGCTACTCAGGAGGTAGAAACCAGGAAGGTCAAGGTTCAAGGCTAGCCCGGGCAAAACTTAGTGAGATCCCATTCCATAAGCTGAACGTGCCTGTCATCCCAGCTATATGGGATGGGTAGGAGGATCGCAGTCTGAGGCCAGTCCCAGGCCAAAAATGTGAGACCCTGTCCAAAAAATAAACTAAAGCAAAAAGGGCTGGAGACATGGCTCTAAAATTTTTTTGTCTAATTTTTAAAAAATAAAGCAAAAAGCAAATCCTGCCCCTTGATCAGACCATGCTGAATGAAAGCTCACAGAGAGAGCAGGGAGTCCTTGTGTATTCTCATCAGCAAGAGGTCTGGGAGGAGGGCCCTGGGGTGGGGATCTTGTCTTTATGCTGCTCAAAGTGAGGCCACAGGTGGAGAGGCCTTGTAGAGGCACCCCTTGCCTCAAACGTCACGATGGCTACAGCACTGCCCAGGTTAGGTTAACAGCACATGGTGCTTCATCAGTGCACACGTGTGCAGTGAGTGCCTGCTGCCGACCAGGCCTTGAGTTAGCCTGGGACCAGGGCTGGAGAAGCCAGCAAGGCCATGGGCACAGCCTCACAGAAAAAGCTCCACAGTGGAAGCAAAATACTGATGTAATGAAAGAAGACTGTGTGAGGGGGAGCAGTGGGGAACAACCCTGGGCATTGATCCAGAAAGGCCCCTCTGAGGAGGTGACTTTGAGCTGTGGCCTGAATTTTAGGAAGAAGCTGGTGTTGAAGGATCTGAAGAACTGTTCCAGGCAGCGGGAACAGCCAGTGCAAAGGCACAGAGGTAGAGAACAGCGGTCCACCCAAGATGCTTGTTTAAGACCCAGAGAGAAGTCCAGTGGGATAGGGGGTAGTGAGGAAGCAGGGGGATGGGGTCCAGAAGTGACATGCTCAGACTTGACTTTAAATGAAATGGAGAAGCATTGGAGGCTGAAAGGCAGGGAATGGCATGATTTGTGTTTCAAAAAGATCGTGGTGGTGACTTTAAGAAGGATGCTTTGTAAGCAAGAGCCAGGCCACAGGACAAGAGCCATCAGTCTGGGCAGGAGCCAACAGTGGCCTGAGGGTGGAGGTCAGTGGGTCAATGGGGTGGGTTGGAGATTGGGCCAGCAGGACTCTGATGGGTGGAAGGTTCAGGATTGGGGCGAGCTGTAGTCCTCAACCAAGGGTGATTTCACCCCCTAGGGATACGCAATTCTAGAGACATTTTGGTTGTCACACTGTTGGGGGAGGGGATGTTCCCGGTACCTAGTGGGTAGAGACCACAGACACAGCTCCACATCCTACAGCACCCAGGACAACCCCACCACAAAGAACGATCCAGTCCCGAATATCAGAGTGCCAAGGAAGCAATGACAGAGAGGCAGCAGGTGGGGTTTTCTAAGTAAGGGGCCTTGGAAGGAGACAAGCTGGACCTCAGCTGTGGACGTGTCAGGTTTGGTGTGAGAGGACACTCCAGGGCTTTACACGCACACCCCACAGCTCAGTGGTGGTGGCTATGTAAGTTTGCAGTTGGGTGAGGCTGGGGACCTGAATTTGGAAGTCACCATACATTTGTGGCATTTAAACTGGAAGACTGGACACGCTCATCCAGGGAAAATGCATTTTATTCCCTGAAGTCCTGGCCAGGGCCTGTCGTGCATCTATTTAATATTTTTAGGCATCCCACATGCTGCCCTCTGGAGAAGCCCTGAGGGCTTGGGCTGAGCTGCCCCTTGTTTGACTCCCCACTTCTTGGTGCTGAGCAGACAGAAGTATAGTCCTCACTGGGCAGCGGAGGCGCTGGGGGAATCATGGGGTTGTGTGAGATGTCAGCCCTGGCAGGTGCGTGATGCCTCCTGGGCAGAGCAGCTGTTGGCACGGTCTTCAGAACCTCTCCTCTAGCCTGGCCCTGAGCGCATGGAATTCTCTCCAGCAGGACGTTGTGAGCTCACCATAGTCTCTTAATACGGTGCCCAGTGGTCCTGGCCTGCTGCTTTGCAGCAGGCTCCGGCTGGAGACTTCACAATTCCATCCCACAGCTGCAGTCCTTAAGCAGGTCTGTGTGTCGGAGTGGGTGGGTGAGGCCATCCTTGGGGACCTCCAGCCATACCCAAGATGTATTTGGCCAGGTGGACGCCAGATGTGTTTGGAAGAATGTTTTTATTGGCTCGCGGTCTGGACTCCAGGGAGACTTGACCCACCTCCGTAGCTGGAGAGACAGAGCTTCGAACAAAATGTCAGCCTCGGGAAGTTGAGGAGACGCCCGTGCTGGGTTAAAGTTAGATGAGGCAAAAGCTGAGTTTCTGGCTCACTCTAGAGACACACTGTCTGCAGACTTCTGAATGCAGGCCGCTTCTCTGGGTATTCCAGAGATCAAGACGCCTACCAGGACCCTCGTCATAGCCTGGAGTCCTAAGCATTTGAATATGTGCCAAGACGCATTCGCTTCAAGTTGTGGAGCTCCTGGCTTAGAGTGGTTTATGCAGAAATGTTTTATTTCTCACGTAACCAAAAGTCCAAAGCAGGGAAGTCACCGTTTAGTTGTCAGTACAACCATGTCATCAAAAATCCCAGGAGCCTCTGTCCTCTGCTCCTCTGTCCTGTATCTTTGGCTTTGCTGCCTCTTGGTTTCAGTATGATTGCCACAGCTCCAAAAATCAAGTTCCTTTGCATAGTGGGAATATAGGAATATAGCTGTCTCTCTTTTAATCAGAAAGCAACAACCTTGTAAAAATGCCCACTGTTCAGCAGATCTTGCTTTGTTTCTTATTGGCCTAAGGTTGGTTTGTACTTACTTCTAGACCAAACAAGGGGCAGGGAAAATGGGGCTTTGTTGTTTGACACCTTAGTGGCTCCCACGTCTACAGGTCATACACTGTCTTATAGCAAATGTTTTTGCAGGTTTACCTAAAGTAAATTCATAGATAACATAACTCCCTGCACATATTCAGCAAGGAAATACCCTGACCGTGAGTTAAAAGAAACTAGAAGGAAAGTGCTCTGTAATAAATCCATCCATTGCAGTGCACACCATGCCAGGGTGCATCATTAAAAGCCATCGTGAGGCTGCCATGACAGCTCTGTCACATCACCTGACAGCTGCAGCAGGTGGATGCTTGGGCGGCTTGGGTACACAAGCAGTCTGGCCATAAACAGTTGTCTAAAGCAGTGAAGAACAGTTGACCGGAATTCCCAAATGAAGCAAACTGCAGTCTTATCCGGGTTTGCTTCCGTGCAGGGTAAAACTGTGCAGAAAACCTGGCGCCTCAGTGGGAAACAGTTCGTTTCTGGACTCAGGAAACTGCCTACCGCTTTTGCACCTGCGTGGACGTCGGGGGGGACCCTGGCAAGTCATGCTGGAAACAGGCTATGGAACATCACGAGACGTTCCTCTCCATAGCTTCTTGAGTCTGGCTCATTCCATCCAGTTCTTCAGGTCTCAGCTCAAATGTCACCTTCTTAGAGAGCTTAGGACACACCCCATTTTATGTTTATGGCACGTGCTATTCTCTAGAATCATCTCTTATTTATTGTCTCTCTCCCCTCACTAAAAGCAGGCTCTGGGTGCAGGGACCTCGTCCATGGTGTTCCCTGCTGTGTGAGGCGGGTGTATGGGAAGTATTTGGGAGTGAGGGTAAGAGGAAGGAAGGAGCTTAGAGATCAGCTGGTAGGTCTGAATCAGTGTTCGGTGTCCTTGGCTGAAGGTGACTGATCCAGATTTTGCAAGGAAGTCAAAACCTGTTTGTCCCTTGGAGAAAGCAAAAGCCTTCATATACTCACCTAGTTCTCAGTCCCCCTGTGCCACAGCAGGGTCAGCAAGCCCTGCAGGAGGGCTGGTCACTCTTGGGCCACCTGGGACGTGAAAGTTCATCTTTGAAACTGGTGGAGTAGCATCCAAGACCAGCTTCCTCTTCCTCCTCCCCACCCGCTCCTCCAGGCTGTCATTCACAGAGCCCGTGTGCGCTACGCAGCCCAGCTGCGTTCTGAAACAGAAGTAGTGGGAGATCCTGGGGAGGCTCGGGGATCAAGAGGAGGGCTGGGGACCCGGCTCAGGAAAGATAGGAACTGGGGGTCCAGGGGACCAACACACCCTGCTGCTTTTCCCTGCCCTGGACACTGAGAGGTTGTGACACAAAGGGAACCTGATTGGCTACCTTGGTCACGTGCTCACCCTTGACAAGAGAAGGTGGCCATGTTGGCAGGGAAGACTGTCCTCAAAAGTAAATTAGGGTGCTGCTATGCAAAGAGGGGGTCCAGATGCAGGACAGACAAGTTGGATCCTTGCATGGCCTACTGGGTGGCCCTGGCCCCAGAAGCAGTTAGCATTTTAAATCAATGAATGAAGCTTTTAAGTCTGGCATAAGCAGAATACACACATTTGTGTGGTGGATTTTCCTGGCCAGTCCCCATAGTTTGGGGCTGCTGGGGACCTGGGAGCACTTTTCTCTTTATAAGGCACAGCCAATGCCCTGTCGTGCCTCAGTGGCCTCATCTGGAAAATGGGGCGATTTGCCCTGGCTCCTGACAAGAAGAGCTTACACAGTAACAAGAGTCTGGGGACATACTAGAAACATTCCCACCTGCCACACCCACCCTCCTGTGGACACTGGCCACCCATTTGCCACCCCTTTCTTCCACTCCATGTCAGCATACCTTGTGACACCCAGAGTCCCCTAGTCTGCAGCTGCTAGCCAGAGAAAATGGGGCTGGCACAGAACCCTGAGCCAACTTCCTGCCCAGTGCAGTCTGTGTGCAGGTGCTTGTCAGGTTGCAAGGCACACAGGGGGACGGGGCCAGTGTCCCATGTGCCCTCTACTCACATCCCCAGCAGCAGGTGATGGGTACATGTCGCTCCCTCAGACTTCCCCGCCTGTGGGCCGAGCTCTGGGCTCACTGTGAGCGTCCGCCGTTGCCAAGGGAAGCTAATGAGCAGCTTGTGAGCTAATTGCAGAGTCTTGGTGGGGGAGGACAGCCCGCTCGGCTGCGTGTCCAGCAGAAAGGGAAGAAATAATTGGATTATTAATGCCAGACAATCAAAATATCCTGTTCCCCACGTGTCCTTCCCGAAGGAAACTCCAGTCCCTGGAAGCATGAGCCCATGTTCTGTGGTGTGGACGGGCTGGGAAAGGGTAGGGCCAGAGCACAGGGTGGGGGATGAGGACTGGAATGGTCAGTCCCCCCTGTGGCTGTCCCCGCTGACAGCCAGCCCACAATTAGGAGTGAATAATGACTCTGTTCAAGTCCGACTTTATTGCTTTTGGCCAAAGGCCTTTTGCAAAAATAACTTTGTAACTCCCTGCCAAGGAAGCTTTGTCCTCAATGAGACAAAGGGACAAAGAACAGAGGTGGCGATTTCTGTACTCGATTCCCATTTCCTCTAAACACCCTGGAAGGACACTAGGCATGGACTGCCCACAAGGCCTGGGCTGGGGTGAAGCAATGTCCACCATCACCTGTGCCAGCACGCCACTCTCCTTCCCCATTCTGTATGCTGCTCTTTATTCTGCTTATTCCCACCTCTGGGCCTTTGCACATGCTTTTCCTTTGCTTCAAAAGCAGCAAATAACTAGTTTCTCACCCACTTTCTGGTCTCAACTCAAATGGCACCTCCTCCGAGAAGCCTCCCCTGACTTACTCTAGCCCATTGAAATTCCTCTTCATTTGTTAATTACCTGTTGTCCCCATCAGAATGTCAGTACCTGAAGACAGGCCTGCCTCATGTCCACTGCCTTGTCTAGCATCACCCATAGTGCCTGGCCTATAGCAGGTGCTCAGAAAAGATCCGATGGCTTTGCATTGCAAATAGCTCCCCAGCCAGGCCCCAATGGGACCTGTTTGCCTGGCCAGTATTTAAAATGGACCACATGTTTTTACCCTGGAAATGGTGTCTCCAGTGTGGTTCCAGGAGGCCCCACCCTACCTCCTCCCCTGACCCTGGGCCCCTTCACTTACTCAAGTCTCTTGCCTGGCCCCTGGGAGCATTTGAATCTGTGCCCCTGCTTTAGACAAAGCCACTGGGGACAGGTGCCCCTTTGCAAAGGTGACGAACAACATCAGACTTCTTGCAGTGCCAGGCCTCAGGCCAGCCTGCATGGCCCCCAGTGGGGGGGACACAGTGGTCCTCATTTCCAGTGGAAGCTGCACAGGCATGAACAACACTGAATCTGGTCACAAGCAGGCCAGGCCTCTGAACCGTCAGGCCAGAGTCCATCGTACCTCCTTCATGGGCCTCGGGGAGGCCGCTCACTGGGAAGAAAGAGCCCAAAGCCCTTAGGCAAGCAGGACCTTGAGCACAGCATCACTGACTTCCACCCTCAGCATCATCCACCATGGCAGCGTCTAGGATGGTTGTGGACCTGGGGTCGGTCAGCTTGTGACCAGGGATGCTGCTAACATCCTGCCAGGCACAGGGCAGCCCCCTAGTGACCCGGCCTAAAATGGGAGCAGGGCTGAGGTGAGGAACCGGGCCCAGGGCAATAGGGTCCTCCCCTTGGAGGAGAGAGACTTCCATCCTAGGTAAACAGATGAGAAAGGGAGTAGCTGAGAAGTAAATGGGCAGTGAGCAGGCAGCCAGCACAACTCCCAACACCCTGATGTGCAGGACAGGGTGCGGGTCACCGTGTCACCCCATGGAGGGGCCCAGAGGCTGCTGTGTTACCAGAAGCTTCCTGGACACACCTGTAAGACCTGTGGTCATGGTTCACCCTGGTAAAGTGCTGTGTGGGCTCGGGCGAGTTTCTGCCTGCCAGGCATTGGTCACACCCTTCCCAGACCCAGCCCTGTATCCACACTCGTGCCCCTGAGAGCCAGCTACCTCTGTGAGAATGGATTCTGTACACAGCAGCCTCCCCCGGACTCCTGGACAGCATCCTGGTGACGTGGCCCTGAGCTCGGGGCTCTGGGGCCAAAGCCCAAGTTTAATCATTCTCACATCAGCAGCCAGAAGAGCTGGGGGTCCAGGCCAGTTCCCCAAATCACATCGTGCACATTGTGTGGCTTTCTGGGCATGTCAGGTGGCTTCCTTCCTGCTTAAAAACAAGGAGGGGGCATTTAAAAGAAAAGAAGTAGGAGCCAGGCGCCAGTGGCTCTTGCCTACAATCCTAGCTACTTGGGAGGCTGAGATCAAGATGATCACGGTTCCCAGGACAGCCCTGGCTAAAAAAAAAGTCTGGGAGACCCTATTTCAACCAATGACTGGGCATGGTAGCCAATGCCTGTCATCCCAGCAATAGCAGGAACAGAAAATAGGAGGATCTAAGTTCAGACTGGCCTGGGGTTTGGGGTAAAAAGCAAGACCTTATCTCAAAACAATCAGACCGGAGGCGTGGCTGAAGTGGTGGAGCACCTGCCTAGCAAGCTCAAAACTCTTGAGTTCAAACCCCAGTACCGCCAAAAAATAGTAAGTGGTAAGAAATGAATGTTCGCTAAATTTCACATAAAAAAGACATTTCCAATCCTCCTAGGAAGATGGATTTTCAGAATGAGAGGCCACGTGGTTGGGGTGACCAACCACACAGGCCACCTTTCTTCCCTCCTGCCCCCTTGGAACCCTCTGGTCACCAACAGCATTGCTTTAACCGCTCTGGGTCCTATGAGAAGGAAGAGGAAGCTGGGGAGGCCTTCAGGTCACCCCACTTACTGAGTGGCATGGCACAAGTGCTGCCTTTGAAGCCACTCAGATCTGGCTGGATGGTGTGTCGCTCACACCAGGGACTCATGGAAGGAGCTCCGTGGGACCATGGAAGAAACCAGGCAGTTCTGCCTGCTATTGGAGCCCTCAGTGGCCACCTGGAAACTCAAACCTTGACTGAGGTCACTAGGCTGTGAGGAAGCCCAGTTCACAGAAGAGGCCAGGTGACTCAAGTCCCAGCTCTGGAGAACTGCCAGTTGCGGTGCATGCAGACTGGCCGTTCCTGCCAAGTCCTGTTCCCCTTCTGGTCACGTCTCTGAGCATAAAAAAAAGATTTGGTGCCAGTCTGGGGTAAATCGTTATCCAGGATTAGTAATTGATTCATTTATTCACTGGACAATATCCAGAACTGGGCTGCCTCCCACACCTTCACTATGCCCACCCTGATCAGAACCCCTTGCTTGGACCGCAGCAGTTGTCTCTCTGCACATTCTGCAGTCTGTTCTCCATGCTTAGCCAGGAGAATCCTGTTAAAACCTACACCAGATCCCATCACCCCAGGCCAGAACCCGCCAGCTCCCCCCCCACCAGCCGTACTGAACCAGTTTATGTTCCTCAAGCACCCAGGCATGTTCTTGCCTCAGGACATTTGCACTTACTGTTACCCTAAACATCCACAAGGCATAATCCTTTCCCTCCTTCAGAGCTCTGCCACTTGTCAACTCTCAGGGAACCCTTTGTTGACCGCCCTGTTTAAAGTGACACACAGCATTTCCAACCTCTCCCTGCTGGATCTCCTTAGGACTCAATGCTTCATTTGCCACGTAATTGACCTTGGTGTCTGACCCACAAGGACTGTCCACAGCACTGAGAACAGGGGTGGTACGCAGGAGCTATTTGTTGACTTCTGGGAGATTTAGCAGCTGGACTGCCAGGGGCTGGAGCCACAGGGATAGACAGGATAGACGAGGCATGTCTGCAGTTTGCAGAAGAGAAATGACCCCCAGCCTGTGAGATAAAAGTCTTCAGAGATGCATGAGGAAAGAAGCCACAGCGGGTGTTCAGTGCTGTGAAGAGGCAGACCTGGACCTGAGGACAGGGCAGGCAGGGAGCAGGAGTACTTACTTCACTTGGCTATTCTCTACCCACCCTGCCTTCAAGGCCAGGCAGGGAGGAAAGTGAGGCCTAGGTGGTGGCCACACCAGGACCAGAATTCATGACTCCCGTGCCCGCGCTTCTTCGGCTTTTCCATACTACCTTCTCTTACCAGTTGACAAAGAAGGGGGAGGAAAGTTCTCTGCAGTAGGGTGGAGCATTGGGCACAGGCCCAGAAGGCCTGGCTGCAACTGGAAGGCCCAGCTCTGGATCTCACTGCACCTAGAGGCAGGGGGCTGTGTAGGAAGCCCCCCGAGTCAGCTCTCTGCCTCCTACTCTGCCTCTGAGCTCATTGGGTTGCAATTGACAAAAAAAGCAGCTCAGGATGACCTGAAGGAGTCCAAGAGGATGTTGACCTCTTTAATTAAGGAATTAATTGAGACAGAGAACCAGGCAGTCTATCTCTCTCCTTCAGGCCTAGCTGGATCCAGGCCTCAAATGTCAAGAGTCAAGTACACTCCACCTCACAGAAAGGCCCTCTTCTGTGTGAAGCAAGATGGTGGCAGAGCCTTCCCCATCCCTGCAGGAATGATATGACCGAGGCAGCCAGTTGGAAAAAGTGGACTCCTCTTTGGACCGTCAGGCCAAAGGGCCTAGATTACTCTGATTGGCTAATGCCTGATCACATGGTCTATCCTTAGCTCTCTGCAGCTGGGACCTAATTTTATGGACCAAAGATAGGGAGAAAAAGATCCCCAAATGAAAACTGGGTGCGGTTATAGAAAGAAGAGTGAAAGAGTGCTGGGTAGCCCAGATCCAGCAGGTAACACCAGCCAGCATGTATCCAGCGCTTACTGTATACTGATCTGTTACTGTCCCCACTCTACAGATGAAGACAGGCCACAAAAGTTATATTACTTGCCCCACAAGCATTAAGTAGTCAAACCAAGGCATTCAGGCTCCAGACCCCATCCCACGGCCACTCAGCATGACCAAGCTGTCATCTTCCCCTCTCCCCGCCAGCTCCACTAGGAAAGACTTCTGTCTGAGTTATTTTCACCAGTCATGAAATAATCCTGGTTCTGAGCACGTGCCCTGAGCTGGGACAGTGTGGGTCAGCTGGCCTCTGGACATCTGCCCGGGACAGCAGATGCTCAGCCCCCCTGAGACCTGGCCGTGACCCATGACCCTGTCGCAGCAATTCACCCATGGTTTGCCATCACTCCTATTCTGTGTTCTCGCCCTTCGTGCCCGGCTGGAGTCTCTCAACCCCAGCTTTTTATGTGGTGACCCGGTGAGGGAGGGCAGCGACCTTTTTTCTCACCGTTTCATCCACACTGCCAAGAACAGTGCTTGGCACGGAGGAGCCTTTGAGGAGGTCTCAGAGCATCCATCCTTAACACAGGCCCTGGATCTCAGCCTGAGTTTCTGGCCTACTCCATACCCTTCTCTTTGGGCCCTGATTTCCTGTTTGGATCCTGAGCCTTTTTCTTAAATCTTTCCTCTCTCTGTCTGCAGAACCTTCCTACCCCATCCTGCTCTTAGAGCTGCCTTCCTTCCCTGCCTCCAGGTTGAATTCCAAAAGCAGCACAGAGGCCACTGAGATTTTGGGTCAGAAGGGGAGATAGGGAGACACTGTCAAGTAGGTTCCCAGAGCTCCTGTCCTGTCACTGACGATCCTAGAGGGGACAGCAGTCCAGAGAGCCTGTGGTCAGGAAGAAGGAGAGATACCAGGGAGGGGAAGGCTTAACAAGGGGTGTGGGGGGGGGGTGGTTCTAGGTAACTGCTGGGCCACACGTTCTCACCCCTCCCACTCAGCTCTCTGTACCCACCATCCAGCTGCTGCTGGGGTTTGAACTCAGGGCCTCATGCTTGCTAAGCAGGCACTCTATAATTTGAGCCACTCCACCAGCCATTTTGTTGTGTTGGGTATTTTCGGACAGGGTCTAGAGAACTCTTTGACCAGGCTGACCTCAAACCTTGATCCTCCTGATCTTTGCCTCCTGAGTGGCTAGGATTACAGGAATCAATCACCAGCACCAGGCATCACCAGTATCATCTATTATCTTTCAGGGAGTTACTATGTGGGACTAGGTGCTTCCTATGGTAAGTGGCAGCCCTAACTTGAAGTAGCTTAATACAAAAGTTCCTTACAGTGTGCACCATGGCTCAGCCCAGTGTCACCAGCAGCCTCTCTTGGGCTCCATCCAGTGGGCAGATGCCATCAGCACCCCTCCTTCCTCCCCGATCCTCCCCTGGCCACCCCAGCAGCCTTTCCATAGTCTCCAAGATTCCTTTTCTCTCATTGGCCAGACCTGGGTCATGTCTGTCTCTGGGCCAATTGCTGGATCTAAAGAAAGGGGAGGTGCTGATTGTCTCCACCTGCTCATGTGGTCCACCCTGCAGCCAAACTATGTAATGGGAATGAGAAGAACAATGGCCTCCAAGTAAAGTGGGAGGACTGTGCTTGGAGAAGGAATTTAGGGAGAAATTTTTCTGCTAAGCCTCTCTCATATATATATATATACACACACATACTTGTATACACACATATATACATACATATTTGACCATAGTGGAGTTTGAACTCAAGGCCTCTGCTTGCCAGGCAGGCATGTTATCAGCCCCCTTTAGCTTTAGTTATTTTGGGGATAGCCAATGCCCCGTAGCTGGGATCACAGAGGTGTACCACTACACGCAGCTGTTGGTTGAGACTGGGTCTTGCTAACTTTTTGCTGGCCTCAAAATACGATCCTCAATCTATCTCCTGAGTAGCTGGGATTATAGGCACCATGCCTGGTTTAAGTCAGTAAATATTTGAGTGCCTGCTATGTCCAAAGTACTACCTTAGGTGTTGGGATATAGAAGTGAACAAAGTTGACCAAAATGTACTCCCTCAGGGAGGTGACATTCTGATGGGGAGACTAACAAAGAAATAAGTAAAATAGCTGGTGAAGGTGGCATATGCTATTGGGGAGGCAGAGGCTTCAGTTTCAACATGCAAAGGAAGAATCTGAGCATAGATGAGGAGGAGGTGAAGAAGGGGCCAGTGAGGAAGATATCTGGATGAAGGCTCCAAGCAGAGGAAACTGCAAGTGCAAAGGTCCTGGGATGGGGCACGTACAAGGAACGGTACCGAGGCCATGTGGCTGGAGCCGAGTGAGCAAAGGAGAACAGAGAGGGAGAAAGTCAGGTAGTGGAACAAGATGCATAGGGTCTTGGCAGCCTTCAGAAGACTTGAGGGGTTTACTCTGCTTGGGATGGAGCCCTTGGAAGCTTTTCAGCAGAGAAGGTGGGCTTTGCCTTGGGCTTACCAGGATTCCTCTGGCTGCTTGACGAGGTCAAGTTAGAAAGTGGGATTGTCCCCACACACGGGAGGCTGTGTATCTGTAAAGAGAATTCTGAACCATATGGAGGGTCCAGGTCTGTGGTGGGGCTCTGGCCCCCGCTCATGGGGCATCTCTGCACACCCCATGATCTCCTCTCCCCGCTACTCTCATGGGAGTGTCCCACCTGTCCAGTGCCCTGCTCGGCTGTGACCACTTTGTCCTCTGCCATCGCTCCACTGCCTGGCCCTTCCTCAACTTCTCTCCACCCCTCTTATGGGGTTTGGCAACCCTCCGAGGAAAGCAGCCCATCTGGATCTCTCCAGGATCCTGGACAAGATCTCAGGCGTTCTAAACCCTCAGCTGTGGTACTTAGATCGTCAGTCACCCCAGACCTGCTTCTCTGCAGATCCACAGATGGATCTGCATGAGAGGGACCTGCTAGGCTGGGGACTTCATCAAGGTCTGCGGGAAGACAGGATGAAGAACAGACCAGCTGAACCTTAAGATAAGGTGGGAGAGTTGGTGTCCCAGGTGTGGACAGAACACCCGTTGGTGACATGGTGCAAATTCATGGAGATACACCTTGGCCACTATGGATATTTACCAAGAAGGGGAAAAAAATGGAGGCAGAATCTCTTGTGCCATTTTAAATTGATTTCTTCAGCACTTGGAGCAAGACTGGCACAAGGCCAGGAGGAGTTGAGCCGGGGATTCATCACAGATCGACCCACCGATGACTTGAGCTGATGGAATAATTAGCTCCTGGTACCCTGCCCCCTGTTGTAGAGCTCTGACTCCCATGTGGAGGAAGGAAGGGCACCTGCTGGCAGGTAGGACCCTCCCTGCCCTGGAGGAGGGGTCCTGACACCAGCATGGAGCCAGCCTGGAGCTAGCAAGTCCAGAGTGCCTGCTCACTCTCTCAGGGTGACACAAAGCAGTGTCATTTAAGCATGCTGGTGTGAGATGTGGATTTTAGCAGGAAGAAAATTGCCCTCTCTTGTGCTGTGACCCTCTGATCCCGGTTAAGACTCCTCCACCACTGCATCCCTACCTCTGTGGGGCTGTGGCAGCCCAGCCCTCTGTGAAGATGTCCTGTCCCAGCCCAGCCCCAAGCTCGGGGGGCTGCTCCCCACAGTGACTGAGGTGATACAGCCACAGTTGTCAGAGGCTACCAGGGCTTAGGGACCAACCAAGAAGAGTGTGGCCCCAGGAACTGGCAGTAGGCAGGGGCCCCAGCAGGAGCTATGGCCATCGGTGGAGAGCTCTGTGGCTGCTGCAGGCTCGAGACCGAGCAGAAGAGAACAGATGTTCATCTCCCACCTCCTCCTGCCTGCAGCCACCGACCAGAGCCAGATCAGACAACAGTCCACAGAGGTTGGCTCCCCTGCCGCTGAGAGGTGCAGAATGCACAGGGGGGGCAGACAGTGCCTTCCCGGGGCCTCGGCAGCAACCTCACTGCCCAGACAACCAGAGAGCCAACTACTCTTTGGGGACCCCTGGGGGTGACTGGGGAAGGTGTCAGTGAGCCGGGCCTCTGAGTCTTGTAGATCCAGGGTATGGCACAGCCATACCTGAGCCCAGCATCCTTCGCTCTGCAGGATTTGGGAGACCTTAGCAGACCCTCCATTTCCTATTTATCTAAGGATTTATTTGTGCCAGGTACAGCTCTGGGTGCTGGGGCCAGTGCTGTGACCAACACAAACCCATCTCTGTCCTTGTGGAACCAACCCTTTAGTGGGTGTCAGCTAGACAATAAATAATTGCAGGTTTTTAGTGATTGAGGGAAATAAAACAGGTGATAAAAACAGAACGCCTGGGGTGGGACAGCTCCTTACATAGGTGACCAGGGAAAGGCTGCCCAAGAAGTGATATTAGTGGCTTGACTCAGCAGAGGAGTAAGAGCCCATCATACAAACCCTGAGAGAAACTCTTACAGTTTATAAAAGAGCAAGTGCAAAGGCCCTGGGGCACAAATGAGCCTGACTCATTCAAGCAATAGAAGCTAGTAGGCCTGGAAAAACAGTGGGAGGAAGAGGCAGAGGTAAGCAGAGACAGGTCACACCAGCCAGCAGGGAGTTTGCACTAACCCTGTAAGCCGTGAGAAGCCAGTGGAGGATTGAACCAGTAGGCACAGGACTGGCTGTCACCAGGTGAGACCAGTGTCTCGAGCTTGTATGACCAGGAGTGAGTGTCCCCTTCAGCCTGGGCTCTGTGAGCCTCACTGCTCTCTCAGGTCCAGACCCTGCTGAATCCCATTTTAGGAAGATTCTTTGGCTGCCCTTGGGAGAGTGGAGGATGGCAGGGGTTGGAGGTAGGGACCCCTCAGTACTACTGTGTAGTGTCCCGGGAGAGGGGACATGGGCAGTACCTCTGAGGGTCCTGGGGTTTCCATGGACAGCGTGACAAGTAGACTCCTTCAAGGTCACAGCCATGAAGATGAGTCTGAATCATGGCACTTGGTTTCCTCCCAACATTCATTCTCTCTCTCAGTCTCCCGCCCTCCCTCCCTCTGTCTCACACTCTGATAAATGACACCAAAGCCTGTTTCTGGCCAGGACTTGAGGCTCATTTCCTTAGGAAGGAAAAAAATGAGCACAGTGAACAGCACTGTTCACTAAGCAAGGCCTGCTTAGCTGAGGTCCGAGGTCCACTGCCCCCACCTTCCTCATTCCCTTCCCTTGACAGAGTCTGACCTGACGTCAAGGGGATGCCTTGGGACCACACTGGAATGTGACAGCTCTTCCCCCTCTACCTTTTAGCCTTCAGCCTTCTCTCTTGTCATTTTGTTTATTCTGCAACTTAAAATGGATGTGAATCCTTTTTCCAACCTATGGGGCCCGTTGATAAGGGACTTGCATGCATCTCCCTTGCTGGGCTGCATCCCCCCTTCCATCCGTGAGGAAACTGAGGCTCCTCCCTGGCTGAACCCAGGAGAGACAGGAACACAAAGCTCAAGTGTCTAAGCCACACTGACAGCCCTACTGTGTGCTGCAGCATCCACAACTCACCCCGCAGCCAGACAGAGGTGTCAGGCAGGGGATGTCCCCTCCAGCCGTCCCCACTTCAGCTTTCTGTATTCTGTTGCAGAATCAGGTTCATCTTCAGAGCCAGGCTGTCGCCGTACATCCAACAGCCCAGGGACGGTGGTGTGGTCACAGAGGCCTCTCCACTCGTCTGCCCACTGAGTCTATTGCAAATCCATCCCCACGTATGGCCGGGTGCTGCTCCCTTGTGCAAGGACACCCTCGTGCACGGTGCCGCCACACAGGGACTCCACTGTGCAAGATGACTGCCTAATGCAACGCTGACCTGATTCTCGTTTTCCTCAGGCCCTGAGTAAGGAAGGAGGAAGGGAAGAAGCCCACCCACAAAACACAGCTGCAGCCTCCGCCTCCCTAAAGAAGCGGGAGCCAGCCACAGTCTAGGATGGCGTCCCCTAGCCTGCCACGCTGGCTGCTGTCTGCTGCCCTCTTCTCCCTGCTGGGCGGGAGCTCGGCCTTCCTGTCCCACCACCGCCTGAAAGGCCGATTCCAGAGGGACCACAGGAATATCCGGCCTAATGTCATCCTCGTGCTCACTGATGACCAGGACGTGGAGCTGGGTAAGCGTTGGGACCAGCAGGGTTCCTCTGGGTTCTGGGCCCCCCAGTGCAGAGCAGTTGTGTAGACGTGTGGTGTTCACCCCTGAGTGGATTCAAGCCCACACACTCTTGGATGGCCCCCACACACATGGCCTCCCAGCTGACCCCCAAGATTAGGAGTGTGAAGCCTTTTCCTAAGGCAGAGCTGTTCCTGGATCGCTCCAAAGTCTTAAGAGAAGACACACTAAGGCCAGCTCATTATTGTCAACCACTGTCCCCACCTGAGCCACTGGGGCTGCACCTCAGCCGTCCTGTCACCTAAACTCTGCCAAACTATGGGTTTCATTTGCATGTAGCATTCTACCAGGTTTTTATGAGCATGGGGTGGGAGGTGAGGACCCCATAAATGAGGCTACCAAGAGGGGGCCATTCCAGCTAAACCAGTGCTCCTGGGCGTCGGACTTCACTTCTGTTTCCCACTTGCCTGTGACATTCTGCCTGTCGAAACCTCTTCCCCTTGCCTGTGTCTTCTCCCTGACTTCCCTGGTTTATGCGTTCCCTTTCTCCACATGGAGCCCTGTCAGTGCTGCCCCAGGGGAACACGGTCGGCCCCTCTGTGCTGAGGGTTCCAATCCACGCAGTCAACCAACCACAGAGCAAAAGTACTGGGGAGAATCGCCCCTGTACCGAGCACACAGAGACTTCTGTCCCTGTCATTGTTCCCAGAAGAATACAGGGCAACAACCGTTCCCCTGCCTTTGCATTGTAGTAGGGCGTCGTAAGTCCTCTCGAGATTCTTAGTGCGTGTTGGCGTGTGCGTAGTTTCTATCTGTGTAAACGCTCGGCCATTGCCTATAAAGGGCTTGCGCGTCTGCAGATTTTGGTATTCAACATGGTCCTGGAACCCATCCCCCACGGATACCAAGAGACGACTGTAACGTGAGCCACAAGCACAAATGACAAATGTACATTTTCTAGTAGCTACTTCTTTTTTAAAAGGTAAAAAGAAACTGGTGAAATGAATTATAATAACATCTAGTTTAACTCAACATATGAAAACTGCTTTCATCTCAACATGTGGTCAATATACGAAATTATTTACGCTGGGCGTCAGTGGCTCACCTCTGTAATCCCAGCTACTCAGGAGGCAGAGATCAGGAGGATTGCAGATCAAAGCCAGCCCAGGCAAATAGTTCTGCAGGACCCTATCTCAAAATTACTCAAAGAAAGGAACTTCTTGGAATTGCTTTATGTGGGGCAGGGAGAGGATCAAGGGGGAGAGATGTTGGGGTGATCTAACCAATATACAATATAAGCCTATTTGGAATTGTCACAATGAATCCCCTCTGTACAACAAATACATCCTAATTAAAAATAAATGAAGTACCCGATATAAAACAGGGCTGGTGGAGTGGCTCAAGTGATAGAGCGCCTGCCTAGCAAGTTCAAACCCCAGTACCATTAAAAAAAAAAAAAATTATTTGTGACACACTCTGCATTCCTCACGATGTTTTTGGCACTAGGCATACATTTTGCACTCACAGCACACCTCTCTTAGGGCCACCACCCCTCAGGTGCCCAGTAGATACTGTGGCTCGCGGCTACCATGCCAGGCAGTGCACACCCGACGCATTTTCCTTCTCCTGTAAGTTAGATTCGTAAAAGTTGGGGGAAAGGGTGTTCCAGGCTGGGGGAACAGCATGAGCAAGGCCGTGAGGTAGGACCAAGAAGGCAGATGTGGTTGGCGCCTGGGAAGGGAGGTAAAACATGAGGCTGGAGAGGGGACCAGGTCTCAGAGGCTCTAGGGAGCTGTGGGAAGGATGGCCAATTGCTGATCAAGCAAAGGATGGGCCCCTAGCCTCTGTCTACCCTCAAAGGACAATAGAATGTTGCTGGTGGCAGCAAATGTGAGAGTTTACTAGGTAAATTGATTCAGTCTCCTGAGGCACAGGAAAGTTCGTTCATAGAAACCTAAGAGGTTCCTTGTGATGGTTGACTTGTAGATTTTCTTAGGAAGGTCTTCAGTGCAAAAAGAGTTTTGGCCGGGAGCAGAGCCCAGGGCTCATGGACAGTGTGACACGGTTCTCTCCAGCTGCATTCAGAATGGGCTGCCTTTGCTAACTGGGAGCATCACAGACTGTGCCCATTGCGGGGGCTGAGTTTTACTTCTGGTGGAGTCTCACACACAGGACCTGCACTGTAAAGACGCCCTCGTGTTGTCTTGCTGTGATGCTGGGAATCCGAGGCACCGTGGATGTCTGTGCACTCTCCCGGCAGGCACTTACCATGAATCTGCTTGTGGGGCACACTGTACCGGGAGCCGGGGGGCTGGGGGGCCTCCAGGGAGACAGAACAGGACCAGCCAAGGTACCATAATAGAAGTGCACTCGAGAGCTGGGATGCAGGGGCTGGGCCTTGAATGTAGAGAGGAGGCCGGGGGCCACTGGGGCCAGGCCAAGCATGGGTGTTATTTCTGTTTGTTTTGGGACAGGGTTTTGCTGTGTAGCCCAGGCTGACTCCAGGTCCTTCTGCCTTGGCCTCCTGAGTGCTAGGATTATAGGCTGCACCACCTTGCCCAGCTTTGAGATCTTCTTAGTGAAACAGACATGAAAATGGGGATATTCGGCACAGAGGGGCTGTGGTCTCCCATAGGACCCCCTTCCTGTGAAGTCAGACTGCAGGGAGCAAGAACAGAAGCGCCAGAGCAGTACGGGGCTTGCGACAGCTGGTCCCTCCTGGTGTATGCGTGGGAAATGCATTGATGATGAGTTAGGGGTAAAGAAGAGAGAAGGCCCAAGGGCAGCTTCTAGATCTGGGACCTGAACCAACATGTGAGCAACTGGACACCCGCTCTTAGGCACAGAGCATTGTTCCCACAGCCGTGTGGTCCCACGAAGCCTCGCATCAGAGTCTGACTACAAGTTTACAGCTGTGACTCTTAACAAGGCACTGAGGATGTTGCTCATTGGTAGAGCACTTGCCTAGCATGAGCAAGGCCCTGGATTTCCTCCCTAGCATTGTGGAAAAAAAACAAAACAAAACCAACCAAATAAGCAGATGTAAGGAAAGGAGCTATCGGTATGATGAGGGTTTCAGACAACAAGCAAAACCATAGCTAACTTAAAATACGGAGATGCATTCTCTCCATTTTACTGATGGAGAAACTGAGACACAGAGAAGTTAAGCCACTTGTCCAAGGTTTCACAGCTAGAATGTAGTTCAACTGGATTTGAACCCAGAGCCCGTGGTCTTACTCAGCTTAACCAGTTTCCTGGGGTGGATAATGAGTGGTTTCCAGACTGCTAGTGTGTCTGTTAGTTTTTCACTCTCACAAATACTCTTGCTGGGAATATCTTTAGCAGTGTGTCTGCAAGGAAGAGTTTCTGGAAGATAAATTCCAGGAAACAGAAGTGGTGGGAAATCTGAGCCCCCTGTGTTCTGTCATGCGCGTGTTCCCACCCTTGGCATGAAATGACAGGGATTGGTGCCTCGAGTCTTCCCCTCGGTAGACAAACAACACCATCTTCCCAAGGCAGAAGACCCAGCTTTTGTTTTTGTTGTTGTGGGTTCCTTTTTGGCAATACTGGGATTTGAACTCAGGGCTTCATCCTTGCTAGACAGGCGCTGTACCACTGAGACATGCCTGCAGCCCTTTTTTGCTTTAGTTATTTTTCAGGTAGCATCTGGGGGTTTTGCCCAGGCCAGCCTGGGACCACGATCCTTCTTCTACCTCTGCCTCCTGCATAGCTGGGATGACAGGCTACACCACCACAACCAGCTTAATAATTGAGATGGGGTCTCACTAACGTTTTTCCCCTGCCTGGCCTTGAACTGCAATCCTCCCACTTCCACCTCTCAAGTAGCTGGGATTATAGACATGAATAACCATGCCTGGCCCCCTTGACCTGGCTTTTGAAGCAGGCTAAGCCTCTGTTGGGTGAGGGACAGGAAGGTAGTAGTCAGGGGGGCTGCTGTGCTTTTTATAAACCACAAGACAGACCCAGATCAATAATGCATATTCCTAAAAAACCCAACACATTATCTCACAGTCTGCTACAACTGGCACACAGAGGGTGGTCCTAAAAAATTTATCATTTGCTATTTTCTGCTCATCCGTGCGGCAGCTCCAGCAGCTCTCTGGGCTGGCAGCTTCTCCACTGAGCTAATGGCAGGCTTCCTTCCAGACCCCGGGCGGGCAGAGAACAGCCGTCCATCCTCATTACAGTCTGGTCGAGAGGCCAGCTGGGCAAGAGGGGGGCTCAGCCTGTTCTCAGTGCTGCTGGGGGAGGGGCTTGCATGCATTCCACTCAAGTTGTCACTGGGAAGCATCAGATGCCCAGGGGACTGGTTCCAGGGGCAGACTAGTCTTCAGGTGGCCTGAGTTAGCCAGGTATTTTCAGCACAACTGCAGACATCCCTGTTTGGCTGAACCCTGGGGACCTTGGGGTCCAGCTCCCCCTCCACCAGGACAATGAGCGGGAGAAGCAGGTGCACACTGGCTGGGGTCATCGCATGCTGTCCTTTGCTCAGGGAGGCTGTGGAGCCAGCAGCCTCTACCAGGGCTCACAGGTTTAATTTGGTTCATGCTAGTCTGTGGTGGCCTCCAG
The DNA here is from genome assembly GCF_047511655.1 of Castor canadensis. Lineage (NCBI taxonomy): Eukaryota > Metazoa > Chordata > Mammalia > Rodentia > Castoridae > Castor > Castor canadensis. The sequence continues at coordinate 169,568,226 of NC_133390.1, read as the reverse complement.
GGTTGCAGGCACGAGCCCCTGACAAGTCCAGCCTGGGGCAAAAGCATCACTGTAGCATCCTGGCTTTGTAGTACTTGAGATTTTCTGTAATGGTATTTACTTTTTCAATCTTAAATCTGATCTTAAAAGGAAGCTTTAGCCTGGCATCAGTGGCTCAGGCCTGTAATCCTAGCTACTTGAGCGGTTGAGATCAGGAGGATTGTGGTTTAAGGCTAGTCTGGACAAATAGTTTGTGAGACCCCCATCTCCAAAATAACCAGAGCAAAATGGACTGCAGTATGGTTCAAGCGTAGAGCACCTGCTTTGCAAGCACAAAGTCCTAGGTTCTAACCCCATTCCCACCAAAAAAAAAAAAAACAACCCAAACCCAGGAAGCTTCACATTCTGATTGCAAACGACAGCCCAGCACCCATTGCTTTAGGTGGCCTCGCAGGCAGCCGTGGACCCTGAACCCTGAGCTGTGTGGTTAGAATTCAGCAAGATGTCACCTCCCGCCCAGCCAGCATGTCCTCACCGTGGAGGTTATGGATGGTTTGAGCAGAGTTAGAAGTGCCATTGGCCTCCTGGGACTTCCTCCTGACCAGGAGCGTGAGGTCTGGAAAGGGCCAGGGCTACCTCAAGTCAGTCATGTCCACGGGGACCCCACTTGGATGGCCCATGGCCACAGGTTAAGAATACAGCTGGACCCCAGGCCACAGAATATCAGGGTTGGGTCTCTACTGCCCACTCTTCTGAGAGTCCATGCTGGGTGGAAATAAAATGCCTTTTAGGGGCTCTCTTAGATTTCAAGGGTACCCCAAAATCGTACAAACTGTAGGGCAAATGTTGAGCATCTCAGAAGAATTCGTTGCCTTTCAGAATCTCTTTAAATGAAAATACTCAGGTCCAGATGTGAGCATTGTCTAGCTACAGTTAGGGACAAAGTTCACCCTGATGCTCTGTGGCCTTGGGAAAGTTACCTGACCTCTCTGCGTCTTGGTTTATTCAGCTGTACAATGGAGAAGATGATCTTTCTGTCTTCAGTCCTGTGATTTCCGAGTACCTGGGTGTGTGTGTCATGTATGTGGAATTCCCTTAGTGCCTCCCAGGCCAGTGCTGCAGAAGGCTACTTGTCCCCAACAATTGTAGTTTTGCGAGCTGGTAGTATGGTGGCACCCACCTATAATCTCAGCTACTCAGGAGGGCGAGGCAGGGGAATCTTGAGTTTGAGGCCAGCCCAAACAAAGGTAGCCAGACCCTGTCTTAAAATGTGAACAAAAGGTCTAGGGGAGACAGGGGCCGGTGGCTCACACCTGTAATCCTGGCTACTCAGGAAGCAGAGATCAGGAGGAATGTGGTTCGAAGCCAGCCTGGGCAAATAGTTCTAAAGACCCCATCTCGAAAAAACCCACCACACAAAAAAAAGAGCTGGTAGAGTGGCTCAAACAGTAGAAGGTGCCTGCCTAGCAAGTGTGAGTTCAAACCCCAGTACCACCAAAAAAAAAGTGGAGGGCTAGGGGCACAGCTCAAGAGGTAGAATGCTTGCCTACCATGCTCAAGGCCCTGGGTTCAAACTCTAATGCCGCCAAAAAAAGTTGTTTTGCACCGTGAGTGGTCTCTTGAAGCACTGAACAGTGGGGTACCCCCTCACAGCTGCACAATGGAGGGAAACTGGTGCCCATACCCTCAGGAAGAGCCAGCCAGGCACAGGCCTGGCATGCAGTGTCCTCCAGGTGCAAATGACTCTGTTCCATCAAGACTGCCATGGGTTCTTCCTCCACTGTCGCTGTGCTTGCTGCTACAGAGTTGTCATGGTATCACAGGGGCTGCAAGTATTCCACTGGATGTAAACTCATGAGCCAAGCCGGGCACGGTGGTACCCAGCTATAATCCAGCACTCGGGAGGCAGAGGTGAAAGAATCATGAGTTCAAGGCTAGCCTGGGCTGCATAGTGTAACCCTGTCCCAAAAACTAAAAACAAAGAAACAAAAATCTCCTGAGTCATAGTCCTGCTGTGTGGGTCAAGATTCTCTTTGTTACAAGTGACATCTTGAAACTCAACTTGAACAGAATTGAGCAAACAAACAAAAGGCATTTATTTGACTCATGGAAATAAAAGTCCAAGTGCATTTTGAGCTTCAGGTGCAGCTGGATCCAGGCACACTGTCTCTGGATGGCACCTTTCTCTCCATCTCCTCAGTTGCTGCTCTCCTTCAGGTTGGCTCCCTTCTCAGGCCAGCTCACCACATGGCTCCTGGCATTACCAGACCTCTGTTGGATCACAGCGAGCCATCCCTGTACAGAGGGCCTCTCTCTCCCACTGGTGACAGTGAAAATTCCCAAATTGAGTGTCTTGAGCGTGATATTCTCTGGGACATCTGGTCAACCCCGAACCAGGCAGCAGGACAAGGTGCAGTGTGGCTGGCCTGGGTCCTTACTCATCCATGGAGCCCCGTGACCCAGGAAGACTGGGGTGGGGGAGGCAGCTTTCCCCAAAGGAACTCAGGAGCTGGCGCCAGAGGCAGGTGGAGTGGCCACGCGCAATCAGGTTGGGAGACACCCATGATTCTATCGAGTCTCTGCAGCAGAGACCTGGTGTGCAGCAGACACGCTCACTCAGTGAGCGCCTGCTGTATGCCATCAGTGATCCAGCAGCAAACAAAATAGACCAAGCCTCTGCTTTCACAGACTTCTACAGAGAAATAAAGAAGACTTAACAAAATACACCATGCGTATGGTGTGACAAGCGGCGGTGAGAGTAAGGTGGGAAGGAGAGGATGCAAGGAGGAGCAGGGAAAGGAAAAGTCAGGATTTTAGTAGGGCAGAGTGCAGAGCAGTTCAAGCAAAGGAACAGGAAGGGGAGGTCCGAGAAATGATGGGTGCAGGGGTGAGGTGGGGTGGGGGTCAGGTAGATTAGGCAGGGCACACACCTTTGAACCCGGGGAGAACTTTGGGTTCTGAATGAGAGGGACAGTGGTGGAGGAGAGACATGATCTGACAGTATGACCATCACTGCTCTGCTCCTGTGTGGAGAACAGACTGAAGGAGGTGACAAGGAGGCGTCCAGCTTGAAGGTGACCATCATGGAGGCGTCCAGGCAGGAGATAATGGTAGCTGGTAAGCTGTGCTAGTGGGTCTCGAGAGAGCAGTGGACACTGACTGCCAGGTTCTGGCCTACAGAGCTGTCTCTCTGTGCTTGCAGAGACAGGAACACTGGGGCAGGAACTCAGTGCTGGACCAAGAAGTGGCATTGCCTGTGAAAAGCCAATGGGAGCTGTCCAGTGGCTGTCCGCGTCTGGGCCAGGCCGGGAGCAGACAGGACAGGACTGTGCAAGGCAGCCCCTGGGCTTATTGGTGTTTTCCTGGATCCCAGAGGCTGAGATTCTGCAAACTGCTGGCCCCAGACCGGGGCAGCTGCCTTGTGAGCGAGGCAGGCCTTGGAAGGAAAGGCCAAGCAGCCACTGTTTTCCACTTTCCATCTGGGAACACAAGGAAGCCGCACCCTGTGCTGCCGACAACAGCCAGGAGATGGATTCGAGGCTGAGTCCCCAGGGGCCAGGTGGCAGGCAGCCCAGATTCCAGACACTGCTCAGGGTGACTTCCACCAGCCCAGAGAGATCCACCTCCCTCCTGCCTCCCTGTGTGCTGTTATCCCAGGAAGGAGAGAGGCCTGGGACCTGCCCTGTGTCTACCCTGCCAAAAGCATTCCTGCAAGATTTGTTTTTCAGTTTAGCAGCACTTGGGGAAGCTCTTGATTTCTGGAATCAAAGTATATCAGACTTGGGCTTGGCTGCTTATAAAACAAAGTAAAAACTAACAGTTATTCACTCAAGATACAATGTTGCTTGTTGCTCACATAAAAAATGTCTAGAGGTTGGTGATCCAGAGCTGGACCTCAAGGACAGGAGGGACCCAAAGTCCTCCAGGTTTCTGCTCTGTCCTACCTACTGTATGGCTTCAAGGTCACCTTGTGCTTCAGAATGGTTGCTGGAGCTCCAGCTATCACAGCCACATGCAACAGGAAGTTGGGAGCAGAGAGGCAAAAAGGAAAGACCTGCAAGTTAAGTCAGCCCTTGATGAGGACCTCAACCCACAAGTCACATGTGACCTGAACAGAACTTGTTAGTCACATGATTGAGATCAAGGTGCACAGGGCACATACAAATTTGGATTATCCTAGGAGGGCTTAACTATTTTTTGCTAGGGTGTGTGGAACCGCCTGGGGGCTAGTCAGTCACCATGAAGTTATCTACAGCTCCAGGGCCAGGGAGGAGGGGAGCAAGTGGTTGCTGGAACCTGGGATGGGGCCACCCAATACAGTCATCAGGATGGGACCCGGAGTAGTGACTCTGGGTTGTTACAGGCACAGCCGTTGATGCCACCTACTGCAGTGAGCATATCATTGACCGAATATCCACCTGTCCAGATATGGCCTCTAGTTGCTGTCCTTTGTCCCCCAGGCCTCCCTCTCACCCTTCTGCTGAGGACAGAGCAACTCTGGGCAGTTTTATCACCTGCAGTGGCTGTTAAACAGGCATTGCTTGGGACAGCCACTCTCAAGCTGGTCCCTCTGTATTGGGGACATTCCGGGGACACTCAAGGGCCAGGTGAGGGCTGCAAAGTGAACTCCAGCCTGGTGGGCAACACTAGCAGCCTCAGCATGGTACAGGACACAGGGCTTTCCTGCCTGTGCCCAGAGTTCATGGACATTCATGCGCTGACTGTCCTTGTCCTGGCTCTGCTTGGCCCACACTTTAACCCATTGCCTCTGTCCCCGCATGCCTGTACTCTGGGGGTCTCCAGGCCATGGTAGAATGGGTCCCTCCAGGTCCCTTTAGCCAGAACAGAATCAGTCAAGGGTTTGCAAACCCAGGAGTGCTGGTGTGTCGTGGGTTCCCTCCATCTTCAGACTGCCCCATGCAGGACCAGGCAGGTACAGCATAGGAGGAGGGCGTGGCAGGGGCCCTTCAAAGTGGGCTGTGGATGCTCGCACTGTGGGACCATCAACAGCAGACTTGTATTTTTCAAGCAAAGCCAGAAAGCTGAACTGATGTAAAAATCTCCTGATTTAAAAACAAAGTTAGCCAGGCTCGTGGCTTATGCCTGTTGTCCCAGCTACTCAGGAGGTGAGGGGAAGAGGATGGCGAGGCTACCCTGGCAAAGCATGAGACCCTGACTGAAAACACTAAAGCAAGAAGGGCTAGGGGCGTGGCTCAGTGGTTGAGTGCCTGCTTAGCAAGCACAAGGCCCAGAGTTCAAACCCCAGTCCCCCTCCTAAAAAAAAGTTAGCAATTCAATTGTTTAAGCACTTTCAGGGAGACCTAATCAAACATTCATGAGGACAGGCTGCTGTCCAGAGGCGCTCAGTTTGGGAATTCAGTGTTAGGCTCCATCTGAGAGCTACAGTCATTAAAAGGTTTCAAAGCTACCATGAATCAACCTCTTTCTGTACACCAGACATTGAACTAAAAGCTTCATGTAGATTTTTCTCTATTGAAAGTCAGAACAACCCTGGGAAGCAGGCACTCTTCTCTCTGCCTTTCAGATGAGGAAGCTGAGGCACGGAGGGATATTTTGCACAGGGTACTTACTTAACAGAAAGTTAAAATGTCAGAATTCACACTCAGGTCTTCCACCTTAGAGCTCTTCCTGTCTAAATGGGTATGGTGACATAGAGTTTTCTAAAGTCATCCTAGAATTTCATAGTCAAAAGAAACCTTATACCTAAAGTTACCTGTGTGTGATCTTACAGCTGAGATGGAAACTGAGGCCCAAAGAAATGTGTGATGTAAAGCAGCTGATACCTTTTTCTTTGGTCTCTCAATTCAGTGTTTTTGGGCTGGGATGTACCTCAGTGATATAGCGCTTGCCTAGCATACACAAGGCCCTGGGTTCGATCCCAGCACCAAAAAAAGAAAAGACAAAAAAAAAAGTCCTTTCCCTCAATTCAGTGTTGTTTCGTACCCAGAGTGAACAGGTGAGAAAGGCCCTGGGTGGTTCGGTCTGGGTGTGTGTGTGTGTGACACGTATGCACAGGTATATGCTACACCACATATGTGTGATTGCAGCTGAACCCTTTCAGTGTACAAGTCTGAGCAGGCGAGCGAGGAGCAGCTCCGAAGTTCAGCTCAAGGTGTGTGTCGTCCCCTTCCTCCTCGCCTGCCTCACTCCTGGAGAAGACAGTGCAGCTTGGGACCCCAGAGCAGATCCAGGGAGACATGGGTAGGTGGCGGGCATGCTTAAGCAGGATGTCTGTATTTTGCAGCCATCCTGCAGGAACACACGTGCTGCCTCCTTCCCACAGGCCTGCAGCCACCTAGGAGGCCAGGTGTAAAGTCCTGTTCTCTCTCATTGTTCTGGAAACCTCTTCACTGTTTTTAAAAGAGTACGGACGTGAGATTTATCCAGCCTCCTCCTTAACTCTACAGGAAAAAAACTAAAGTGAGACCAGTGAAGACCAGGGTCCCCCAGCATGGGTATTGGGGCTCATGGGGGTAGCAGGGAGCCCAGGCCCCTTGTGAGGAAGTGTGCACCTGTGCAGCACCAGCAGGCTTCCCAGGATTTTTGTTTTTTCTTAAAGAGATGTCAAAAAGAATTTTTTTGTGAAAAATCCAGGGCCAGCTTCTCTTTGGCCCAGCAGGTGCAGTGCCGGGATGCAATGATACTTTAATGGCCTGTAAAATGTCCTGAGTCCTTTTAAGTCAGAAGGAGAAACCCCTTTAGGGTGGGAGAAAGTGTTTTAGTGCAGGGTGTTAACAGATTTATCTTTATATCGCATGAACATGAAGTGGAACTTAATGTTTTTCACGGAGGAAGGAACGTACAAGGGAACCAAAGGTGCCAAGTACCCTCAAATGTCATAATACAACCCAGAAAAATGTCCCACTCAAACTGCACGCAAGTCATTGCTTTCCTTAGGCACTGAGGAAATGTAACTAAGCACCCTGAGGAGGTCCAGCTGTGGCCCTCCATTGTGACTTGGGCAGCGTGCAAAGGCACCAAAATCACTGACAAGGGTCCTTGCCCAAAGGCCTCTGCTGGAACAGTCCGTACTAGGTTATCTGTTCCCCAGATGAAAGGCGGCGGTGGGCAGCCACAACACCGTGAGCGCCTGCCGTCAGCTGCTTTGCACTCAGCTCTCCTTGCCAGTCTCCCTTGAAAACTTTCAAATAATTCAAAGCAAAGATAAGCCATCTGCCCCTCCACCACTCACACTGCCAAGGTGCCTCAGTCCCTGTGTCTGCTAAAAAGATTTCCCTTCAGTCCCTCACACGTGTCAAGATGAATACAGTGAAAGAAGGAGGAGGGTGCAGAGTTTAGTCGGCCTAGTCCAGAGAGGGCCTCCCAGAGCAGACACTGTTTGCAGAGAGCCTAATGCATGAAGGATTGAATCTACACTGAGGGGCAGCAAGTGCAAAGGTCCTGAGGCAAGAGCTTACCTTGTGTTCTGGGAGCAGCAAGGAGGTCCATGTGGCCAGCTGGAGCAGGAGGGAGGGACAGGGGCTGGAGCAAGCTTCCAGATCCCTGAGGTCTTGTAGGCTAAAGAAATTTTATTCTGAGCAAAATGGTGACCACTGTTAAGACTTTAAGTGAAGGAATAGGGTGGTATTTCATTTTTCCAGTTTGGGTTTTGTTTTGTTTTGTTTTTTAAACAAGGGTCTTCTTGATCTATAGACCAGACTGGCTTTGAACTTGAGGTCCTCCTGAGTGCTGGGATTACAGGTAGGCACCACCTCACCCAGCTCCTAATGGTATTTCTTGATATGTTAGAGATGAGGTGGAAGCAGAGGACAGCTTAGGAGTCTACTGCAAGAGTCCAGGCAAGAACTAGTGGTGGTGAGGTACAAATCAAGACCCTGAGTTCACTGACTCCCTTTTCACCCCTCCAGCCCACCCACCCGAGGAGGCCTGCATCACAGACTGGTGTTACTCACCTATGGTTTGAAACAAACAAGCATAGGAGGGCCCCCCTTGTTAACTATCAGTCAAAACCAGGGCCTTCTGTTCCCAAGCTAGAGCCACAGCCTTTCTTTGTCTTGCAGGGTGCAGTGCACAGCTCCCTGTGGCAGCAGGTCTGAAGGGGAGGAGCCACCAAGGACACAGGGATGGCAAAAATTGGATCACATTTTGGATCTTGAAAGTCCCTGGCACCTGCTAGGTCCCATGGATGGTGGTAGTTACGACCAGGCCTTTTTAGATGAGCAAATCAGACTGGGCATGGCTCGCCTAGTGGGAAGTTCTGGGTTCCATCCCCACTGCCCCAGAAAGGCAAAACAAAAGCAAGTGAATTTCGGCCCTGGGATCTAAGTCCCTTTAGCTAGGGTGAGAGGAGGGTCCTCCCCTCCCATCAGAGTGGCAGAGAGGCATCAAGGTGGCCTCACCCCGGCCCAGTGCAGTGGGGAGATTTGGTCATGGAAAGAAACTGGTTCTGTTTTTGTCTGCGTGTCCCCAGATTTATGTTGGACAACATAAGTTTTCGTTGGCTGGTCCTGCTTCATCTGAAAGATGAAAACCGACCTTTTGATTTCTGTGTGGCTGCGTCTTCCAGGGCCTTCCCCACCATCAGTGCAGGCTGTCTGCAGTGGGGCTGGCCTGGCACGGGGATTAGGTCATATGTTTGCACATTACACATGTGGATTTATAGCACCTCATCACTGGGCACTTTTAATAAAGCAAGTCACTGTCCTCCAGGGAGGCTCAACTTGTCGGGCTGCTTAGTCACAGACGCCATTGACATTCTGGGCACCATAAATTACACCTTCCCAGCTGCATGGCTGCAACCCGTCCCTCAGCTCCCCATTTCTGCCTCCTTGTCTGAAGTGGCCCATGAAGAATTAAGTAACACATAGCGGGCGCCCAACACTAAGCATTCAGCCACCGCCACCATTAGTAATCATGACTGTTCTTACTCTGCAACACCATCCACCCCCGGGAGAAGTCGGCACTGTCTCAACGAAGACAAATGGGAGGTGGTCTCACCAGTACCCCTGAGGCCTGGCAGGTCATGTGAGTGGGCAAGGCAAGGTTGATGTAAGACTATAAGGAGGTCTGGGGAGTGTGGCAAACTAGAGATCAGGTGACCTGTGTAGTGCTAAAGTCAGATTTAAACTCCACCATAGAGCAGTAATGCACAGGCTTATCTACCCCCCAGCCCAGCCTGGAAACCCAGTAAAGGAAGACAGTGTTTCATTTGTTAACAGGTATTTCTTAAGCACCTACTGTGTGTCAGGCACCGCTCGAGTGAACACAGTAGGCTGATTCCCTTCCTTGCACGGATCCACTGATCCAGCAGGACCCTGTCCTGGAGCCAGGTGCACCCCTGAGGCAAGGTCACTATGGCAGAGTGGAAGAGAAACTCAGCTTTGTTTTAGGACCTCAGAGAGAAGCCTTAGGCCCCAGGACAGTGAGAACATCAGAGAGGTGCCTGCAGGGTGCTGGCTCTGACTGGTGGATAGCTATAGAGACTGGAGGAGGCGGCTCCGTGGGGCTTCCGAAACCAACTGAAGGCATCCTGCAGAGCTGCAAGGGGCAGCTGGGCTCAGGGTCCACACAGCCCGGACCTCTCCAGTCTCAGGCCTTCCTTCAGGCTCTGCTGAGTAGCACCATCTGCTCCAGGAAGGCCTAATGAAGCCCACTCCTCCAGAAGGAGGCACCCCACACAGTGAAGACCCTGTGTTGCCCACCAGTTCCAGCTGGAAGCACCAGTACCCCAGCTCATTTCAGGAGATAAATGGTGTAACAGGAAGTGAACCCAGTGCTCAGAAGGTCAGCTGGCCTGCTGAAGATGTGACCTTTGATCTGAGAGCTACATGATAAGCTTCCCCAGCCAAAGTTCTCAAGAAGAGAAGCCCTGACAGAGGCAATGGCGAGTGCAAAGATCCTGGGGCAGGAATGAGCTTAGAGTATTTGAGAGACAATCAGGAGAGCAACCTCGGCAAACCCACTGAGCAAGATGAGGCCTCGGGAAGGAATGTGGGCCTTATTCCTAGTGCAGTGGGAACTGTGGATGATTTTAAGCAGTGAAGAGATAGGACCTGTTTGTGTCAAGGAAATTCTGGCGTTTCCTTCCCCTCTTGTTGGAGAGATGGGGTAAAAGAGCTGGATGAACCTTTCCGTAGCCATCCAGGGTGGGGAAGGGTGGAGGAGGTTCTCAGGAGGGGGTCTCTGGGTCTTTGGAATCAGGGCTCTCCAGCCAAACCTCAAAAGCCTGGTTGGCTTCCTACTGGCCTACTAAGTTACAGTAAACCAGGCAGCTTAAGACAACACTCTTCTCTCAGAGTTCTAAAGGCCGGGAGTCCAAATGCAAGGGGGTCCAGCAGGGTTGGCCCCCTCCTGAAGACTCCAGGGGCTCCTCAGCTCATGGACACGTCAGCCCAGTCTCTGCTCTGTCTTGCGTGGCCCAGAGGGCTGGGCCTGGGTGGCGTCTCTTCTGCCTCCTGTGTGGACACCTGAGCAAGCCAGATTAACCTCCTCTTAAGATCTGCACATTTACGTCTACAAAGAACCAAGAGCCTTTTTCCAGAAAGGCCACGTTCACCAATTTCAACAATTAAGTCATGGCCATAACTTCTGGGGCTCACTAGATACTGAAAACCACCGGGAAAGGGGAACCCCAGGGGCCACGACAGAGAGGAATCTGCAAGGAATACTTCCCAGACCGCCAGCCACAGTGTCCATTTAGGCATCCGCTTTCCCCAGGGGTTGAGTACCTACTGTGTGTCACCATGTGGTGCAGGGAATCCAGCAGTGCATAGAGCGCCTGGCCTTGACCCTGGTGGAACACAGCCTGCACACAGTAGGGCTTGCACTCGTGCATCTCCTTCCTCCCAAAGCTTTGCTCTGCCTCCAGCTTCCCGGAGAAACGAGACTAGGCATGAATGAAAGCGCACTAGTGGTGTGTATATTTAAGTCCTAATAATACCTGTTGCGGGGAGAAGATGTCAGAGAATAGAAGCCAAAGTGTCCTGGGGCCCCCAGGGTGCAGCTGGGCAGCATAGTTGGATTTGGGAACAGGTGCAGAGTGGGCTCCAGGTGGACCCCTGGTGTGGGGGTGCAGCTGGGCAGCCAGGAAATCCTCAGGAAGGTTGGCCTTGGGTTGATGTGCCCAGGTTTCATTAAGAGGGAACAATTCTTGGGAAGGTTCCAAATCAAACAGTATAATCCTCCCCTGCCCCCAAAGCATGTATATTAGTACTCTGCCAAAAATACATCCCGTTTATACGTAAAGCAGAGTTAGTTTGATTCTAGGCTTAGATCGGTACTGGGGTTTGAACTCAGGGCCTCACCCTTGCAAGGCAGGCGCTCTACCACCTGAGCCACTTTGCCAGTCCTGTTTTGTGTTGGGTATTTTTGAGCTAGAGTCTCGCAAACTATTTGCCAAGACTGGCTTTGAACCATGATCCTCCTGATCTCTGCCTCCCAAATAGCTGGGATTACAGACGTGAGCCAGCGGCACCCAGCGAGTCTCAGCTCACCTAAAAGCAGGTTTTTACTCCCACCATGTGTGTCGACTGAACCAGGACACCACGGTGCAGGTTCTGAGACGTCCACCCCGCTCATGGATGGGCATGCAGCTCCCTGGGGCAGCAGGGGTCCCAGCTCACCCCACCCTGTGCTTGCAGGGTCCATGCAGGTGATGAACAAGACCCGGCGCATCATGGAGCAGGGCGGGGCGCACTTCATCAACGCCTTCGTGACCACGCCCATGTGCTGTCCCTCCCGCTCGTCCATCCTCACCGGCAAGTACGTACACAACCATAACACCTACACCAACAACGAGAACTGCTCGTCGCCCTCCTGGCAGGCGCAGCACGAGAGCCGCACCTTTGCCGTGTACCTCAACAGCACAGGCTACCGCACAGGTGAGCAGCAGGGGAGGGATGGGCGGGGCCTCCACGGGGGACAGTGTCCTTGTGGCCACTACCCAAGGTGAGTCCAGGATGTACAGCAAGCCACTTTCATTTCAAAGTTGCGCGTTTGTTTCTATGTGTTGGAATCAGAAAAAAATACAGATTCGAGTGACTGTTTCTAAGAGTTTTGACTTTCGAAAAAAGGGAGTCCACTTAAAATACGAATTGATCACATTGAAGCCACAGTGTCCCTGCACGGGTTTGTTTTCTGTTAACTTATTTAGGGAACTGATTGATGGGCTCGGACCATCAGCATGGAAGATGTTCTGGAACATCAGGGTGAGGGTTGGAGAGGAGCAGAGGTAGAGACTGGCGCCCAGTGGTGGTAACTGGGGTGTTGGCGTGGAGATGGATCTTTGTCAGCACTGCCCCAGCCATCGCGCTGGCTCCTGATCATCTGTCCTGCAGGAGGTTCTGTGGTGGTCCCCAGAACCTGGCTCCTCTGCCAGGCCAGGTGTCTGAGACAGAGGTAAATAATGGCACAACACACACTCCAGCCCTGGTGCAAAATCCTCTAGATTCAGTTCATTGAACTTGTTTGAATCTAAAACAATAAATCCTCCCCACCTCAGCAAGGAGCCAAGGAAGGTGGGAAACCAGATACAGTGGCTCAAACATTGCCACCCCAGGAAGTTGCATCCAAGTGACTAGGGGTTGGTTTGGGTGGAAGGGACATGAGGGAATGACAAGACCCTTTGGGGCTAGGCAGCCTCTCAATGCATAGCTGGGCTGATAAGGCACCATGGGACTGGTGCAGCAAGCAAGGGGCTGTTTATCCCCCACACTCTTGTCCCACTAGCAGAAACACCTAGAAAGTGGGCTCAACTGTGAGAACTGGAGAGCCCCACTGCTTTGTGCATGCCAGCATATGGACACACAACCCTGCTGCTTTCTGGGCCTGGCAGAAAGTGGTGTGTCAGAGATTACTGTGGCCTGAACTTTAGATGGCTGGGGGCTTGGGCATCGGCCCCGATTAAAGGGGCACCTGCCACTCAGGTCCAGAAATGCTATCCATGCCTGCCTGGAGTTTTAATTGTTGTTTAAAATGAAAACATTTAAACTGCATGGTATTACGTACCACTAATCAGAGTCTATTGAGAAAATGACAAGAAGACATGATAATGAATTCACAATCCCTTTTCGATGAATTTTCTTCTCAAGGTACATATGAGGTTGTAGAGTAGATTTTTAATCCCGCAAGGAGAGATGGCTGATTGCTCCTTCTGGGTCTTGAGCCATGTTAGACCCTATATCCGTGCAGACATGCAGGAAAGCTGACAGAGTTGCATTTAAATTTGAGTGAGATCCAAGCTGTTTATTGCTCTCAATTAAAATGCCATGCTGTGAATAGCCTGGCATGGTAGTACCTGCCTGTAATCCCAGCACTCAGGAGGCAGAAGTAGGAAGATCCTGAGTTCCAAGCCAGCCTGGGCTACAGGGTAAGACTCTGTCTCTAAATAAATAAAGAACTAAATTCCATGCTGCTTTGCTGGTTCTGCTCCATGAATCGGTCAAAGACTCACACTCTACTCCTTATTTGTCCTGGAAGCAGAAATAAGTCACATGATCACATGTGGCTGCAAAGTAGCCTGGGAAATGTAGTCTTTATTCTGGGTGGTTCTTTGCACAGCTGAAAATTATTTTAGTTTGCTAGAAGAAGAAATAGATACTGAGGGGGAATTCGAATCTGGACCATGGTGTGGTTCTCAGCTCTTTGTGTTTGTGATATCCTCGAATCTGGGAGGCCAGCTGTAAGGAGGATGCCAGAAGCCAGACGTTCACAATAAAAAGTGCTACTGATGGATCAGGTTAGATACTTTATCCTAAAAAATGAAATACACAGTTTTGAAAATGGCTTTACTTTGTTTAGCAAAGGTTAGGCTGTAACTAATGAAGCTCTCTGAAGCCCGTAGATTGATGAGGTATCAGTGAGGGGTGTAATTTGTCCCATGAACATAAATGGTGGCATAAATGACATCCTCCACTTCACCTTGAGTGTCACAGCAAGCTCAGGGAGGGCCTCCACGGCCCCTGTCCCTCCTCTGACTTCTGAATCTCGCTGTGAAGAGCCTCCCGCATTGCCGTCCTTCTCGGTGGTCTGCTCTTCCCTGGTCTCCAACAGCAGATTGTTGGGTGGATTTGTGTGTGTCTCAAACTGTCCTTTAGCACCACCTTAATTAATGTCACATAATCCCGCATCTTTGAAAAGATTAGCGCTTTCCCTCTGCAGTCATCTCACCTTGTGTCACCCATGTTTCCTGTAGAGATCGATAGAGGGTGAAGTGAGAGATGCTAACTTTTGGCAGGATAAATATCAATTTGTGAATGTTTCTGGCTGTGGCTTCCTGGCACATGTCAGCAGCTGAACCTGTGCCACCCTGACTGTTCAGGGACTTACCCACAAGGCTCCATTACTCAGGGCTCTCAGCAGGAAACCCTCCTAGCTCTCTGCAAAGTGTTCGAGAACACGGGCTGTGCCTGAATTTGAATCTGGACACTGCACCTTCGGGCTGCCTGAGCTTGGACTAGTTGCTTCACTTCTCTGCCTTGTTTTCCTCACTGTACACAATAATATCACTTGGCTCACAGGGTTTCGTGAAGCCTATGTTACAGCAGTGACTGGCTTGTGGTAAGCACTTAAGAAATTTAGTGATGACAGTGGTTCACACAAACGACCTCGGACCAGTGAACTGGTGACTGACAGTGCATTGGACCTCAGGTAGTCCTCAAAGAGCCAATGCAGCCTTCAAGTCCCTGTCTCCTCTCACCACAGCACATACCAAGAGGTCCTACCACGCCAGCTGCTGAGGCTGTCAGAAACTAAGGCCACACACTGGCAGTGGAAAGCAAATCAGCCTGCCACCTTGAAGCATTTACTCAGTTCCACCAAGGCTGCAAATGCGCGCCTCCTCCCACCCAGCAATTCCGCTCTGGCCCCGTACCCTCAGCTCTGAAGGGCAACATGGGTTCTGTGAGCCAGGGCCTTCCTCGCTGCTCTGCCTCTCCTTAAGATGTGCGATGCTCGTGGGCAGTAAACTGCCCTCAGATTGGAGAGGCAGAAAGCCAGCTAGGACTGGTTTTGATAAGCTGTGCTGAAGCTTTAGGCAGACTCAGATCCCTTGGTTCCTGATTTCTCGGGAAAACTCAAGGTCTCACCTGGTCACGGGCATGTTCACAGCTTCTGCTCCAGCCAGAGCAAGAGTGTCACTCTCTCAGAATGTTGAAGTTGTGTGATTCTTTCTGATTGGGCCAGCTGGAGTCACATGCCAATCCCTGGCCCAATCACCATGGAGAATGTGGGAGCCGGCCAATGGGCTTAGCCTCCCCACCTGTTCCCAGATCCCCAAGTAGATTCCAATGCTCCCTAGCCCCAAGGTCCCCAAGTAGAAATGGAAGGCCATGGGGAAGAATGAGAGGAAAGGAGTTCTGGATGCCAGTCTCAGATTTCCATACCCAACTCTTCAGGAGAAACAAAGCACCTTTCTCCACCCTTCCTGGTGAATTAGGATGAGTGCCATCTTCTCCTTGGGGTGACACCATTCTCCTCCCACATTCCTACGTGCATCTGCATTCTGGGGTGGCTTCCTCACCCCCACGTCTGCTATCTGTACAGACTTTTAGAGATGGGGGTGAGCCTCTGCCCTTACCCCCACATTCTAGAATGTGCCAGGGAAGAGGGGAGCTCCCTCTCCTTTCAAGCCAGGCTTTGCCAGGATTCCCAGTTGGAGCCTGTTTCAGTCTTGGTCCTGAGCACCTCAGCTGTTCTCACAAAGCTGGGGAGGGAGGTTGCCTGAGGACCTGGGCTTGACCATGCACTGTGGGCAGCTTCCCTCACTGTGTGGCCTCAGTGCCAGCACTTGCCATGGCAGGGCATAGGGCATTGCACTCGATGCCCCTTTACACAGGGTGCTGGGTGTCCCTGACAGTCACACTGCCTTTGAAGGCAGGGATGGGGGTGGGGAACAAGTGCACATGACCCTCAAGCTAAGCTGCCTTCTTGCCTCTCTCCCTCCCACTCTGCCTGTTTGCTCCTTGCCCTGAACCCAACAGGCCACTTCCATCAGCCTCAGCAACACCTTCTGAGATCCCCTGCCTGTTAGGCCCTTGTGCTCAGCACAACTTCCTGGTCTTGTCCCTCTCCTCTGCAGGCAGCACTCACCCGCTCCAGTTTTCCAGGTACTCAGGCCAAAATCTTAACGCCTAACATTCAGCCCATCAGCAAACCCCATCACTCTGCCTCAGAGTGTGCACAGAGTCCCCTGTGCTGCCGTTGCCCCCGTCCCTACCTGCTTAGTCCCAGTCCCTTCCTCCTGGCCGCACTGCTCCTGCCCCTGCCCTTGCCCCCAATGTCTGTTCTCAAGAAGGCAGTCAAGGGATCCTGTCAAAACCAATGTCACACTCTGCTGCTCCTCTGCAAACAGTCTTCCATGTCTCCCACCTACTCAGAGTAGAAGCCCCTCGCCTCCCATTCTCCCCTTTGTCCCTCCACTCCAGTCATAGCAGCTCCTTCCTGTTGCTCAAACAATCAGTGACCCGGGGCACTCACCCACTTCAGGGCCTTTGAATATACTCTTTCCTTCTCTAGAAACTTCTTCAGATCATGAGCACTGACTGCTTGTGTGCTTTCCTCGGCTCTGTGTTCCAGTCTCACCTCTTCAGAAGCCTTCCTTGACCACCCCAATCCCCCCCTTACCTCCTCATCCACTTTCTTTCCCTTGAACCCCCTCGACACCACCTAACATGTATTTATGAATTTGTTTATCATCCAGACTTCCATGTTAAGTGTCACCCCCTCTTGCTGTATCCCTGTCCTGGTTGTCACTTCCTTCAACCGTTGTTTTGGCCCTGTTCACTATGGGCTGGACATTCTGCCCTTGTATCTTATTGATGCCTTGCTTCTAGAATGCCAGCTCCATAGAAAGAAGGACAGTGTCAGCTCCCTCCTGTGTCCCCACCCCACACTAGATGCTCAGTAAGTCTTTGTCGGGAAACCGGATGGGTGCACGTGCTCCATCTGGGGCCAGCAGCCAACTCCATCTCTTCCCTTCTTTCTCCCCTGCACCCCCGTCCCGGCCTACTCTCTTCTTCCTTCCCTCTGCACCCAGAGAAGAGGGGGCTCACGGATCCCCAGCCACCCTCCTCCAACACAGCTGGCCCTGCCTTCACAATGGCGGCCTTCTCTCTGCTTGGCTTCTCTCCTGGTTCTGCGCCCCGCTCTCTTCCTCTCCCCTCAAGTACACACAAGCAGGCACACACACTAACACAACTCCCTTCTGCCCTCAGCCCAGCTGCCTCTTGTCCGCCTGCCACCCCTCCAGCCTGGTGGTGTGACAGCAGGGCTCCGCCCCGTGGAGCTCATGGCAGGCAGCCTCCTGGCCCTTTCTCTGCACTCCGGTTCGTAGAAACAAAGTAGCACTAACAGGTGACCTCAAACAAAAGCCATTTCTTCTCATTCAGTTCTGGAAACCAGAGTCTAAAGTCTCTCCAGAGGTCTCAAGCAGTGCCGCCTCCAAAGGCTACAAGGGAGCATCCATTCCTGCCTCGGCCTGATGGCCCAGGTGTCCTTGGCTTGTGGCCACATTACTCCAGTCTCTGCCTCCGTCTTCACATGGCCATCTTTTCTCCGTGTCTTGTCCAGATTTCCCTTCTTACTAGGATCCGGGTCCCTGGACTGGCGTCCACCCTTATCTAGTGTGACCTCATTTTATCGGGATCACTTGGCCATCATGCAGATAAGGTCTCTGCCCAGTTCCTGGGGTAAGGGCGTGATGTGGATTTGGGGATCACAGTTTAGCCCACGCATTCACCTCCATTGAGGCTGCAGAGCCTTATGTTAAACTAGGGCCATCCCTGGAGGCCAGCAGGAACTCAGGGCCAACTAGCCACCCACCCTGCCACAGGGCTGTGGTCCTCAGTGTAGACTGTGTGGCTGCCCAGCTGGCCAAACCAATGGTGTCCACCATCCTCCCTCTCTGACTTCAGTGGCATTGAAACTGTGGAGGTCAGAAGGAAAGTGACCTCTAGTCTTCTGGTCACTACTGCAACTCCCAGAACATTCCAGAAGGGGTAAGATCAAAGCCACAGGGCCCAGTACAGTTGCCTCTAGCCTTGAGGAACTTTTTAACTCTAATTAAAAGTAAAACTTAAGTTTCTTGGGCACACAAGCCACGATTAAAGTATTTGGTGTCCATCAGGTGCCACCTTGGATGATGCTCGTTTAGACTCTTCTGGCATCACAAAGGGGTCAGTGTGAGAATGAACCACTTGAAGGGAAGCTTTTTTTGAGGGCATGGGGCCACATAAACCTTGGAGAATAGAATGGTGACAGCAGTGATAAGAATGTAAGTCCGCTTTGCAGGACTGGTTCTATGAGCTGGGTCTGCTCCCCTAGTGGCCCCTAGCCTGGACCTGTTGTTCCAGCCTCCCCTTCCATCGTACATCTTGGGTTAGGGACCTGGGCTCAGGGGCAGCCACACAGGAGCTCCGACTTGGGGCCCCACCCAGCCCTACGAATCCACCTGTGTGGCGAGGGGAAATGAGAAGAGAAGGGAGGCGCAAGGGGTCTCAGCAAAGGAAGAGAGCCAGCACCCTGACGTCGACCCTCCCAGGCTGAGGGGCTGTCTCTGCCCCTCTGTGAACCTTTCTAGCCTGGAGTGCCAAACTCATGTGCACAGGGGCCAGGCAGGTGGGAAAAGCACCTAGGTTTCAAAGGTGGACTGTGAACTCTTCTTTTTACAAATAAATAATTATAAACCAGGCAGTCTCACAGCAAGCATGCCTGGGGAGGTGGATTAGGCCTAGGCCACCTGTTGGCAAGCTTTTTTCCTCACCTGGTGGTTCTCAAGGGAGCACACAGCCCCCTCTGGGATAAAACTCATGAAAGCCTTTCTAGTAGTAATACAGGTTGGGATACAGCAGGCTTCCAGGGACAGAGATCAGGGGCTTTGGTGGCCTGCTGTGCAGAGTCCACATAGTCTCTGCGTCTTCTGCGGGTCATTCATAGGGTGGGTTATTTCATGTTTATTTTTATCTGAGCCTCGAGCCTCTTATATATAAATATGGAAGGGTTTTGGCAGTTCTAATATAGCCTGAATTTCTCAGGAATGTTTGTGACAAGAAAATGGAGGGATATTTTAATTGCATGCAAAACTTCTCCATGAGTTATTCCTTATTTCTAAAAACTCCCATCCCTGACAGCAGTGACACCCAAGACATTTGAATTGCAAATGCTGCCGCCCACCCAGCCGCATTTGTGACTGTCACCCTTCCTGGGGATCTGTCTGGTGCTGGCATCTGACTGCTCCATCCTGTCTTACTGATGGATGTGCTGGAGAAATTTCGTATTGAAATTTTCCTTTATTATAAATCGTTTTCTCTTTATTTTTCTTATAAATTGCAATTGAACATTATATGAATTTTTAGCAATGATGTGCATAGGTATCTTTTGTTTCTCATAAATTTCTTTTTGAGAAAATAAGGAGCCTTACAAAATGTTTGTCGTAGAAAAGGGACATCATCTAATAGCACCGAGAACAATCCTTTGAAGGTTCAGGTTGGCGCCAGACACGCCAAGGCGCTAATTAAATGTCCACTGATTGGCAGACTCCGGGGCCTTGGGCTGAGAGTTTTCTAAGAGGTTTTCTCCCCTCCCCCATCCGTCCCTCCATACTGAAAAGGGAGCAGCCAAGAATTTAAGACCCAGAGGTCCTGATGCTGACTCAGCAGGCCATAGAACCTGGGAGCCTCCCTCCCAGCTAATTGGGTTTGTGAGAGATGAGTGGCCCTGACTTCATCTGCTAGAACTGCATGACCCTCACTCACTTGCTCGCAGGGAGGGTGGCTGAGGCTGCATCCAGGTAGAGGTCCAAGCAGACGCCCTTCCTGCCACCGTCACCTGCAGCCCAGCCTGGGCTTCTGGGGTTGCCAGCAGCCCAAGCTTCTTTGACAGCAGTGGCCCACCTGCAACAGACAGACAGGAAACTGGGCTTGTAAAGGGACATGACCCACAGGGGCCCTGGCCCTGGCTACCTGCTTGTCCCCACCAGTCCCCAGCATCTAGCCATTCTTCCTAAACATAACCATGTCACTCCCTGCTCAGAACCATCTACTGGCTGCTTTCTGCTCTTCAGTAAACTCACAGCTCCTTGCCTGGCCTGCTCACCTCTCTGTTCACACCTCCTACCTCTCTCTCCCTTCCTGACAACTGTATGGTCATGTGGCCTCTTTGCTATTCCTCTACCATTCCAAGGTCATTTTTTGCCCCAGGACCTTAGCACTTGCCTCTGTGTAAAATACTGTTCACAGTATTCCTTGTCATCATTCATCTTCAATTGGGAACTTCCCTGGTCGATGCCCTCCACTCTCCTGAACTCCGTGTAACAACTGATATTCTTTACCCGTCATTATTTGCTATGACACGCTGCTTTATCCTCTTATGACTTACCTTCCTCTTGAAACTGGAAAAGTTTTTGAACTTTGTTCTCACCGGTTTTGTTTGCTGCTCATCTGTGAACAGTGCCTGGCAGGGACTGGGTGCTCCATAAAGATTTGAATGAATGCATGACTCAGCCTTAGGCTTGAAGTAAGCAGGAAATGGGGCAACATGGAATTTGGATTTCTGTCTCACTTATCCAGTATCAAGAAATATAATTGAAATGAGTTCTCTGGGACCCAGTGCTCAAGCACTGCTGTAAGAACTCTGTCTTTCTGCTTCTTGGATTTTTCTTTTCTTTGGAAGGACTCTAAGGAAGTGTGGTGGCCCCTACTGGTGAGATGTCACCAGCCTAGTGACCCCAGATGAAAAAGAGGCCTCCTTCTAATGGGGCCCAGGAAAGTCTCAGGGAGGCTCTCACTGACTCAGATGTGATTACATGTTTCTCCCATATCCAATCACAGAGGCTGGGGAGATTAGATTAACTGATTGGCCAGACACTGATAATGTGTGTGTGGTGGGGGGCCTACAAACAACCCCAGAAGAACAGGGAGGACTGGGAAGGAGGAAAGCAGAGTTACAAAATTCAGGCAGATGGGAGGTGTGCAGACAAATAATTTAGCAGATGCTCATCAGGGAAACCCAGCTGCAGCCTCCTGGGGGAGGAGGGTCTTCTCCCAGCCCCCAGCCTCTGCTCCCAGCTCAGGTTGCCTCCTCTGTGCACTGTCATGTCCCCACCACTCACTTGCTTTCCCACTGTTGTCAAATTCAGCAAGTTCCAATCTCTGGCATCCAGAATTTCCACAGCATTGATTGATGACTGTGTACAGCAATTTGTGCTTAGAGTCTTTTCAAAAGCAGGAGAAGCTCACGCTATAACCTTGTGAGCAGCCCAAAGTGAAAAGGATCCAGTTACCAACTGACAGAAGTGCCCCAGCCCTGAGCTGTGAGGCTCTGGGGTTATTTATTGCATTTCTTCCCAGCCCTGCCTCCTCAGTCAATTTGTCTGCCAAAAAAAACCAAAGACTTGTGGCCTGTGGATTTCGTATCTAATATTTTTAGTATTCTAGAGCTGCTTCTCTTCCCTGCTAGTGAGTGGGGTTGTTCTCTGCTACCCAGACCAGCAGCCCCAGAAAACACAGTGACAGATGGTGAACATCACAGGGCTCTTCTACTGGTGGCAAGGGTGGGATCAAAACCCTCCCTGGACAGCTCAACTTCTGTTTTCCACTCCTGGGGGCCAAATTTAAATCTCGGACAATGGCAGTCAGTAGTGGAGTCCACACTTCAACCCCAGATGTGTTCTGTTTCAGTTGTAAGAGGCTTTTTTAAACCTGAAAATTATACCCAAAAGTCCAGATGACAGGCTTCTCTTTAGCAGATGGTAATGAGAGTCTTGCTGGTGTTAACAATATTCCTAGGTGGTAGTGTTGCTGGTAGGTGCAGTCTGTGATCAGAAGAATTCCAAATTCTTTGTGTCCAGTGGGGAAGAATCCATGGCAGGACATGTGGGTGAAACTGGAGTTTATTACAAGTTAGGGAAGGGAATTATGAAAGGGAGCATGGTGGGCGCAGGTGTGATCTGGAGGCAGAGAGAGCTGCTTCCCTTCTCAGGTGCTTTTAAAATCTATGCTAACCTATGGGAAGGGAAGCACCAAGTGATTTCCGTCCCATGATCAATGAGTGGGGAAGGGGCATGGGTGGTTTCTGGGCAGGTGAGGGTGGTGGCTAAACCAGAGCGTGGTTAATCTGAGTTGTTACATTTTTCTGAGTCCCATATTTTCCCTAATTTTAGCCTGCCTCAAATGCCTCCTGAGAGACATGATCCCCTCCCCCAAAAGTGTTGAGGTTGCTGAGGGACCAGAGTTCTCTTTTCTTTTGAATCTGCTTTGAGCTTACAAGGGGCAGCAGACCCTACCCACAGGGGAAATTGTCTCTCCTACTTCTTTTCCTTGGTGCTCATTTGGACACAAGGTGTCTGAACCATTGTCCGGTACAATCGAGGCTCCTCATGGAGAGCTCGTCAGCTGCAGAGATCAAGCGCACTATTGCCTTATGATTTGGGTCCTAAAGGCTTTTATCCTGGAAGAGAGAAATCTGGTTTAGAAGGCATGACCCAAACAGTAACAACGATAGGAGCATCAGAGGGGAGCCCTGCGAGGTGTAGCAGGAAGGTTAAAGAATCTGACTTTTCATTTTGAGAAGCTAGAGTCTCTGGTTACCTTTTTCTGTAGGCGTTTATAAACTGTACCTATTTTAACCATGAGACGGCCCTCTGGACTGACACTCTAGTGGGCAGTTAAGGGCTGATTGTTTGGAGTAGTACCTACATTAGGAGCCAGGTGTACTAGGGGACCGATGCCAGTCCAGTTAGAGGGTAAACACCAGAAGAATCAGATCCGTACAGAAAGATGACTCAGTGTCCCTACACAGAAGTTAGATGCCGTTGAAAGTCAGATTGCCTCTGCTTAAACAGAAGATGTTGGCCAAAGACATGAGTTTGCCTTTTGCAAGAAGCCTAGAAGCCTTAAATATTAGAGCACATGCAGAAGAGTCCCTTTTAAAAATCTCTCAGCTTTGGTGACTTTTAGAGGTCTGGAATAATTGACTCCACTTAGATCTGGCGAAGTCTCCTCATTTGTGTAGTTTTTGAGCTGTCTCGGGTGGCTGAACGCCATTTGTTTCTCTTAGAAGTTGGGCAACACCAACCCCTCAGGGGTCGCATCCTCTTAAACTGGTTTTCCGAACGGTCGCCTCTGAAGATTTTGCCAGTTTGGTAGTTTTGTCCCCTGGAGCCAGGAGTAGCTTCTCCTGAAAGTCATAACTTTTTGTCCCACAGAGGAGGGGAACAGATCGAAGTTAGTGCCAATCCAACCTTTTTGGCCATAAGCAACAAAGAGATTTATTTAAAAATGGCTCTTAGATTGGGCTTAATTAATCTAATTGTCAGTCTCATAGGGGATGTACTACTGACACCTTTGAATTGTTGTAAAGTGTGCACGAGCAACAGTTACAAAGTTTTATGAGGAAATAGGAAACGAACCCAATACTGAAGAATGTCCTGGTTGATAGATAAGCACCTGTCAGAGTCATTTTTCATGGGCTTGTCTGTAAATGTTTTAGGAGGATCAGAACTGAAATGACAAAACTTAAAGAAACCATGGTTAATAGTTTAGCAATTAACATAATAGTTTAATTACTTTTAATTATATATGTAACTCCATTTGAGAAGGCTTATACATGTGACGAACACAAAGACACCTAACATATAAAGGACCCAGTAGCAGCCTCACAGTTTAAACTTTGAATTTTGGTTAGGGGAGGCAATAAGTTAGTGGTTTTCAGTACTGGCAGTACAGTACTGATAATTTAAAACCCTACATTTTCCAATGGTCAGGAGAAGGCAGTGTCAGTAATTTCAAATAGCCCGTTTTAATACTCAGTTGCAATATATATATATATATTATATATATATATGGAGAGAGATATCTATATTCAGATATAGATACATAACAATGTTTAATCTAGCAAATCTAGATAAACCGATGTTTACCTGACAATCAGATGTCAGGCCTAAATGGCAGAACTTTTAGCATTTGTCATAAAGAGGAGAAATGACAAAGACTTTATTAAATAGAAAGTGCCTTAGGTAAAAGAACTACAGCTGTTTAATATATATATTTTTAACTCTATAAATGATTTTATGACATTTAGATACGTGTACAAGGCACTAGCAATATTAGAACTATTTAAATGAATTTTTACTTAAAGTTTAGTTTTCTCAGTGTTACCAGAAAAACACCTTAGGGTTTTTGCATCTGTCAAGAGACTAACTTAGGCAGGATGCAAAGAATAGTAGATAATTTTAAATGAGCTATCAAGAGAACTAGTCATCTTTTTTGGTTAGCAGGATTAAAGCACTCCCAGTATTTAAGGATACAGCCAAGTGGTGAATATGTCAGCTTCTCCTGAGCTGGTGGAGAGAGAGAGGGAGCGGGAGAGTGGGATCTTTGCCCTTTGGGAGAGAGCAATAGCTTCCTGGATCCGTGAAGCTCCCCTTCTTTAGAGCCAAGGAAACTCCTAACACAGGTCCTTTTCAGCCTTTCCCATCAGATGTCTCTGGAGTGAATGTGTGGCAGGGCACCCTGACTTTGAGTCATCTGTTCTCCTAAGGGCCCATCTGTCCACCTCTGCATGAGGGTTTCTAAATGGGATGCTGATCCCGAATGCTAACCCAACTATTAAAACATCAAAACTATCATACACGAGGTTGATACCAAGAACAAGATGTAAAATGAAAAGATAACAATATAAAGGAAGACAATCTGTTGAGTGTTATAAAGAAACATCTTAATATGAACTTTTGTAACCAGTACAGAATTAACTGTCAATTAAATCCAGATTGCACCAATGTAAGCTTGGCTGATGGAAGTTAGGGGTCAATAATGGGGAAACAGTTTCACAGTGCAAGAAAACTTGAAGCATTAGTCCAAGTAGCAACAACAACAAAAAACAAGTGGTTTTTTTTTTTTTCTTAAAAAGATAATCCAATAAGAGTAATACCTCAAATGATTAATGATACAGAAACAGAGATAAGGGAGTAAACATAAAGTTAGGAAATCCAATGACCAGGAGTCACGGCTTGGATGTTGATAAGAAGTCACATCTTAGACTGCTGATGTTAACAGAATGACTTGGAACACGCAGCAGGGTTGTTGTTGACCTGCATGTAGTCCCTACGGCCCAAAATAACAGGCTCAGCCAGTGAGAGTCAATAACATAGTGTCATGTGCAACCCAGTATTTTAGGATTAATCACCTTTCAATATACCCCAATAAAATCGTAAGGCTTTATCATCCCATCTGGAGGGTGAACTTCTGTTTGGTTTTGGTAAAATTTTGTATTAGCCTATAGCACCAAAAATCCCTGACAGAAACCTATTTTTTAATACACATTAGTACCTTAAATTTTGACTTCAGAAAATTCTCTAGGCAAACTTTAAACTATAGCCAACACAATCATACACACACACACACACACACACACACACACGGGTATATATATATATATACACATATACATATATAAACATAAGCTTTAAGACCTTAATTTGTATCTTGAAACAACCTTTGTAAAAACCTGAACTTAAGTAACATTGTTTTCAATAAAACTCTTGGCAACCTTATACCTCAAAAGAGTTAGGAAGAAAATTAAATTAAACTATCTTTTTTTATAATAGCTATTGATAAGAACGCATGGGTCAATAAACCTAACTGTAAAAGAGTTAATGTAAATTACACTCATGATAGAATGAAACAGATTACTGTCCATAAATTTTTAGTTCTAAGGCAGAGGATAGTTTGGGCTGGTTGGGATTAGAACTAAATATAACTTTTTAAACAACAGGGCTACGCGTTAACTGTATAAAAGCAGTTTAAGAATCGTCCTAAAGACATCTAAACACACACAGATACTTTGACCTCAGCATGCCAAAAATGTCAACTGTAAGCTCGTATATGTGAGCTCAAATAGTTAGCAATTCAGTGGCCACAATTTGTGGGAGACAGAAAACACACACAATGACACATTAATTCAGAGTGCAGTCTTAGATAAATTACTTTTGTCATTATTTTTAGTAGGTCAGCCAGCTAGACTCTTAAGTACTTTACAAGAGATCTTTAACACAAATACCCTATTCTTTGTCCAATCATTAACAAATTAATGTAGTCAAACCATATGAATTTAGAGAATTTTAATCGCAAGTTAGTTATACTTTTCCTGGAGGTTGGCAAGATGGCATCACCCTTGAGTTCCTGTTACTAGGGAGTGGCAAGGTGGCTTTGGACACGTTGTGGCTTCATCATGGTGGCAGCACTTCCTGTGACCACATGGAAGGGTCTCTCAAATGGAACACAAACACACGATACACGCAACATACAGGCTCAAAATAGCAGTGTGTTACAGGAATAAAAGACATTCCCCCCTGAGAGACAGGTGTTACTGCCCACATGAGTTCCTAATAAAGAGGCCAAGTAATTAAAGCACACTTAGGTGGGATTTGAACTCACGGCCTCACACTTGCTAGGCAGGCATTCTACCACTTGAGCCATTGTGCAGGTCTTTGTTAGCTACCCTAAAGAAAGGAGACTAAGAGGCTGGCAGGATGGCTCAAGACAGGAGACTTAGAAACTAACTATCTTTAGAATCTGACAAATAATCCCATTAATCCCATCAGTGAAGGGTGCCAGCCACTTACTGGTGGACCCAGGGCATGTGTCCCTGGGATAGGGGAATGTGACCTCAGGGTGAGCGCTTCTGCCACCCCTGCAGGCCATGGGGACAAGGAGAGTGCAGGCAAGAGTTGGAACCAGGTGCCCAGGACCAACAGCGGCATGGCAGGTAGGCAGGCAAGGAATAGGCTGAAGGAGGAAGAGGAGGACAGCTGCAGACCCGTGGCATCTACAGGAGAATGGTCCAGCCTGAGCCTAGGGTCATGGTCGCCAGAGCCGGCACCTTTAGCTTCCCTGGGTGTTCACGGCAGAGCAGTAGCTGTGGAGCCTGGCCATGCAGGATGGTCTTGGGACACGCAACTCCCTCCTTCTGCCTCTGACGCCCAGTGGACTCTGGCCAGCTAGGCAGGGCTTATGGGCCCACACTGAAAGACAGGGCTGGAGAGTGCACACGTGGGCATGGCGGGCTCCAGGCTGTCACCCATCTCACCCCCAGTGCCACAAGCCTCCCAGCCCTTCCCACTGGTGGTCGTGGAGGCGGGGCGGCACGTTTCTCCTTTGTGCCATTCCCTCCTCCTGCTGGCTGGGCAGTCTGTGGAGGCCTGGTTTTACCCCCTGGCAGTTTTAAGCCCTGTGCCTGCCCCCCCACCCCAGAGGCAGTTTAAAGTCTGGGGCCAGTTGAGTTGGATGGGGCGTGCCTCCCTGGCAGCCCATAACACAGGACAGATTAGGGTGGAGGATGGGCAGAGGAGCCCCATCCGAGTGCCTGGGGCAACAGACGGTCCTGATGCTCCCTGGGCCAAGTGGTCAGAGACCCTGACATGCACTCTCCAGACAGTGGCATTTTGGGGAGGGCTTCCAGGTGCAGAGACCTGAAGCACAGGAGTGTGTACATGCCACATACATGGTGCAGGGTGGGGGAGGGATGAGAGAAAAAGGCATTCCCGTGTTTTAATGTGGCCCGTACCCTGGGGCGTGTATCTTCAGGGGACAACCATGTGTGCCTCTAGCTGGTCCCGGACCCAGGTTGGGAGTGAGACACCTGTGTGTCCAGCTGGCAGGCAATGCTGCATCCCTCACATCCGTCGCACGGGGTGCAACCCCACCACGCCAGTTGCTGGCAGTCCCAGATGCTTTTTGTGAGGGCAGAGCTCAGCCCATCCCCTTGGCTATGGTTTCAGAAAAGAGACTAGAAAGAGCGTCTGGGGGCTCACGTTCTTCCTGGCTGGTTCGCTACGTTGTTGCTGGAGGGTGCAGTACAGAAGACATCTAAATTCTGTGTCCCTTGGGAAGAATCCATCACAGAACACGTGGGTGTAACTGGAGTTTATTAAAAATTAGGGACGGGAAATACAGAAGGGAGCATGGTGGGCACAGGTGGGATCTGGAGGCAGAGACAGATGCTTCTCTTCTCCAGGTGCGTTAAAGCCTACGCTAACCTATGGGAAGGGAGGAAGCAGGTGATCCCATCCGGTGATCAATGAGTGGGGAGGGGCAGAGGCAGTTCCTGGCCAGGTGAGGACGGTCCCTGAGCCAGGGCATGGTCAATCTGAGTTGTAATATTTTTCTGAGTCTCAAACTTTCCCTAATTTTAGCCTGCCTCAGTTGGTGTCAGTAAGCTGCAAGATTACAAGATAAATCAAGGTACCTTGATTTATGAATAAAGTTTTATTGGAACTCAGCCATGCCCATTAATTCAGGTCTTGTCTATGGCTGCTTTCCCGCTAAGGTGGCAGAGCTGAATAATTACAACAGTGGCCTCCTGGCTATAAAGCTGAAAATACTTAGAATCTGGCCCTTTGCAGAAGTTTTTTGACCGCTCCTTGGTGACAGTAGCCACCTGGTTTTGTGTCATGGCTGTCCCAGTAGTTGTTAGAATATAGGTAGAGCCAGTGCCCAAAATGTCCACATCCAGAAGCAGGAAGTAGAAGATTGGGGCTGGGGAGGACACCGCTTCTTGCGGGGGAGCCCAGGTGGTACCAGAGGCAGCATGCCCTGCACGTGCCACTCCGATGCAGGTAAGAAAATACACAGAATAACAAAGGAAGCTGAGTGTATCCAGGTGCTGTTCTCAAGCCACTTTACAAACTGCCAGATATTCTGCTTTAGTGAGTGGCTGAGTGCGTTAGTGAGCCAGTATGTCTGGGGCTTCCACGATGGAGATCGTGCTACCTTAAACAGTGTTTCAGGATGTGTGTGGTGACTGTACTGTGATATGAAGACATCTGTGACCTCCCTGGTGACCAAGCCACAGGTCCTACTGTCATCTATTGCCTCCACTCGTTATTGAAAGGGATGCTAGTTAGAGGCTAAGAGCAATAAGCAAGTGTACTTGCCCCATCCAAGTTCACGGACTGCCTGAGTTCTGTCCCCAGGCAGATTACGACCCCCTCCCTTGCTGCTGTGACTCAATCCCACAGCACTGAGTGCATTGAAATGCTTCAACTCCCACATTTCTACCTCCACCTTGCCTGAGCCTGAACTCCTATCTCCCGCTGCCCACCCCATGTCCACCTGCACGTTCAACCAGCACCTCAAGGTTAGCATGTCTGACCTCCTTACCATCCCCCACCCCAAACCTGCCCCTCCTAGAGTCAGCAACCAGGCACCTCAAAACCAAGGAAAGACAGCCACTGAAGACCCTCCCCCAGAGGCTGCCAGAATCTCAGGTCCATCGTTTGGCTGCGTTTCCCCCAGGCCTCCCATAAACTGGTGTCCCTTGCCTCTGTCACCCACTCACATGCTCCCTGAATGTTCATGGGCACAGGGACACAGCAGGGGAAAGGCACCCAGAACCCTCTGCCGTCATCAGTTGACATTCTAGTTGGGGAAGCAGAGAAGACACATTTGTCAAATGTGACAAACACCATAGAGAAACAAAGTCAGGGAGAGGGAGAGGCCCGACAAGGAACATTTGAGAAAGTTGAGGAAGCTCCATGCAGGTATCTGAGGAAGAAGTACCAGCCAGGGCAAAGGTCCTGGGGCAGGAGTGATGTTGGGGAATAAGTGACTGGGAGGACAGAAGCAGACAGAGGCTGGAGCAGAGCTGGCCAAAGGGAAAGTGGGGAGATAAGGCCAGGGAGAGGCAGAAGACAGTCTCGGAGCCTTGTAGGACTGACAAGGACCCCGGGGTTACTCTAAGTGTGATGTGGGGCTGTTGGAGGGTTTGGAGTGGAAGGTGGAGAGCAGAAGAGACTGGGGGAAGGAGGCAGGAGGACCAGGGAGAGGTCTGACCTGGGTGACTGCTGAAGGCTGACTGCTGTGCCATGGTGACAGCTGGGATGTGAGAGAGACAGCTGAAGATGTCTGGGGGTGCAGCTCAGCCACCGGCCTTTACTGACACTTGCAGTTCCAGGCGAGAAACAGGTTGGGGACAAATCGGGAGGCCACTTTGGAAGATTTGTTTGATGCCAAAAGAACCGATTTGGACAGATGTATTAAGTACGCAACAGCCCCAGTAATGAATAAAAAATGGCCAGGCAGCGTGCCGAGGCCATGGGCGGCTGGGACCAGGCACTGCCGCTGAGGGCCAGGACACTGTCATACCTCCCAAGCTCCTTGTACGTGAGGCAGAGCGGCTTGTTCTGGACAGGCCAGGCTTTCCAGAGCTTTCTGCTCCATTTGTCACTGACCTTTCCCAATTGTCGTGGCAGACATTGTTTATTGTCATTGGCTCCACTCAGCGCTGGGCCACTTCAGCAAGAGACATGTCACGTGTCATGCGGCCTCCACAGCCCTCCCAGGATCACCAGGGTCTTGGGAGCCTTGCTGGTTCCTCGACTGGATCACATCTGTCTTCTCACAAGCATTGTTGGTTCTCCAGAGACACAGCAGTCACCCCCCGGCTGAGAAAGGGTAACGGGACAACATGGAGGACTCACAGATCCTTTTCGGACATCCGTCCTCCAGGCTGGCTGTGCTCATTCATAGCTGCTCCATTCTACAGATGGCGTCACTGAGGCTGAGGGAGCATTCTCCTCCAGGAGACAAAGCTGGGCCTCTGTCCCCTGACTATAGACTAAGCCATGCCACACACCCCCCGTCACTGACAGGTGCACACAACATCTCACACTGTGTACGCAGCACATGTTATCCCAACTGCACACGCCTGGCCCTTTGGTCTTCTGTGTATGGGAGAGTGTGCATCCATGGTCTCTGGCTACCAGCTGTCATGCCACCTCCCCCAGCACCTGGCTGTGACCACCAAAACTGTTTCCAGGATTTGCCCAATGTCCCCTGGGAGGCAGAATGGTCCTGGCTGGCCCAGTTCACGTTCATTGTATCCACGCACAGTCTTCGTGATCCTTTTCCTGTGGTATAACACGCCCCAGACACTACAATGGAAACCCCTTAGAATAAGACACGCAGCTGCTGGCCCTCTGGAAGGTTTGTGGTGCGGCCTGGGTGGCTGGTCCAGGTCCGTTGGCCTGGCCATCCTGCCAGCCGCTGCTCACTGTTGTCCACTGGCAGGTTCTGGGCTGGAGCCACTGTGCCAGACAAGGCCCTTGCCTCCTGAACCCCACAGCCTAGGTAGAAAGAAGAGAATAAATAAGAAAGAAGATTCATCCATAGGGTGATTTCAGAGAGGGCCAAGTGTTGTGGGGAAAATAAATAACTTAACGAGTGCACAAGGAAGAAGCAGCCGGAAGTGATTCTCAGAGAAGGTGACATCTAACCTGAGACATCACCTAAGAAGGAGCTAGCCCATGAGAGGACAGAAGAGGCAAGCATCCAAGGCAAATGGAGGAACAGGTGCAAATGTCCTGGGGTAGACATGTTCTCCTTACTGAGGAGCCAGAGATCAGGTATGGTCTGAGCCTAGTGAGCCAAGACACTGAGGGGGATTGGCGACAGGTCTTGGTTTGGAGTGTCCCTCCAGCTGCTTGGGGATGATTGTGTGATGGGAGACAAAGGTTGAGGCAGAAGCCTGGGGATGGGGGGAGGAGCCATCTGCCTGTGAACAAGGAAATGAGGATGAAAAAGCAAAATACATTTCTGTCTCTTTGGACTTCATCATCCCAGCAGGCTTACCTGCTTTGTCTGGGTTCCCAACACTGGGGCTCAGAAAGGCTGAGAACAGCTATCTGGGAACTGGGGGGTGGCCTTGGAACAACTGTCTCCGCAGGGCATCTTAAGACCTCAGAGCTCTTCTAACCTTTGGCTGTCCAATCTCAAATCCGAGTCCTGGCCCACACCTGCCCTTGGCAGGGAATGATGACAGTGGGGACCTTGATTTTGGGGAGGTATGGGTGTGCAGTGGCTGTGGGCCTTCACGGGTCACCTGAAAGGAAAGGGAGAAAAGGGCAGAACTGTGTGTGCCTGTGCCGGCTCCAAAACACAGAGAGAAGCCATGAAATTCAAATAAGCAATGCACCGCCAGTCCTCATGGTGTGATTCAGGGAGTCATATCTGGAACGTCTGGAGCCTTCGATGGTTGTCTGTTGATTATGTTGATGTGGGTGGGGACAGGATAGAATGAACATGTGTGGAAAGTCACCAGTGTCCTTAAAACAGCTCTACTGACACTTCCATCCAACATGGCATGAAGGTGGGATGTTATAAGGCCCACTCTCCATCCCAGGGTGGACTGGAGGACAGACAAGGTGCCACCTCCCCTTCTAGGCACATGGCTGACCTACTCAGCCCAGGTGGTGGCACGTGGTCATCACTGGCAGCTGACACACACAGGTGATGTCAGTTGCATGGGGTCCTGCAATGAGGGGGTAGCAGATCTGGGAGACAAACCCAACTGGGCTGCAGAGACCCACTCCTGACCAATCTGTCCTATCGCCTCCATGTCACCAGAGAAAAGAGGAGTGGTTGCTGGGAGGTACAAGAAAGTGGCCCGAGGTAACCCTGAGGTTCCTGTCTCCCTTGGCTCCCCTCTTACTGCAGCTCACCGGGCACCATGGTACTGCCTCCCACATCACCTGCACCAGGCTTTCTGCCAGCTAATCCCTGTCCCTGGTCACCATGAGAGACAGCTCGTCCTGAGCACAGAGGCAATTTCAGTTAACATGGGCCAGGCGAGATAGCAGAAAGCCCGAGTCCCCACCTGCCTCTGAACGGTTCCCCAGGAGCACTTAGAGGAGTGGAGTAGGTGGCAGGGGAGGGATTGCATGTGACAGTGTAAGGGGACACTCCCGCAGAGCTAGGCAGAGCCGAGCTGCAACTCAGGGAGCTCAGGCCTGTGGGACGGGGACGAAGGAGTTGGGGCCAATCCCGTCAAGACGGGAGAGGAGAGTGGGTTCCAACATCTGTCTCTGCGAGGGTTTTACAGCCCAGATGTCAACAGGACAAGAAACTGGTAGGACAGGACACTGACCCATCTGTGACAATGAAGACATGTCCCTCAGTGGGCTCCTTATGTGACAGTGCTCAGTGACGTTTGTAGACAGGCAGTGGCTTCTGTATCTGAGGTTTCCACCGGGTTTTGGTGTCCAGGGAGAGCCCTGGAACAGATCAATTGCTGGCAGACGCTGAGGGAGGAGATACTGTTAGTATTCCATGACAGATGGAAAAACTGAGATAGCAAGAGACTGACAGGGCGAGGTGTGGTGGCTCACACCTGTAATCCCAGCACGTGAGAGGCTGAGGCTGGAGGAGTTTGAAGCCGGAGAGAGAGCTGCACACCCAGGGTCAGGCCCCATCTCTTCTGGGACGCCATCTACTTCAGGTCTTGGGGTCAGCAGCGTGTCCTGCACTCCCATCTCCCTCCATGACCCTCTTGGATGTCTGGCGGCCGGGTCCCTGTGAGACAGGGTGACACACCTCCACCCACTTTGCTGTCTGTGCGTGAACTGAATGACTCGCTCAGTGATCTGTCACCATAGCCTGTTTAAAAGGAGACGTGATTGACCCTTGACCTAAAGCGCTGTGTCACGACACAGATCTGTGCGCTGCAGAGCTGGGAGCATGCTTGTCCTTCACTCACTGCAGGTCATATTCTGTGGTGACACACTGACCGTGGGGGGGAGGGGCTGGCGCCTGTCACTAAACTGCGTACCCTTCTCTAGAGCCGGGAATGAGGTCAGCCCGTGTCCTTAAATAATGAGGTAGTCAGACCCAAAGGACCACAGTGAGGGCCACGCAGGCAAAACACAAGCGCCTTCTGCAGGTGTCAGATTCCCACCCGAGCCCGGCTCACGGAAACCGTCTGTACACATCCTTTCAGCGGGTGCCAAGCCTGCTTCCTGGGGACAGCGTCCGCCAGCACATCGTCAATGGCCTTTCCTGGCCTGGCACAGTCCTCTTCGTCTGCCGCCAAGTCGCTCCACCGTCCCGGCCACCCCCGTTCCGCGAGTGCACGCAAGCCCGGCTCCTGCACGACTCGGGCTGTGCTTTTAATCTCGGTCTTGATTCCAGCTCGTTCTCTTGGCTGTGTCTCCCGGCCCTGGGGCCCACGCTCATTTGCTTCTCCTGCCTCTACCAGTGCCCGAATAACCGTTTTAAAAACTGCCTTGGGGAGATCGAATCAAATGAGAGCAAAATCTAATTTGGCACTAAAAGCCTCTGACTGAAGCCCTGTTTGCTAGGGCTGGTGAAGCCTGAATAATAAACTCTTTCTGGGTCTGAAGGGCTGGGGGCTGGAGAAGAGAGAGGAGATGTACGGAGGAAGTAGCTCGCGATGCTGACATCCGCAGGCTAGGACGACAGTGGGCTTCCTAAGGCAGAAGGAACCCTGCACACCCACGCCCAGGGAACGCAGATCCAGCTAACCCCACCAAGAAGTGCCACTCCTCGTTAGCATGCCAGGCGACATGTCCCTCACAAAGACCTTGGCCCAGATCTTCGGAGACAAACCACTAGGATCACTAGCCAGGGACTCGGAAGACAGGCAAGAGAACCCAGTGCCCCCAAGGGATTCACTGCAAACTTTCTCCTGCAAACTGAAGGGGTGAAATTTGTGCTTCCAAAATGACTGTCAGATCCTTTTCAGAATGTGTGAGAAACTGTGCGCCTGTTTCCAGGAAAACACATGAAATGTAAACTCCAGCAGGTGGCATTCTGGGCCACATGTGGACCCCAAATGTGGAAGCCAAAGGTGGCTTCTCCCTGTGGCCTCCAGGGCCCCGCAGGATCCAATCCAGCCCTCTGCCCTGTGGTGGCACCTCCTCCCTCCCTCTCTGTCCGACTCGGGTTCCTCAGATGCCCTACTGTCATCACCGTCCCTTACTGGAGCAGCCCAGGAGAACAGGGCCCCTTGTGGTCTTGCCCACCGTGTGTTTCCAGCACCCAGCACAGCACCTGCAGTGCCATAGGTGTTGAGCGGTACAGCCTGAGTTCTTAACAACGGGGTTCTTTGTGACAAACGCTGCTCAGCCCCGTCTTTCCCAGTAGACAGAGTCACCCACTAGGCACCTAGGCTGTATGGCAGACCCCACTGTATGTGCCACCCACTGTTGACTGAATTTCTGAAACCATACATGCCCTGTGCCATGGTACCCCCAATTCAGCAATTTCTTTGCTGTCATTGTGATTTTTTTACTGCACTTTGGTAGGCTGATGCTGCTATTTACTTAATATTTTTCTTTCTCTTTTGACTTCACTTTTTTTCAGAGAGAATCTTTTCCTTCACCACTTACATTGCCATAAACCAAAAATGTTGGGTTTTGTTACATTTTACCCTGGTTGGTGAGGTTCTGAGCCAAGGGAGAGATAAAGTTTCAGAGCGGGCAGGTGGATGCCAATGTGGCATTTTATATCAGTGGGTCTGCTGAAGGTGGGACCTGAGGGCACGGCCTCTTGAGGACATTTGGGCCCCTGACCAGACTCCAGAGTTGGAACTCAGCTAAAGCAGGCCCACGTCTCTTCCATTCAGGGAGAGCCAGCCTCGAGGCCAACATTCCCTGTGGCATCACACCCCAAGGGAAGGTGGGCCCTGGGTGCCCAGTTTGTCCCTCCAAACCCAGCAGTCATCTAGCCTGGGGTCAGCAAACTGCAGCCCATCTGCTTTTGTAAATAAAGTTTTATTGGGACAGAGCCCCACCCATTTGCTTGCTGTTTTCCTCAAGGACAGAGTTGGGCAGTTGCCACAGGACCACCTGGCTTGGGAAGCCTGAGCATGTATGATCTAGGCCTTTACCTCAGGTCCACTGCGTAGAGGAGGAGAGGGCAGAGGCAGGAACGGGGGGGGGGGGGGGGGAGGGAGGTCA
The DNA here is from genome assembly GCF_047511655.1 of Castor canadensis. Classification (NCBI taxonomy): domain Eukaryota; kingdom Metazoa; phylum Chordata; class Mammalia; order Rodentia; family Castoridae; genus Castor; species Castor canadensis. The sequence goes on along the minus strand of NC_133390.1, from coordinate 169,532,522 downwards.
TGGAGTTCGTTAGATCTTGTTTCCCGAGCCAAGCTCCAGCTCTAGGGCCCTTCTCAGCTCCTATAATATGGTTCTGAAGACCTGAGAGGAGAGACGCCAGAGGCCTGGGTGATGGATGGAGTTGTTAAGTAAGGTCAGGGTCTCTCCACCCAGCAGCACCACTGACTTTTTGTTCTGGGCAGGTCTTTGTGATGAGGGGCTGCCCTACGCATTAGAGAATAGTTAGCATTGCCACTGGTTTCCAGCAGCCCCCAGATGACCAGGGCTGTCTCCCTCTAGACATTGTCTCCTGGGGCTGAGTCAGCCCAGCTGAGCATGGGACATATGGACTGGATGCAGCGGGGTGTTGTGACCAGGATGTGTGCTGTGCCCCAGAGGAAGAAAAGGCTGGCCTATGCTGGCTCATAGCCCTCCTGTGCCAGTGGGTCTCACCAGTTACTCCTGACACCCAGCCAGAGACACTAAGTCGCTGTCTAATGAGGCCCCCACCACCTAATTACATCTCGCTCTAAAAACTGGACTCAGATGGTGCCGCTATCCCACCCCTCCAAATGTGGGGATCTCTCCATTCACTCTTGCTCTGCCCTCCCACGAAAGGGACGCTCCTTGCTGGGGGACCCTCCCTGTGTTCACCTCCCCCTGGAGCTCAGATCCTTCCCACACACCTCCCTCAGGAGCTCCTGCCAAGCCTTCAGGGGAAGCTCCCTTTGCACTGCACCCTGGCTGGTGCTCCCAAAGGGTCCTCCACTCCTGGGCACCACCAGCCATCTGCCAGGTCTCCGGGAAATCCCAGCAGAAGATCCCACTCTGTCACAGCCAGCAGGCTGCCCTAGCTCCCTTTGTGTTCTTAAAGGTCCTAGGTAGAGGAGTCACACTGTGCTCTGGGCCCAACAACACCCAGCCTCCACTTCTCCTCTCCCTCTACATACATCACCTTCTGCTTCCTGCTTGTCATCTTGGGGTCTGCACTGATATCCACTGAGCCTCCCTGGTCACAAGACACAGCCACCATGGACACAAAGCCTCGTACTCTCAGTGTCACTGTGGAGTGACTTGGGTCCCCAGTGTCCTTGTCAGGAAAGGGAGGGCTGGAATAGGACCACTGTCACTGGGAGAACACTCACAAATGCTCCCTTTTCTTAAAAATGGCTTTGTAAGCCGGTGCTTACATCTATGATCCTTCTATTTGGGAGACTGAGATTGGGAGGATCACAGTTCAAGACCAGCCTGTGCAGATAGTTTGAGAAACCCCATTTCAAATAACAATCAGAGAAAATGGACTGCAGATGCTCAAGTGGTAGAGCGCCTGCTTTGCAAGCAAAGTCCTGAGTTCAAACTCCAATTCTACCAAAAAAAAAAAAAATGTTTTTGTAGGCTGGGCACAATGACTCACATCTATAAGCCCGACTATTTGGGAGGTAGAGATTAGGAAGATCACTGTTCAAAGCCAGCCCAGGGGCTAACAGCAAAAAGTTAGCAAGACCACATCTCAATCAATAATGCAGGGTACAGTGGCAAGGACCTGTTATCCCTGCTACCCTTAAATAGAAAAATCACAGTCCAGGCTGGCCCCAGCAAAAACATAAGACCCTGTCTAAAAAAATAACTAAAGAATAAAGGGCTGGGGACTTGACTCTAGTTGTAGAGTGCCCACCTAGCAAGCAAGAGACTATGAGTTCAAACTCCAGTACTGCCTAAAAAAAAATGCTTTATATGTTGTAATTATTAAAAGTGTCCTTGATCTGTGATAAATGAACAGAAAAGCATCAGTAGGACCACCTGTGTGTCCCCTTGTCCCCACAAAGAGATTTTAGGTACGTTCCTTCCTGGTGAAGTAGAGGAGGGAGGCATTTGTGGACACAAAGTACACAGATAAGTTTATTGCCCCCAGGTGTCCAGCTCAGCAAGGTTTCACAATGGGACCGCAGCGTTCCAACAAGAAACAGAAGAAGGGCTTCACCCAGAAGCCCCTAGCCCCTCCCTCTCCCCTCTCCCTGCATCCAGCCTGAAACACATGCAGACCATACATTTGCATGTTTTTTGGATTTCATGGAAATGGGATGATACAGCCTATGCTTATGCCTGCTGTATTTGTGTTCTGTTTTTCTTACTGTTTTATTAGCATACATTAACGGTACAGTGTGGTTTGTCAGAATTCCACAGATGCGACTGTGGCCTATGAACAAGTTCATCCCTCCATCCTGCTCCCCTAACCCCGCATCTGTGTTCGTCAGTGTGGCACTAGGTCTTTCTCACAGCTGCATAGTTTTCCGTGGTATAAACATGCAGGAATTTCATCTTCCCATTCTTTGGTTGACGAGCACTTGATTTGATTCAAGTTACCTGCTGCTGTGAAAGTGATGCCGTGAGCACGTCACGTGTGACTTTATTTTCTGTTGGGTAAATACCCAAGATTCAAATCGCTGTGTCAGACGTCACTTGAACAAGTTTAGCAGGCACTGCCAGAGATTGCAGAGCGTGGGACCAGTGTGCACCTGCTCCAGAAGCGTGCATGGGTTCCAGTTGCTCCCTGTCCCCACCAACACTTGGCATGATCAGTTTTTCTGTTAGCCATTCTGGTCACTGTGTACTATGTAGAAATCACAGCATCTATGAATCTGGATGGGAAAAAATTACCACAATTTTTCACTAACCTACAACTGAAACTAGGTTCTGTTCTAATTCTGACCATAAGCCACAGCCACAGCAGAAGTCCAGAATTCTAATGTCCCATTACAGTTGTCACAGATATGGCAAATTCAAACTTTATCACTCGTTACTACTTTGAAATTACTCTCTGTGAGGTCTCATTTTAATATATTAATTTTAAAGTACGTTACTGTATTATTTCAACAGCTGTATTCAGAATAGTTTGATTTTCCCCGTGATCGTTTATCTCATGCCCATAAGAGCTGCGAGGGCTCTGCCACCTGGCTCCAGAGCTCTGTGGCAGGGCCAGGTGTTGCTTTCAGGCTGTGGGCGATGCCAAGAAAGCCTTGCTGTCAGCTTTCTCATGTGGCCTCCTGGTTTTGTCCCCCTCCAGCTTTCTTCGGGAAGTACCTCAATGAGTACAACGGCTCATATGTGCCGCCTGGCTGGAAGGAGTGGGTCGGGCTCCTTAAAAACTCCCGCTTTTACAACTACACGCTCTGCCGGAACGGGGTGAAGGAGAAACACGGCTTTGACTACTCCAAGGTAAGCTGCGCCCTCCCCCGGGCGTGGGTGCTCCCGGTGGGCAGGCGGGTGCTGCCTAGGTGTGGGTAGTGCTTCCCCAGCTGTCAGTCCATTTCCACTTCAGTGTGGCCAACAGGAGGCAGGGGCACAGGTCTTGGGGACAGTTTGATGAACCTTCGAACCTGTGTGCATCTGTCCCAACACTCCCCTGACCAAGACCTGGGACGTTCCCAGCCCCAAAAGGCTCTGTGGACCCCTGTCCAGTCCCAGTCCCCACCATGACTTCGCCCACCATGTCTTGCCTGACACAGAGCCACACAGGACAGAAGCCACATGGCGTGTGCTTCTCCTGTCTGCCTTTCCTGCCCAGCTCGATGTCCGTGAATGCATCCACGTCACTGTGCTATGGTTCCTTTTCTGCAGTTTGTCCTTCCTGCTGTGTGACATGCTGTTGTGTAAACACACAGCCCGGGGTGCATCCGTTCAACCCAGGGTGGGCGTTTTGTCATCTCCAGTTGGAATCTATGATGGGTCCAGTGGCTGGGAACATCCTGGCCCATGACTTTTGGTGGATATTTGCCCCCATTTCTTTCCATGATCCATTTGAAGTGACTGACTGGGACACAGTCTGTGTGAAGTGGCCAAGCCAGCTCAGCTGCCAACCAGAAACACGGGGCTTCCGTTTGCCCCATGTTCTTTGTCAGCACTTGCTGCATCTTACTGTGGTTTTACAACCATCTCTGGGGTCCGGTGAGTTGCCACATGGAGAGTGACAGACGCTTAGACCAGGGCAGCAAGGGGTTTCTGGTCGCAGGTAGGAATCGACAAGCCACACAGTCTCTTGCAGCCTCTCGGGCGGCCACTGGAGTGCAAGGCAGCCTACGTGAGGTGGAAATGAACGATTGTGGTCCGTGGCACTGTGACAGAAAAACCTAGGCTAATCTGCTTTCTAAGGGAAGGCTTATTTTGGCTTCTGGCTTCAGAGGGTTCAGTCACGGCCATGTGCTCCTGCTGCTTTGAGCCTCAGGCAAAACAGACCTCATGGCAGCCAAAAAAGCAAAAAGCAAGGAGCGGGAGTCTGAATATCTCCTTCAAGGGCACGCCCTCTGTGACCAACCGTCCCAAAACCTTTGCAAGTGCTGTCCTGTCCTGCACACGTCCCGTCTCACTCCTCTTCCGGGAAGTCTTCTGAGCCTGTCCGGCCTACAGGGGCTGCCTTTCCAACCACACCAGACTCTATTTGTAAACAGGAATTCAGCTTGAAATGGTTCAAGAAGAAACGTAGTAGCCTCCTGGACTGAAAATCCAGCAGTAGTGGCCCTGGGCATGTCTGGGTACAGGGCTCAAATGAGCTCCTGGGAAGTCATTTCTCTCTACTCTCTGCCATTTTCTTCCTCCCTTCAACCCCACTCACAGACTCTCCTCCTAGAAATACTGCCATCCTTGAATCTTCAGCTCCCTGACCAACAGCAAGCATGGGAGTCTTTCCCAGGAGTCCCTGCAGGTCTCACTGCTTCTCATTGGCTCTGGATCAGTCACAGGTCTCTGGCTGAGCCAGTCAGTGTGCCCGGGGCAGGAGGTGCATTCTTTCCACAAGCTGAAGGTCATTGTGCTCCTGAGCCAGAGGAAGGGTCACAGAGCTGTCCCCTGGAACATGGGCTGAGAATAGACCCCTAGGGAAAGTGAAGTTTGCACTGGAATAAGTGCTTAACTGTCAGAGAGCCCGCCCTTCCATCCCCCCACGCCCCCAGAAGTCCCAGTGCATCTGGGGTCCCTCCTGCTTTGATAGCAATCGGGGCTGATGGATCGCCTTCCCGGGTGTGGGTTGGTCCCGTCCAGGGTCTGGGGCAGAAAACACATGATGTCACCTGTGCAGCACCCGCTCCCCACACCCAGCTCTCACCCTGCACACAGTAGGCCTGCGTTACCTCCTGAGTGATCAATCCCAGAGTCCCGGTGAGGGAATCGAGCCGTCCTGCAGGCCTCCTTGGAAATAGAAAGTACATTCTTTTAGGACTGAGCATCCTGTTAGCCTCGTCCCAGCCTCACCACGGGCAAATTCTCCTGATATCCCAGAACGTTCACTCCCTCTGAGCGTGGCTCAAATGCTAGAATACTTGCATAGCAAGCATGAGGCCCTGAGTTCAAGTCCCAGTACCACCAATTCAAATGTGGTAATGCTGGGACTCCAGTACCCTGGTGCTATTGTGTGTTAGGTGCTGGTGGCTCACGCCTGTAATCCTAACTACTTGAGGGGCTGAGATGGAGAGGATCCTGGCTCAAAATAGTTCATGAGACCCCGGCTTCAAAATACCAGAGCAAAATGGACTGGAGGTGTGGTAGAGCACCTGCTTTGCAAGTCCATAGCCCTGAGTTCAAATCCCAGTCCCACCAAGGAAAAAAAAACAACCATAACGCCATCTACTCCCTCCAACTTAAAATTCTTCCCAATGTCCATGCCCCATCTCAGAGCAGCCTGGTAATCAAGTTACCCAGGATCCTCTGGGTCCTCTCGGGGCTGGGGTGGGACAGAGCATCTGCTGTTTTGCCCATTTGTGCACACAAGGATGGCAAGAGCCCCCGTGATGGGGGCACAGATGCATGGGGCCTGGGAACAGGGGCATGGTGGAGACTCCAGAAGCAGAACTGGCTCAGGTCCAGAGTGCAAATCCCAGGAGTGCCATTGAGCTTGGAGTTTCTAGCCAAGGCAGGGCCGGCAAGCCCCGGCCCCTGGGCCTGAACCTGGGAGCTTAGCCTATTCTGTGTTGCCATCACACAGTACCTGACCCTGGGCACTTCATAAAGAAAAGAGGTCCCAGTGTTTCCTCAGCGGTGAGGGTCTCCTGCATAGGTTGATCTAGGTATAAAGCCATGTAAATGGAACACGTGTGTGCTGATTTCTTTCTGTACATTTCTCATTTGGGAAATTTTCTCTTTTATTGCAATGACAAGTTTGTTCAACTATACACAAATAAAAATGGCACAACGTCATTTAATTTTTTAAAAAGGGGAAAAGAAGTGTGTTTAGTTCAGGATTCTGAATAGTCCAAATGGCATGGCACCACAGTGGCAAGGGCCTACTGGCTTCATCGCAATGTGGACGACAGTGGCCTGCTGTAATCCCAGCACTCAGGCGGCTGAGGCAGGAGGATTGTGAGTTCAAGGCCAGCCTGGGCTGCATAGGAAGAACCTCTCTCAAAACAAAACAGCCCTTCAGTTCAGTGTTGCTCGCCCCTCCTAACTCACGGGGCAAGCGAAGGCTTCAGGAAGAACGACTGAGGCACACCTCACTGCCCATGTGGCTGGTTCAGATATTAGCTACTGCCTGAACATTTTACACCAACTAGCACTTCTCGCCACAACCTGTGAGGCTTGCACTGTTGCTGTTCCCAACTGGCACAGGAGAAAATTGAGGCACAGAAAGGCTAAGTAACTTAACCAGGCCACCCATGACACAGCTAGTGTCATAAAGTCAGGGTTCGAATCCAGGCATCTGGCTTCAAAGTCCTGCTGTAATCTTCAGGCCAGGGAGCAAGCAAGTCCAGCCTGCCACTCTTTGTGTGGAACCATGAGCTAAGAATGGGTTTTATTTATTGGTTTTTGTCGTGCAGGGGCCTCACGCACACTCCATCCCCAGCCCAAGAGTGGTTTTCATCCTTCGAATAGTTTCACGAGGCTTCATTCAGCCTCCTGAAAGAAGCAAGTGTTGGTTATCACTTGCTTCTACCTGTGTGACCTTGAGTCATTGTGGTTCGTGAAATAAGCCAAGTGCACAAAGCGCTCGCTTACCAGAGGATCTGAAGGAGTCAGATCCCCCGTGCAGGAAGGAGAATGGCGGCTGCAGGGGAAGCGAGCACCTGCTCCGCAGGTGTGAAGCTCCAGTCGCCTGCAACTCCAAGATGACAGGATCGGGGAACCTGCTGCCTAACGTTGTGCATAGACATGACGGTACCACACTGCACACGTCAACGTTTTTTAAAAGGGTACAGCTCCTGGTTTGTTTTGAATCACAATTTTTTTTTTTTTGGTAGCACTGGGGTTTGAACTCAGGGCCTCATGCTTGCTAGGCAGGCATTCTACCACCTGAGCCACTGCACCAGCCCTGTGTCGTGTTGAGTATTTTTGATATAGGGTCTTGCAATTGCCCAAACCAGAAGCCAGCAGGTGCAGAAAGCTGTAACCCACTCCTGCACCCACAGTCCTGCCAATGACCAGGTCCTACCTGTGTCCCTCACTGTCTCCCAAATGTGCTGCACACTGCCCCCAGCACCCTGGCCCAGGTCCCCTCGTGTCCTTCACTCTGTCACCTCAACTTGGCTCCAGTACCGTGGCAGGAGGGATGGTTGGTTCTTATTGGTCAGCCCGTGGCTAACCACCCGTGGTGATTTGGGGTAGAGTCCCCTCCTGGTGCACAGGGATGGAGGGAGGGAGCTGTAAGAAAGTCAGGTGTCATCACAGATTCCTGGGGCGCAGCAGAGATCAGGGAAGTCTTAGAACAGAGAGACTTTTGACAGGGACAGATAGAGAGTAGCTCTTACACTTACAGAAAACCTGCCAGGCTGCTGGGCAGTCATAATTACTAGCTTAATCTTATCAAGAGCCGGCTGTGTGCAGGGCACTGGAGCAAGAGCGTAACATCTATTAGCACTTTAAACGCTCAGGCAGCCCAGAGGGGCGGGTGCAGTGAGTAATCCAGCAAGGGTTAGGCGTAAACCGACACAGAGCCTGTAGGAGTTGACTGCCTCCCCTGGGCCTCGCTCCTCCCGCCCTGCCTCCTCTCCTGGGGGTAACAGTGTCTGGAAATCCCTGCACACTGTTCCACACGTGCCTTTCTTCTTCATCCCATGGGAAGTTATCTCAAAAGTGCGATATTGTGTGTTCTTACTTATGTAAGTGCTGCTGGATCGAAGGCAGCCTGCATCACCTAGCTTTCCCTCCCACCGTAACAGGGTAAGACGTGCCCCATGTTGTAAGACTTGGCCACATTTGATCCACAGTGATCTGTGCAGCTCTAGTTTATTCTTTGTCACTGCTGTAGAATTCCGTTATATATCCTCCTGGGCGTAGCGGCTAATGGATTAAAACTGCTTACTAACCCCCAGACATCCAGCTCTAAAACCAGACAGTGAACATAGGTTTATTATGAGGAGTGACAAGCCTCTTCCCACCCCATCCCACCTGCAGGAGGCAGCAAGTTCCAGCTGGTGGCTCCTGCACATTCTCCTGCACTTCCTGACATGTCCCCTTGCGGGCACTGGTGGTCACCCGGCAGGGCGCTGACCCTCCTCTTCACCCCGGGAGCTCACACTGTTCCCACTTTGCTGTTAGTTACCTTTATGAGAGTACCTTTAGTTACTATTAGTTACCTTTATCTTCAGAACTTTCTGAGACCTTGACCCAGAACTCTGGCAGCAGCTCTCTGATTTATGTAATATATTATTTTATAGGATAGGTGCAACACAGCCCCTTTTTAAGTCTGTTTCAAGAGGCGTAGGGAGGAGGATCTGAAGTTCAATGCCAGCCTGGGCTACGTGGTGATTCTACGCTAGCCTTGGCTACAAAGCAAAGCCCTCTTAAAATAAATAAATAAATTTAGTCCTAAAGGTCACCTATTGTCCCTGTGTTTTGGGTAGATCTATATGGTATCTCTGTGTTTTGGAATAATAACCAGCACCCCTTCTTACCCACCCAAAAACCATGTCTAAGGGTTAGGGTGTACCCAGTCAGAGAGAATAAAGACTGCAAACCAGAGCCTCCATGTTTGAGGAACAGGAAATGTTCCTCCCTTTTTTCCCATTTCTCCTTCCTCGATCCCGTTATACTAAAATAAGTCCTTGCTAAAAGCTTATTAAAGAAAAAAAAAACTTTTCTTCTCAAGATTGATCCATAAAAAGCATTCAGGGGAAAGTATGCCAAGCAGCAAGTGACTTTCTGGTCCTCTCTTCCCTTTTCCTAGTCCTCAGTTAGCACTTTATATTGAACCTTCTAGAGTTTTCTTTGGTTTTCAAGACTGAGATTAAATGTTTGATTTCTCTCCACCCTGCTTCCCACATTTGGGCCTGTCGCTTGCTGTGTCCCGTACGGTGCATCGGGACCACAGACCTGCCTCCTTCGATGGGCGAGCTGCGTTGCACAGTATGACAGAGACGTGAGTTGGCTGACTGCGCTCCTGCCACTGGTCACTGCAGTGTGCTTTCGCTTCATGAGCAATATTGCAGTGACCGTCCTCGGGCTTGCAGAGTGAGTGCCGAGTGAGCACACCCGGAGGAGCACGTCTTGGGTGTGTGGTGACATCGTCCCAGGTCCATATGTTGTACACGTTACTTTACGATGGACATCATAGTCCCTTCTTCACCTTTTTTTCCTCTAAAATAATACCTCTTTTTGAAAGTTGTATCTTGGGACACAGCTTCTTTTTCTAGGAAGCGGATCTCAGTGCCTTCAAGAGGAATTAGTGGCTGAAGATTTACTAAGTTTCAGAAGGGTTTCAGCAAATCTCTTAGCTGAGCTTTTAAAGCCCCCAAATTTCTGCCATTTTCTTTTCCTCCATCTCTTCTCCTGCCCCATCTATAAGCTGGCTTCTCAGTTTTCTGGGGACACTGCTGAAAACCTTTGTGCTGTTTCCCTGCCTTCTTTTCTGTGCCTAGAACACATGGCAAGCCCTTTCACACTTCTAGGGCCTTGCAAGTGCTGTTCCTTCTGCCTGGAACCCCCCATCATCAGTTCTCTGCTCTGACTGTCCTCTAGAGTCCTCTGGGGAGCTTTTAAAAGCCTGATACTGGGACTAAACCACAAGCCAATCACATCCGAGTGAGCTCAGCCATCAGGAAAGCCCCCCAAGGGATTCCAGCAGGCAGCTGAGCCTGAAGTCTGGGGTATAGACATTCCCACGCCCAGCTTCTTCTCATTACTCAGGTCTCAACTAAAACACCACCTCCTCGGAGAGGCCCCCCCAGACTGCTGCAGCTGAACTATGTGCCCTGCACCAGCTCCCAGTTACTCTTCCTTCTATCTCCTGTCTTCTTTCCTTCATCCATCACACCTTATCATGATCCTGGTTCTTTGCAGACGTGTTTGCTTCTCCTTCCCACAGCATAAACACTCCAGAGATGCAGGGATATACCCACCTGCAGTACCAGACTCTTGAAAAGACCTCACACTTAGGGACCAAATTTCAGGGGTCCTGGCTGTGTGACATTGGACAACTCACTTCAATTCTCTGCGCCTTCATTTCCTGTAGTAAAAAATAGAACTGTCATCATACCTACTTCCTATGACTACGTAAGACTTAAATGAACTAATGCAAGTGAACACAGAACAGCCCTTGCCACGCGATAAGCACCCATCCGCGTTCGCCATTTTTCTTTCGATATCTGTCATGAGGGAATGAAAAATTGCACTCCCTTGCTCTCTACCTCTTCTCTGCTTTGTTTTCCTCCGCTGAACCTAGCACCATTCTCTGTATTGTAATTGTTTGTTTATTGCCTGCCCTTGACCGACAGCTCCTTAAGGACAAGGGATTGTCAGTTCCGTTTGCTGCCTGCTGTGTCCCCAGTGCCTGGCACAGCTCCTCACCCTTCTCCTGTCTCCCACCAGGACTACCTCACAGACCTCATTACCAACGACAGTGTGAGCTTCTTCCGCACATCCAAGAAGATGTACCCGCACAGGCCCGTCCTCATGGTCATCAGCCATGCGGCCCCCCACGGCCCCGAGGACTCAGCCCCTCAGTACTCACGCCTCTTTCCCAACGCGTCCCAGCACATGTAAGCTGCAGCTGCCGCCTGGCAGAGCCATAGTTAGCATGGGGGGAGTTGGGTCTTAGTGACAGTAGACCAATGAGGGTGACATGACTGCGCCCTCTCCCAAATCCTCCAGGTTTTGAAGAACCCAAGAGCACGCTGCCAGTCAGTGGTGGTGCCAGTACAGCCTGGAACAGCCCAGAATAGAGGGCGGATCTTGGGCTGGGATCCCAGGCCAGTGGGTGATTGGCAGGTGTGGGGTTTCCTTTGTGGTCCCATGTGTTTTTCTTCCTACGTTTAAACCTGTTGTTCTGAGAAAGGTGCATAGGTTTACCAGCTACCAAGTGTAGCGGGCTGTGTGCCAAGCCCTACCACACAATGACACGTCTCTAAGACTCACAGGGACCCCAGGGATGTCAGTCCTCTGCTGCTGTGTCACAAATGACTCCGAGGTTTAAAGTGGAAGAGAGCCTCTAAGTCTATTTCAGAGGCTCTGGCCCAGGGTCACCTGAGGCTGCTTCAAGATGGCAGCAGGGAGCCAGGCACTGGTGGCTCACACCTGTAATCCTAGCTACTCGGGAGGCAGAGATCAGGTCGTAGGTTCAAAGCCAGCGCAGGCAAATAGTTCATGAGACCCTATCTTGAAAAAACGGCTGGCAGAGCGTGGCTCAAGTGGTAGAGCGGCTGCCTAGAAAGAGGCCCTGAGTTTAACCCTAGTCCCACCAAAAAAAAAAACAAAAACAAAAAAAAAAACAAAAACCAACAATGGCAGGTGAGGCTGTCGTTTTCTGTTTTGCTTTTTTCAGTGCTGGGGACCGAACTCAGGGCCTTGCACTTGCTAGGCAAGTGCTCTTCCACTGGGCTAAATCCCCAATCCCAGAGGCTGTCACTTTCTGAAACTTGACTCGGGCTTGCCCAGCTGCAGCTATGTGGGACTGCAGGAGTGTCCCCACCACAACCTCCTCTAGCTGCCACTCCTGCTTCCTATTTGTCTGCCCACCCCTCCAGTCCGCCTGACTGGCACATCTTTCTAGAATGTTGTTCTTTCTGTGCCTCAAACCACCCCCCACTGAGCAGTGATACTCAGCAGTCCTCACTGTGACATTCCGTGAGAGGACAAGGACAGGGCAGTTTGGCTCAGGATATTTAACTTCGATTACACTGGGTCACTTTGCCCTCCTCGCCCCCTGCTGTAATTACTTTTTGACAGCTCAGAGAAGATAAGGTGGTGTGGTAACCTCTGTCCCCTGCTCTTCTGGGAGCAGGACTTGACAGAAGATGGTGAATTGCATTCTGGGGCCCCCTGCCCTCCACCCCAGGCCCAGTCTCCCCCTCCCCACTAGGGGCTTGTGGCTGACTGAGTCTCAGCCCCATCCCCGGAGCCTCCCCTGCCACCGTGTCTCTGGGCAGTCGCAGTTTCATGGTACAGTTGTCAGGTGATGTCTGCTCATTTATTGTTTTCAATTTACAAAAATTGAAAACGGGCAGTGCCCACTATGGCTCATCCAGACTCCCTCGTCTCACCACGGGACTTGGGGGCTCTGGTTTCTGAGGCTTAGGCATTTCCAAAGCAAAACCAAAAAAGCAGGGGCTCTGTAGCTGGGACACTGGAGGAGAGAAGAGGGGACAGAGCTTTGCGTGGACAGCCAGAGTGCCAGGTCTTTCTATCTGAGTGTCCAGTGGATCACTCATCACAGCAAGCCTGCCTTGTCCCTACCCCAGGCCAGACCTTGTGGACTGTGGCAAATGCCATTGAGATATGACGTCCCCGGTCATCCCTCTACCATCCCACGCCACACACATGCAAACACACACATACACACTTTCAGACACTCAAATACAGATACGCACAACCAAAGACACAGACGCATAAGGATACACAGACAACAGACACACACCCACAAACATGCAGACACATACACACAGGTACACAGACACACAGACTCACAGACACAGGTACACTCAGACACAAATAAACAGACATACACCAGAAACACATAGGCATGCAAGCACAGACACGCGCAGACAGGCACGGACACACACGCCGTCTCGAGGTAAGGCGCCTGGTATGGTGTGGGCTCCCAGCATGCCTTTCTTCTCCGCCACCCCCTGTAGGGACAGCTGGGCTGGGTTGACAGCCTGGGGTGACAGGTGGAAGGCTCTCAAATGTACCACACGAGGAGCTGAGCTGGCTGAGGCCATGAGGACAGTCACCTCTCCTATCCCCCACCAGCAGGGAGAGGACATTCTCCAGGCCCTTCAGGGACACCCAGGGGATCCTCGGATGCCTGTGGGGCAAGGGCTTTACACCTTCATTCAACAAGCAGCAGCGGTGGCCCTGTAAAAGCGCCAGCACCCCCAGGGAGCCTGGCCTGGCACAGGCCACCAGCCAGCCGGGGTGCACACCCTCACCCCAAGGACCCAGTGCTGAAGCTTCTGGCCCCCAGTCCTCCCAAAGGGTCCCTCATAGAAAGTCCTATGAGGCACTTCCTATGAGGGCTCCTGACCACCGCCCTCCAAGGGCGACCCCAGCAGGCTTGGACAGGGTCCAGGGGTGACACTAAACACAACACCCTCTCCCCCGGACCCCGTTCTGAGCTAAGTGGTTCTGCCCATCCACCACAGCCCCTTCAGCGCCTGGGCAGCGAGGTGGCCAGGGGAGGAGACTCATTCCCAGTCCCTGGGAATGTGCTACATGCAGGTCAGGCCCCAGCTAGCCAAAAGGGGACAGTGGGCTGGGTAGGATTTAGCGGCAGGAGGCCAAGGATCAGCCAGCGAGATCCAGAAGGAGCCCCAGGCTGCAGCTGCCTCCCGCTGCACATAGCAATGGCCTCTGAGAGTGTGGCCGGCCACATTACTCCCATCTGAGGCCATTATGAGTTCCAGACCTGGGGGGCAGGTGCCAGCGAACAGGATCAGCCCCTCCAACTGGACTGTCGTACCCTCCCTCCCCATGGCCCTTGCCCTCTTGACACCCAGTTACCACACAAGGGGCCAAGCCGACTGGGGCTTGTCCTCAGAGGGTGGACACTCGACTGCCTGGGCCTGCATGACCTAAGGTGCCAGGAGGAGCTCTTGGTTTGGAATGGAGCAGTACATTACCAGAATGACAGAAGATTTCCTGGGCTTTGAGCTGCTCAGTCCTTCAGTGGGAGTGTCTCTACCTGAGCACCCACAGTCGAGGGAGGGGCCCACACAGGCTCCAGGAGTCAGGAAGCGTTGGTAATAAGATGGCAGAGACAGCCATCTCAGCTGCTGGGGTTTGAGTCCCAGGTCGCCTTTAGCACATTAGTTCCCCTCCCTGGGCCTCTGTCCCTCTTTCCTCACCAGGAAGATGGAAAACAGCTATGCGATGACAGGGGTGAGCGCTGCCAACTGCACCCAGCATGCAGCCTTTGCCCAGTAAAGGACACCATGTATTTGTTCATTTGTCATTAATAACCACAGCTGACCACACAGCAGAAGACCCAGAGGCTCCATCACTCAGTGAGACCCCAGGCGGGTCCCTCACTTCTGATGCTCCCTTTCCTCTTCCATAAATGAGACACTAAACCTGGGAGCCAGCAGGGTAGCGCCTGCCTGGAATCCCAGCACTCGGGATGCTGAGGCAGAAGAATGGAGAGTGGAAGGCCAGCCTGGGCTACATAGTGAGACGGTCTCAAAAACCAAACAACAACTAAAAGCCCACAATTGTAGAAGAGTAACCGTTGGGCACCGTCCTCCAAGTGTAGGCCACAGGCGCGTACCTGTAACATGAGCGGTCTGGGGGGTCTGGGGGGTCAGGGGGTCAGGGGATCTGGGCCTGGCGTCCTGCCACCTGACAGCCCTGTGTTTGCCGCCAGCACGCCAAGCTACAACTACGCACCCAACCCCGACAAGCACTGGATCCTGCGTTACACGGGGCCCATGAAGCCCATCCACATGGAGTTCACCAACGTGCTGCAGCGGAAGCGCCTGCAGACGCTCATGTCCGTGGACGACTCCATGGAGACGGTAGGCCCCCCGTCCCAGCACACCCGCTTCCTGGAAGCCACCTGCCACACCTGGGCTGGAAGCCTCTGCCCTGCAGCTGTTCCTGAAGTCCTTCCCTGGACAGGACTGGAAAGAGAAGGCAGAGGGCCCAGGACTGTCTACACCTAGAAAGTGGCTTGGAGCCTGTGCCCGTGTGAAAGTCACGATCTGCATCGTGCTGCCCGGACAGGAGCCACTGTGGCTAGTTACTACAGGTTTTTTTTTTTTTTTTTTGCCATTTATAATTTTAACAGCTTTATTGAGCTATACTTCATACAGCACACGGTCCACTTGCTTTAAATGTACAAATCAATGGTTTTAATATATTCAGAGTTGTGTGACCGTCACCACAGTCAGTTTTAGACTGACTAGTCCTTAGCCATCACCCCCAAATCGTCCTCGCACACCATGCCCCTCCCCCAGCAGCCACCACGCTCTTTCTGACCGGATGGATTTGGTATTCCACATGCCTCGCAGAAGCAGAGTCACTTGGCGTGGCTTTGCGTCTGGATTTTTCCACCGAGCACAGTGTTTTCCTCCCGTGGTGTGACAGGTGTTAGAACTCATTTCTTTGTGTGACTGAATCATAGTCCAGTACGAGGGTATGCATCACACGTCTTATTTATTCATGGCTGTTGCTTAAATTAATTAAAATTCAGTGAGATTTAAATTCAGTCCCTCAGTCAAAGCTGCCCCAGTTCACAAGCTCAGTAGCCCTGCGAGCACACGGCCACCGAGTGGGTCAGTACAGACTCACATCACGGTCATCACAGACCGTTCTGCAGGACAGCGCTGTTCTAGGTCACAGACTCCTGCCACGGGCCACATCAGCTTCTGCCATTCATTCATTTGATGGCATTTATTGAGGGTCCACGTGGCTACAGCAAGCAGGACACAAAGTGACACAAGTGCTGCCTGATAAGTGTCCCTCACCAGGCAGGGAGATGGCAATTCACAGATCAGTGAAAGGTGGGAGATGAGACACCTTTGAGGGCAGAGGGGAGGGGCTTCGGCCATTCACAGGACAATCCCAAGAGCCTTGCAGAGAGGTGTCCTGAAACAGGAACAGCCAGGGGGCCTGGGACCTCCAGCACCTTGTCACATGGGTCAGCGGCGAGCAGGACACATGGTTTCTGTCTTGCCTCACCTCCTGTCCTGTGTTCCAGATTTATGACATGCTGGTGGAGACAGGCGAGCTGGATAACACCTATATCGTCTACACCGCCGACCATGGCTACCACATCGGCCAGTTTGGCCTGGTGAAAGGGAAGTCCATGCCGTATGAATTCGACATCAGGGTCCCGTTCTATGTGCGGGGCCCCAACGTGGAGGCCGGTTCTCTGTAAGTGCCTTGCACGCCCAGGCTCCTGAGGAGGCCTCCAGGCTCAGCTCAGCATGAGAGCTGCAGCTGGAACCTAAGCCTCCTGGCAGGCACACAACTTTGACAGGTGAACCTCAGCATCAATGGAAATGACCATTATGTCACCCAGGGCGGGTTCTCGCACATCTCATAGTCCTGTGAGGAGGACAGAGCAGCCAGGAGCTGGCAGCCCCTGAAAAACAGGTGGTTTATGGTGGGGTTGTGACAGAAAACTCTGGGGTTGGTGTGCAGAATGGAAAGGGGGCTTCAATTTCTGCCCCAGGCTGGGCAGCCATTGGCCTGGTGGCTATCAGGAAGGAGCCCCAGAACTTAGCTGGGCAGCTAGTTACCAGTGGGGCCATGCTCTCAGCCAGCCCTTCTCCATGGCTTAATCCTTGACAACACAATGGTGAGTAAAAGTGCTGTCTGAGGTAAGGAAGGTTGAAGAAAGGCCAGGATTGTGTCAGCAGTGTCCTCGAAGCATCCAAGGACCCCCAGAGACACCAGCAGGAATGGGTGTCTTGAGAGGCAGGTCCATCGAGGCAGAGATTCCCATTCGTTCTGACATCCACAGTGTCCAGACATAAGACCACACTTGGCTTGTGCCCAGTTCAGTTCAGGATCCTGAGAGGGCATTGGCAGAGCCATGCAGAGTTCCAGACTGATGTGCTCCATCATCTTGGACATGGGAGAGCATTCAAGGCAGCAAGCTGTGAGAGTTAGGTCCAAGTCCAGAGAGCAGTGACCTCATCCAGCCCCTCTGTCACTGAACCTCAGCATCCCATCGTAATGGCTGTGATAATGACCGTCTTACATAATGCTTTCTCTTCAGGCTCTGGTCGTAGCCTCTCTTGGCCATACGGTTTGTTTAAGTTTCACAACAACCCCGAGGGGTCGGGGCTCTTGGCCCCATTTTACACCTGAGGACACAGAGACACAGGTTAGGTTGCCCGCATTCACGCATCAAGTAAGGGGAGGTTCTGGGATACAAAGCCAGGTGGTGTTTGTTTCCATCCCCCACACTGAATGCCTCTCAGAAACCTTGACCTGCCCCTGTGAACAGGAAGAACTTGACCCACTAGGTACAAGCTCTGACATTGTGGTTCAGGATCCAGTTCATAGGACCCAAAAGTACACCCTACCTGGACACAGGAATGCTAACATCAGGCTTGGTGCTGAAGACAAGCTGTTTACCTGTCACACAGGACTCCTGTGGTTCCAAGCAGCAATGACCTTCAGATAAGGCAATGCAGTGACTTAAGTAACGAAAAGGTAACTGAGGATAACTCTGGCTGGCTTCAGGCACAACTGGATCCAGCAGTCATATGGCATCAGGAAGCTTGTTTTCCATCTCTCGGCCCTGCTTCCTCTAAACTGGCTTCATCCTCAGTCCAGCTTTTCTCTCCTCATGGTGGCTCCAGGCTTTCAGTCATCCAACATAGGAAACCAAACAGTGGTTCGAACAGAGGCCCTGAGGATGGTTCTCACCAGCCTGCCTGGGGTCATGTGTCCATCCCTGAGCCAGACACTGGAGCCTGGGCTGACAGAAAACCATGGGTGACCAGGCCAGGCAGTAGGGCCTGAACAGAACAGGATTGGGAGCTGTTGGCACAGAGCAGGCGTGTGGCTGGGAAAAGCCACTGCTCTCGTCCCACTCAGCCTGGGCAGCAGGACCAGGGTCTGGGCTCAGCTCACACCACTGCTGGCTACCATCCTCGCCCCCTCCCTCCCTCCCTCCACAATCTTCTCCAGTCCCTCGCCCACTTGCTGATGCTGTCACACCCCACACTGGTCTTCTAGCCCCTCCCAACACAGCTTCAGCCCCCCACCCCATTCTCTGGATGCCTGGCCACCTGTCTGAGGCTCACCTGGTGCTGGGCTAGGGAGGCAGAGAGTCAAAGAGGACCAAAATTCAAGGGCCCGGGCCTGCCTTTCCCCCTCAGGGAATGGGACAGGGACGGAACACATCCATCATCCGCTCAGCAGGTTCTCACCCCTAAAGCCACTTACACCACATTGGGAACAGAAGTGGGAGGTGGGCAATAAAAGATATTCTCAGTAGAGTCTTTAGGAAGGCCTTGTGCCCAGTGTCTGTGCTGCAGAACAAATGCCACAAGCACAGCAGGTGGAACAGCACACGCACTGCCTCACTGAAAGGGAAAGTCTGGGCAGCAAGACAAGCCCTCTGTGCAGGCCAGGGTCTCATCTGAGGACTAAAACCCCATAGCCTGCCCCTAGGCTGTACTGCATCTGTGGTGACCTTGCTGCTTCACAGCCCACATGGGGAGAAAGAGACAAGGGCGGGTATGCCAGCAAGACCAAGATGAACAACCTGCCACACAGCCCCCAGAGTGACAGCCATCTGGCTGGTTAGAGCGAGTCAAGCCACACATGAGTGGATCGCATAGTGACCATTCCTAAGAGGTGATACAGGAGGGTGGTCCCTGCCACGTGGGCCTGTCACAGGCCTCCTTAGTAATAGCTGAGCAAAGAAGCCCAGGATGAGGTCAGTGTTATGTGGGTCTCTGGAAGAAGAATATTCTGAAGGGAGGAACACGGGCTCAGACTCAGGGGCCCGTCTGTTCCAGCCTGTGAGAACCACGTGGGGCTGGTGTTGGCCCCAGAGGCCCAGGGTCTGTGATGGCTCTTGAGGCAGGCAGCCTCTGTCTGGTGGGCTGCACTCTGCAGCATGCCCGAATAGAGAACAAGGGGGTGAGCATAGGGAGGGGATGCCTGAATTGGGGCCACAGCAGGAACTGTTGAGGGTCCTGGGGCACAATCGCCCCCTCCATGTCCAGCTGCCCCTCTCCCTAGTGAGGACCAGGCACTACCATTCGGATAACCATGTGCTGCTCTCCCTGTCCCCAGGAACCCACACATCGTCCTCAACATCGACCTGGCCCCCACCATCCTGGATATCGCTGGTCTGGACATCCCTGCAGACATGGACGGAAAATCCATCCTCAAGCTGCTAGACACGGAGCGGCCTGTGAATCGGTGAGGGGGGAGCAGGCAGCTGGGGTTGCTGCTGGACTCCCGACCTATGTGAACCCAGAGCCCAACCACGTGGGTCAGAGGTCCCCCAGAACCAGATCTGGGGTTCTAGGCTCCCACACACATGCTGACCACTGACCTAATGCGGGAAAGAAAGATGGCTTCTCCCGAGGGGTCCATCTTCCTCTCTGGAAATGAGGACCCTTTCAGAGCTACCATTATGCAAACAGCATAGCCACAGGGTAACACTAATGAGTGTGCAGGCTGGGCCTGGCCTTGTTCTAAGTGCTTTGCAGGGGACTCTGTCTTTCTGGTCCTCACAGTAAGCCAGCGAGGCAGGCATCACAGCCCCATTTCACCATCTGAGAATCTGAATCTCAGAAAAGTTGGGTAAATGTCAACAAGTCAGGATGCAACTCCAGGAATGCAGTCTTCATCACCATACTCTGTGACTTTAATGGTGGATGGTGTGATGGGAACATGCTCACAGGTGTCCTGGGAGGCAGAAGGGAACAGCAACAGTGAGCAATTGTCCTGGGAGACAGAAGGGAACAGCAACAATGAACAAAAAAAATAGGTGAGCAGGCAGGGGGGCAGTCAAAGAGGGATAGGAAAAAGGACAGGAGCGACCCCTGGTGGCCAGTGCTGAAACTATGCACCAGTCACAGGAATCATTTTGACCTTGGGCTTGCACTGAGCCCTTCCTCAGCAGCGTCAGGAGTTTCCAGCCCTGAGGGGCATTGTCGGCCTGCATCTGGCTGCCCTGTAGGGGACCACATGCACTTAGCCTCCTCCCTCCAGCTACGAGGTTGAGGGAGCTGAAAGGGTATGAAGTGGACATACATGGGGAGGGGGAGGCTGGGGGTTCAGGGTGCAGGGTAGCTGTGTCCTCTCAGCCTCAGTGTGCCTATCTACGAAATGGAAGAGACAGGGTCCCGTTACAGAAAATGCACACTACTCACAAAGGGAAAAGTCCTCAGTTGCAGTGTGAACAACCTGAATGCAGCCCTCCCCTGCTGCTGGAGCCAGACGAGAACACACCAGGCTCCTGGAAGGTGTCCAGATGGACACACGCACAACAGTCCATGTGTGACTTAAAGCACTTTCCACCAAGACTGGGCCTTCACACTCACGTCTTGGGAAGAAATGGCTCTGCCCAGAGGAGGCTGTCGGGCTTCCAGCACCCCCAAGAGCCATTCCATGCACCAGCCTGGGGCAGACCAACTGGCCTCGACTGGCTCTGGGCACCATCCCTGCCTGGGTGGAGGGGACAGGGACAGAGGTCCAGAAGGCGGGAAGATGGAGCCTACTCATTTTCCAGGTTTCACCTGAAAAAGAAGCTGCGTGTCTGGCGAGATTCCTTCCTTGTGGAAAGGGGGTGAGTGTGGTCTGGGGGCTGGGGGGCTCTGCCCGGCAGCTCCTGCCGCCCTCGAGATTGAGCTGTTAAAGTCCGGGCAGGTGAGGGCAAGAGCGAGGATGCTGCTGTCCCCATACCTCCTGATGGTGACCTGGAGACTGTGGCCAAAGCCCCAGACACAGTTGCTATGTGGGTGACACAAAATTCATGCCCGGAGGCCAGGCCCGTGTCACCTTTTGACAGCATGTGTCCAGCCTAAACAATGTCTCCATTGTCCACTTATTGTCAACTCACACTTGGGAGGGCTGCTTGCAGATTCCTGTTGCTTAAGTCTCCAGGTGCCCTGGGCAGCTGGATCCACATCTGGTTCAGTGAGGCTGAAGCAGAGTCAAGGCAGGGCCTTCTGGGCTCCTCCGAGCTCAGCCAGCCCCACATCTCCCACAGCAAACTGCTCCACAAGAGGGACAGTGACAAGGTGGATGCCCAAGAAGAGAACTTCCTTCCCAAGTATCAGCGCGTGAAGGACCTGTGTCAGCGAGCTGAGTACCAGACAGCCTGCGAGCAGCTGGGCCAGGTGAGGTTCCCCAGATGCAGTGCTGTGATGCCCACCTCAGCAGGCCCTGGCCCTGACTTCAGAGCAGTTCCTGTGGTGTGACCCTGGCTCCTCGCCAGCCCTCTTGCTGAATAACGCAGCAGATAGCCACAGGAGTTACAGCTTTATCTTCAGTGCGTGTACTTGTACAGTGCCTTCTTTGTGGCTGGTTTTCCATTTATAGAGTTAATAGAAAATGACCTAGCTGGGCATAGTGGTTGACACCTGTAATCCCAGCATTCAGGAGGCTGAGGCAGGAGGATCACAGGTTCAAGGCCAGCCTGGGCTATATAGCCAGACCCTGTCTCATAAGTGAATATTAATGGTGATGGTGGTGACAGTGGTAGTAAAGAGGAGCAGCCCAGTGGGTGAGAGGCTCGGGAAGGGGGAGGAGGAGGGAGAGAAGGAGGATGTCTGAGCAAAGTGGGGCAGGCAAGAGGGGACAGCCCACTAGCCCACATCCAGGAAGAGTGAGCGCAGCAGGAGGCTGTGACACGAGTATGGTTGACAGAATCCAACCACCAGGTGACACTGGGTTGGTGGTAAAGGAGGCAAGGTAAGCAGGGGACATGGAACCAGACGTTACCATCTCCTTGCTTCTCCCAGCTGTGTGACCTGGGACAAGTCCCTCTACCTCTCTGTGCCTCCTCTTAATGTGGGGATAGTGACAGTGCCCAGGGCTCATGTGTGGCAAATGCTCTATAACACAAGAGAGCAGGTGTGGTTTGCTCACTTGGTAGAGCAGGCCCTAAATGCTAATCTGTTCGCAGGGCTGATGACCCAGTGGGGAGTCCCAAGGCTGGGACCGGGAAAGAGAACAGGGATCAGTACCAGAGAGATTTAGAAAGTGATGGTATTTACCTTGAATCAGATATGTGCACGTATACTACAATGTATTTACCTAGCCTTTGGGGAGGGTGGGGAGAGGAAATGCTTACCAATGTACGAGAAGGCCTCCTCAAACAGGTGGCATTGGAGCAGAGACCTGAAGGATGGAAAGGCTCTAGCCACATGATGAAATGGAGAAAAGCATCTAGACAACTATTCTAGTCAGAACAGCAAGTGCAAAGGCCCTGTGGCAACACCACATTTGGGGACTGAGAGCGTGGTGGGGCTGAGGATGGCAAGGGCAGGTAAGCAGCAGGAAATGAGGTCTGGCAGAGGCCAGAATGTGCAGGGAACAAAAGCTCAGGTCATCGCAAAGACAGTGGGAAGTCTTGGAAGGTTTCAAGTAGCAGAGTGACATGGTCCGTCTGGCCCAGTAAAAAGATTCCCTGGCTGCCATATGGGCATGGCACACAGGAGCAGCTGAGCCTGAGAGTGGGGCTGCCGGAGGCATCTTGCTGGTGTGATGGTACCTTCAGCCGAGGCACATGCTGGGCCAGTGGAGAGGAACTGGCCCTTGGAGGTGGCAGAGGGAGGACCTGCCAATGTCTGGATGCTGGCAGGAATAGGGAGGTGGGGGGAGTGGGTGTGGAGGGCAGGGCAGGGCTGGGCCTGAGGCCTGCTGTGTTCTGCAGAAGTGGCAGTGCGTGGAGGACGCCTCGGGGAGGCTGAAACTGCACAAGTGCAAGGGCCCTGTGCGGCTAGGTGGTGGTGGCGCCCTCTCCAACCTCGTGCCCAAGTACTCTGGCCAGAGCAGTGAGGCCTGCACCTGTGACAGCGGGGACTACAAGCTGAGCCTGGCCGGCCGTCGGAAAAAGTTCTTCAAGAAGAGTAAGTGTCACAGCCTGGGCAGAACTGAGCAGGGGGGAGAGGAACCTGGGGAAACCCTTTCCAATGTTCCAGCGATTCCAGGTTCTTGTCTCCAGGGTCAGGTGTCATTTTAGGAGCTGAGGACGCTGCCAAACCCCTCAGAAGCCACCATTCAAGTGGGGGTGGCAGTGATAAGACAGAGCACTAGAGGACAGAGGAAGTGCAGGTGGGGCTGGAGTCTGAGCTCACAGGGCACCTCCTCCAAGGCAGGGTCCTCTGGGCTGGAGGCTCTGAGCAGAGGAGTCGTGGGGTTTGTGTTCTTAAAGGTCCCCCCCGCCATGTGAGGGGCCATGAGAAGCAGGCAGACTGTTAGGAACCTGGCAGAGTCACCTGGCGACAAGTGAGGGTGGCATGGATGATGCTGTAGTGTCAGAAAAGGAAGGATCTGGAGGTACTTGAGGGGTCAGTCTGATAGTTGATGCTTATTATTCAGATTCTGTGGGTGCAAATCCACCTGCTCCTAAAACCCATCTGTAGCCCCATAATCAACCCTCAAGGCAGTTTCAAGGTCACTCACAGACATTTGAAGTTACCCAGCACACATTCCCAGCTGAAGTTGAAAAAGCCTGTGGAGCCAGGTGTGGTGGCTCATGCCTATAATCCCAGCTACTTGGGAGGCAGAAATAGGAGGATGAGCGGCCAGCCCAAGGCACAAGCACAAGACTCTATCTGAAAAACAAAAAGCAAAAGAAATGAGGCCTTGGCTCAAATGTAGGGTGCAAAAAGAAAGGAAAAAAAAGGCTATGGCTACTCTAGTCTTCCCTGTTTTAACACTATAAAGAAGTGTCCTGTCACAATCTGTTTAGTGCCACATGCTACACAGTTTTATGCTTTTTGGCCCTGAGGGCAGCTCTGATGTGCTGGCTAGGGCTACAGGCGACCTTCAGGCAGGGTATTGTGCTGTTGGCCAACAGAGCAGTGTAAATGGACCCACTACGAGTGTGCAATGAAGTGTCATTTCTGTGATGCACACACACACAGTAGGCTCTCTGTGTGCGATGGAAACGCTGTGACCCGAGGCCCGCGGCCTAGCTCGAATGCCCACCAACCATGGCTTGGTGTTCACAGAGTCCTGGGCATAAGGAGGATGACTGTGGGGGCTCAGCCACCACAGCGGGTGATGCTGACCCCCTTCCATGACTCAGCTCCTCCTCGTGACCTAGGGGGAGTGACCCGTTGCCATGGGAATGAGCCTGTCTTTTGTTTTTTTGGTGGCACTGAGGTTTGAACTCAGAGCCTCATGCTTGCTAGGCAGGTGCTCTACCGCTTAAGCCACAGCCCTAGACCAGAAATGAAACTTTTTAAAGTGTTTGGCGGGCTCCTGGGCAGCAACTCGGCTGGCTAGATGTGTCCCCTCCTGAGCTGTGCAGTGTCCTGTGTGTCCTTTCTTCTGGCCTCCTTACAAAGATTTGGTTCTGCTTATTAATTGCAGTGAAATATACATAACATATATATATATTTATAAATATATACATACATATTTTTCTTGCCTTTGGAAGTATCAGCTCACTAGTGTTAAATACGTTGTTTCCAGAATGTTCTGTTTCGCACAGTAAGCACTGTCTACCTCCATGACTCTGGCTGCTCTAGGGGCCTCATGTAAGTGGAACCCTAGGGTGTTTGTCATTTGGGTTCTGGCTTTTCTCACTTAGCACAGTGTCCTGTGAGGCATCACACTGCAGCTTGTCAGAATCCCCTTCCTTTTTAAGGCTGAATGGTAGAACCTTGCAGCCTAGAGGTGTGGCCGTCCAGATGCAGCCCAGTGGTCCCCTCTGAGGCTCCCTGGCCCCTACAGCTAGGCAGCAACACTGCCCCGTGGTTGTACCTGGTCACATTTCTTCACCAGCTGATGAAGCTAATTTTATCAGCTGAACACAGTGATTCCAGATGAAATTGCATTACTACCATCTCCTTGCTTTGATATGTGGCACAGTAGATAATCCTCAAATAAGAACTTGTGACAAAATGAAGCTTCCTCTGCCCCCTGCCCCATTAGTGCTTCTAGGAAAGAAAGCTGCAGATGAGCTACTCGGCCGGGGTGGTGAGGCCTAGCCCACGGCAGGGTACCAGCAAAGCTTGTCTCAGTGTACCTCCCAACGGCCCTGGGAGCACCAGGGGTGGGATTGCTCCTTACAGTGGGAAGGACTGGTCACAAGACTGATAGAGGGGACTCCAGTGCCACCTCCTGTCCAGTATTCTTCTCCCCGCAAGAGCCTACGACCAAACACTCTATCCCAGGCTCAACTGGAGGCAGCAACTCCCCAAGGGCACAGTTAGCAATGTCTGAAGACATTTGGGCAATTGAGAGTGACAGATAAAACTAGCATTTAGTGATGAGAGGCCAGGGACATTGTGATATACAGGACAGCCCCACACACCAGCCCACAGGTTGGGAAGCCCCCGCCTGGAGCAGCTCTCACCCTAGCCCGCCTTAGCCACTGGGGCCTTAGCCACTGGGGCCTTAGCCACTGGGGCCTTAGCCACTGGGGAAGCCAGGCAGAGCCAGCCAGCCCCAAACAGAGGAAACACCCAGGAATGATGCGAGGAGAGGCTTCTGGGATGGGCCCAGGTAAACTGGTGTTTGCTTATGCTCCCAACTAACCTACCAGCCCTACCATGTGCCAGATGCTGCAGTTACAGAGCTGAATGAGAGACCCCCATGAATAAGACAAAAGGGTTGCTTCCCCTGACGAAAGAGCATGAAGAAAATGCAGCTGTGGAGTGATCAGGTGGAGAGGGATGGCAGGTCCAAAATGGTGACCAGTTGACATTTAGATGAGAACAGAGAAAAGCTGGGTATGATAGTTCACACCTATAATCTCAGCACTTGAGAGGTGGAGGCAGAAGGATCTCAGGTTTATAGCCAGCCTGAGCTACACAGCAGTGTCTCTAGGTAGGTAGGCAGGTAGGTAGTTGACCAAACTCTAAGTAGGGGAAGAGGAAGTACAAACATCCTGTGGTCAGAAAGAGCTTGATGGGTCCAGCCACAGAGAGGCAGCCAGTGTGGTCTGTGGGAGCCAGGTCACGCAGGCTTCACTAGCCTGAGAGGCGGAAGGCCTAGGCTGTTACTATGGACAAGGATGTCACAACTTCAGTCCCCAATCCTACAGCAGCTAGTTGATGCCAGCTAACAAGGTACTAAAATATCTACCAGTTTCATTTCATGTCATCCTCCAAAGAGCCTGGTAGATGAGCACCATCTTGAGAACGTGGCTGCCTACAGTTAGGTGAATGGCACGTGGTCACCCGTGTCAGGGGTTGTACCTAAGCAGTCTGATCGCAGAGCCTAAGTGGCTGCCCATTCAGTTTTAAGTGACCTTCCACCCCATCTGTGTGGCTAGAAGGTGCCTGGGGGACCCTGGAAACAAAGGCAGGGACAGGCAAGCAGAGGGTGAGGCTTCAGTCCAGGACAAGGGACATGGGGCTTTCCAGGAGCCAGAAGTGATTAAGTTGGGCTGTGTCCTTATAGAGACATACACGAATGTGAGTAGCTGTGTTCCAATGAAACCATATTTACAAACAGTGGAGGGCCAGGCTGGGCCCTTTGGCCATGGTTGTGGGACTCCTGCTCTGATAGCTGGGAAGTGGATGGGTAGACAGATGCAAAGTAGCCAGGTGAGACCAAAGGCACACACCAAAGCTTGTCCCATGACCCAACCTGCACAGTACAGGACAAGTTCCTTGATACTTTTTACATCAGGGAGACTAAGCTCCAGGAGGGAGAAAAACAGCCAAGAAAAGAGCTGTCCCAGGCCAGAAGAGGGCAGCCAGTCCTGGCCCCTTATGATTCTGATACCAGGAATCTGAGAACTGAGGTAAAAAACACCAGCCCTGGGGCTGGGATGTAGCTCACTGGCCAGACAGAAGTCAGATGGGCAGTTTTAAAACAGAAAGAAGCAGCAGGCACTATAGTCTACTGGAGAGCCCACCACCCTCTGTGAAGACCCCTGCCCTCACTTCCCTTCAGAACTGTGGACCCAATCAGGGCTTCCATTTTTCTTTTCAGAACTGGAACACCTCAAGCCCTCCCTGACCACCACTCTCCTTCCCACTTTTAATGTTGGCAACTTGATCAAACTTGTCTAATATATAAAAGCTCCAAGACATCCCGAGTCTGACCTGAGCCTGCTCACCCTCAGTCCTCAGCACACACTGCCCTGCGGCCGAGAGTATGCAGCTCACCAATGAGGAGTGACTCAAGCTGAGGCGCAGGCCTTGCCCCCTTCTATCCAGAGCAATGACCTACATAGCTTTTTTGCTCTTTTTCCTCAATCCAAATCCATGTTTTTATATCGATGTTCCTCCCCCCCACCCTACCCCCTTTTTTTAAAAATTGAGGTGAAGTTCACATAAAACTTACTGCTTATACAATTTTTTACAATTTGGAAGTATTTTAATCCATCCAGCCACTCCGCAGTGCCTTTTTCCAGCCGTGGCAACCACTGCTCCGTTTTCGTCCACCAGCAGGCCATCCTCTGGTCGTTCACACGCACAGAGTGATATGGTCCTAGACCTCCGGTGTCTGGCTTCTCTCTCACTAGTACAGTGCTGTGGGTGTTCGTCCAGGTTGGAGCATGAATCAGGACTCCCTCCTTTGTGTAGCCCAGTACTCCTTGGTGTGGATGCTCCATGACTTATCCATGACCTCTCCTGAAATTCTCTCAAGTCAGTTGTTTCTTGGCTTCCAGGGCTTCAGTCTCCCCAATTCAACCACCTTGAAGTCCTCTCTGAGGCCCAGGACCTGCTTCTGGGTAGAGATTTCATGAGCCCACATGTCTCAGGCAACACTAAGTCTCACACCTGGGAACCCAGCCCCATCTTAAGGACCTGCTACCAAGTGTGGGGCCCACACTTCTCAGTCTCCCTTAACCCAGCTGTACCCCGACACCCACAGAGTACAAGGCCAGCTATGCCCGGAATCGCTCCATACGCTCTGTGGCTATCGAGGTGGATGGCGAGGTGTACCATGTAGGCCTGGATGATGCAACCCAGCCCCGCAACTTTACCAAGCGACACTGGCCAGGGGCCCCGGTGGACCCGGATGACAAGGACAGTGGGGGCTTCAGTGGCACTGGAGGCCTCCCAGACTACTCAGCACCCAACCCCATTAAAGTGACCCACCGGTGAGAATCCAGTGGAGGTGAGCGGGGAGGGGCAGGTTGGGTCCCTCTCACTCCTCAGAGCCATATGTGATCCCTTCTCTTGGACAGGTGCTACATCCTTGAGAATGACACAGTCCAGTGTGATCTGGACCTGTACAAATCCCTGCAGGCTTGGAAAGACCACAAGCTGCACATTGACCATGAGGTGCGCGAAGTGGTGGGGAGCATGTGCCCAGGCATGGCAGACTCCACAGGGAGGGGGTAGGCCAGAGAGGCAAAGGGAGGACCCCACTGAATCTACAACCCCAGGACAGGAACATCAATGCCAGCAGGCTATCTGCAGGATGATAGCTTAGTCATGCCACTCTCTTCTGACCCAAAATACATCTATAGTACCGTACAGCAGCCCTTCAGCAAGCCTGGGGCGACATCTCAGCCCTTGGTGGGCTTGGCTGGTTCTCCACCAGGCCAGGCCTGACCAGGAAGACGCAGTTCTTTCTTCTGCTTGAGGGGTACTGGCCTCCTTTGGAGGTGGAAGCAAGGGGCTCTCCCCGCCCAGCCTCTTCTGTCCTCCTTCAGATTGAAACCCTGCAGAACAAAATCAAGAACCTGAGGGAAGTCCGAGGTCACCTCAAGAAAAAGCGGCCTGAAGAGTGTGATTGCCACAAAATTAGGTGAGGAGGTAGCAAGGGCCACCTGCCTTCCTGGGGACAAGGAATCCCCTCTTATTATTGACCCTTTTATTGGTTTTCAACCCCTATCTTTACTCCTTAGAGTTTAAAAAAAATCAGTAATGAGCACCCCTCAGGTGGCCAGGTGAGCCAGGTCTGTGAAACACTAACAAGAGGCAGGTCCTGGCCAAACAGAGAGAGGCCCTTGCTGACTGCCCTTGGAAATCACTGGGCTGAGTGGCCCTGTCCACTAGTTTCCCACACAGATGGGAATGGGCTCTATCTGCACTGTTGAGCATGATAACCACCCAGCACGTGTGGCTCCTGAGCTCTTGAAAGGTACTAAAACTTTCATTTTACTTTATTTAAATTGAAGTAGCCACATGTGGCCAACAGCTACCGGGTTGGGCACCACAGCTGTCTCAGAAAGGCTTACAAAACTCAAGTTTCCCAGTGCTGTCCCTGATCAAGAGAGAGGTGGGTGACACAGTGGGAGCCAACCACCAGAAGTCAAGGCTACTACCATTGAAGCCAGGCTCAGCTAAATCAGACCTATCCCAAAAAGTCTGGCCTGAGGTCATCAGGGAAGTGTAATCCCATCCCTACCACCCCACAGAGAGGGTCAATGAAGGCAGTAGTGACATGGTTGCCCAAGGTGGCCCTGCAAGCTCCTGACACCTGGGGGTCTGTTGCAGTTACCATGCCCAGCACAAAGGCCGCCTCAAGCACAAAGGCTCAAGCCTGCACCCTTTCAGGTAAGGGTCACAGGAGCCAGATCCCCACACTGGGGAGGGATACCAGAGGGGGCTGCACTCCTGTAAACTAAAGTAAGCTATGAAGGGAAAGAAGTCCTGGTTTTTCCTGGCAAGTGAGACCTGAGGCTACCTGGGAAAGAACTCCCAACCTACACGGAGCAGGCCTCTGACACCCCTTGTGGCTAGACAGGGTATTGTAGCCCCAGCCGGCAGGCAGGACACAGCGAGGAGGGGACAGGGTGTGAACCGGAGTCCCTGCACTCTTCCCACTTCTGTGTCCTGTGGGGAGCTGAAGGTAGCTGTGGGAGGAGAGGAACCCCAGGTTCTGGTCCCAGCACTGCTTTGGGGAACTTGGGGCCCTCAGTGACTCAGCCCAGTACCTAGGGTGGACAGCAAGAGCAGAGGCTGAGGGTCACTGAGCCCTCAGAGACCCACGGTGTGTGTGGCTCTGCGTGCTCCCAGGAAGGGTCTGCAGGAGAAGGATAAGGTGTGGCTGCTGCGGGAGCAGAAGCGCAAGAAGAAACTTCGTAAGCTGCTTAAACGGCTGCAGAACAATGACACATGCAGCATGCCAGGCCTCACGTGCTTCACCCACGACAACCAGCACTGGCAGACGGCACCTCTCTGGACACGTGAGCAAGCGGTGCAGGCATAGGACAGGGATGGGCAGGCTGGGGCCCAGAGGGCAGCGGGACTTCACATGGTGACCCGCCACCCCGAGCTTGTGGGAGCCTCACTGGCAGGCCTTGGAGGTTCTTGGAAACAGGTGCCTGGCACCACACTGTCATCTGGCATCTGAGGCCCTGGCTGGGGCGGGGGCAGTGCCTGACAGAGTGGTTCTTCCTGCAGGCACCCTCAGGGCGTGCTCTCTCTTCCCTTGGCAGTGGGGCCCTTCTGCGCATGCACCAGTGCAAACAATAACACGTACTGGTGCATGAGGACTATCAATGAGACCCATAATTTCCTCTTCTGCGAATTTGCAACTGGCTTTCTGGAGTACTTCGACCTCAACACAGACCCCTACCAAGTAAGACACCACCAGTGGACAAACAGGGGCATGGGGTTCACAGGTGTTGCTAAAAAGGCCCCTTGCCCCTGGGAGAAGCAATGACAGTTTTCCAAGTCCCACTGAGTCCCTAAGGCAGGAAGGGTAGGTTCTGAAACTACTCACTGTCCAGTCAGCCTATCTCTACCTCCACCATCCTGCATCTGTGATGGATGATACATGCCCCATGTGGACTGCAAGCAAGCTCCACAGGCACTTATGGGGCTGCAGGGTCATTCAGGCCATGCCCTGCACACTCCAGGCCCATAGGAACCCTGCAGATAATCCAATAGCGACAACACTCACCTAGCACCAACCTAAGCCACACAGTGCTCAATGCTTACATGTTTTAAATCACCTGGGCAAGGCTGGTGGACTGGCTCGAGTAGTAGAGTCGCTGCCTAGCAAGCACGAGGCCCTGAGCTCAAACCCAGCTCCATGAAAAGAAAAAGAAAAAAAAAATGACCTAGACACAGGATTGGAATAGCCTACTGCCACATGTGAGATACACTTGAGCAGCAGTAACTGGCACTTGCGAGCTCTTGTATAGTCACTGCAGTGCTTTTCTGTCTTGTGGACTTGGTATTACGCAACCCTCCACCTTCTTAGAAAAGGCTGAAGTAGTTTCTTGCATGAGATGCCAGCAGCTCAACTGATCTGGAGGACCCTACAGGCTGCCAGCCTTTCTCTTCAGATAGGTTCAGCTGTATTTTACCAAAGCGGTGGCAGAGGATGTAAGCTAGTGGGTCACCAGTAGCTCCCAGACTAGGCAGGGCCCCAGTCACTGACCCAGCCCCTTAACAAATGGCTGCTTTCCACGCTAGAAGCACTGAGGGGCTTTGATGTGAAGGCAGACTACTGAGAGTCCCTGGTTCAGAAGGGCTTCTTCCCAAACTTCAGTTTCCTGACCAGTGGCACCAAAATTCAACATTAACCACAGATGTGACTTATATTCGTGTGACTCCACTCTCATTGAGAGAGAGCCTGGTGGGTAGAGAAGCTAAAGCATTCCCTAACTTCTGAACTTTAGCTCTTGCAGAAATGGAGGTTGGGGGTGAGTGGACACCACCCCACACCACCTTCCACTCCCAACCTAAAATAAATCCCTGGTTTGTAGAAGATGGTACAGGGGTCCCATGGATACACCTTGTTGACAGCTTTCCTTTTTCCTGACCAGTTAATGAATGCAGTGAACACACTGGACAGAGACGTCCTCAATCAGCTCCATGTGCAGCTCATGGAGCTGAGAAGCTGCAAGGGTTACAAGCAGTGCAACCCCCGGACCCGAAACATGGACCTGGGTGAGTATGTCCCTGGACTGGACCTGCAGAGAGCAGAGTGAACCCACAGGGACAGACAAGATAAGCCTGGAATCATCAGGAGCTCAGGGGAGGGGATATAATTCAAGACAAACCACCATGGCTCTTGGCTTTCAATGAGCTGCGAGTACCCAGACTGTCCATACAGGAAACATGGACTTCCTTCTCATTTTCCTCCCTGTGAGAGTGGCAGGTGGGGTTAGAAAGCCATCTTGTCAAGTTTTGCAGGCCATGGGAGAAAGTTCGGGTTTCACTGTAGGTGTTTTAGGAAGCTGGTGAAGGGTTTTGACCTGGGCAGTGAAAGTCTGTATTTAATGAGAGAACTGTATTGGAAAAACAGTGACAACTGATACAATTATCCAGGGAAGATGGTGGTGGCTGTGAGTAGGGGTGGGAGCAGTGAAGACACAGGATGTGGATTTGAGATCCTGGTAATGAAACCCAAAGAATAGGGTGATAAGGGGTGGAGGTAACAGAAAGTGAGTCAGACAACTCCTGGGTTTTGTGGGTACAGGGCAAACTCAGCAATTCTTAAGTTTAGGATGCCAACTAGATGTCTTCAGATGGAAAAAGTAAAAAGAGGGCAGCTAGCTGCTTACTCGCCCAATCACAATATAGAGGGAATAAAAACCCTAAGGAGCTGAAGGGCCCTGGGGAGCTTCCACCTGGGAGAGTGACAGCTAGAGATCCTGTAAGGAAAAGTGGCTAAGCAGCCTGGAAGGAGGAATCCAGATGCTGCTGTGGTTATAAAGAGGGAAGAGCTCTCACACCGCCTGATCCAAGCACTGTGCCACGTGCATTAGTGCAGATTCTCCTGCGGCCCAAGGTGACTCAGTGTACCCTGCTGGTGACCCCCAAGCCCATGTACTTGATCTCAGTGCCATGACCTAGAGAACCCGTTCCAAGAGCCTGGGCACCTGTCTCTGTGGCACTGGCATCTGTGCCACAGGAAGGCATCAGCATCCTACAGCTGATCCGATGACACCAGATGGTGAGCAATCAACAAGGCTCCTAGCAGACTTCAGGCAAGTTCACCTTATCATTGCACCCACTCCATCTGACTAGGGGACACTATGAGCATCCTGACTTTGTGCAAAAAAAGCCCAAGGCTGCTTTCTGGGTTCTTTCTTAGAAGGCAATAAAGTTCATTACTGCCTGTGCCATGTTTGCCCTAAACTGTTCCTAATTTATTCATTTCTCTCTGGTTCAGGACTTAAAGATGGAGGAAGCTATGAGCAATACAGGTATTGGGTTTTGTTATTCAAGCTTGAGGAAAGTTCTGTATCTTGAGCCATCCTTTAGTCTCATGTCTATATTGAGAAATTGCCCTTTCTCAGTGTGTCTGGGTCCTAGGCCACACGCCAGTGACAGAAATCACCTAAGACACCTTCTCTGTGTCGTTCTTTGGGGGTGCCTTTCTTTCTTGACGATGGTTAACACTTGTTTTGTTTCCTTTTGACACTTGAAAACCTAGGCAGTTTCAGCGTCGGAAATGGCCAGAAATGAAGAGACCTTCTTCCAAGTCACTGTGAGTTGAGGAACCAGTTCACAGATCTGGTTCTGACTTGCTTGCTGTTGCCAGGGCTATTCCATTGCATGCCATGTCTCTTCATTATCCTCACTGTTCCCATGATGAGAGGGAAAGAGAAATGCTATGAAATTTATGTGAATTCATTTCATATTTCAAATTAATACCTTGTCCAATACAGTGAGCTATGACAGGTTGAGAAGCATTTAAATATTACAGTTGCCAGACATCTTGAAGGCTGTGGCTGCAAAAAAAGTGCTAACTGGTGCACAATGTCAGCAGTAGAGTGGCTGCAGTAAGTGGTTTTCAAACAGCCAATGGGCTAGTGGGGGCTGCATAGAAACCGTGGCACTCTGCAAAGTTCATCTCAAGTCTGAAGGGAGAGGCTAGTCTGTTCCCTACATGCGCATGGTGCAGCTTGCTAGAGCTTCTCACTCATCAGGGAAATCCGAAATGCAGGTATTTTTAATATTGGCAACTAACTTGGCATTATTGTACAGGCAAACCAGCCCCATTAGTGAGCTACTATTTCCTCCTTTTCAAACATAAAACCATGTGGCTTTAGTAGGATAACAGTAATGAACTAGCTAAGCAATCCTGCTGCTTCCAGATTCACACCTCACATTCTCCTTAGCCACTATCCAGATCTTTCAATACCACCTTTGCCGGCTACTAAGTGGATAAGTTTAATGATTACCAGTGAGACAGTGACTAGAAATACTCATTTCAGTGCTACATCCTTGAAGCAATGCTTCCTCAGCTAGAGAGCTAAGTAAGAATCCTAAGCAGCAGGATGATCAAAAGGCTGAGAAGTGTGTTCTGTTCTCCAGGGGACAGCTGTGGGAAGGCTGGGAAGGCTAAGCAGCAGCAGAGATGAACCTCAAAACACGGAGGCCTTGTCTTGGTGGTACAGGCCATGAAAACCCACGTGGGATTCCCAGCAAACCTGTGCTGTAGGCCAGAGACCTGAGAGAGACAGAACCTGCTTTCAGTCAATGTGGAAATTCTGGAGGTAACTGTCAGGAGCAGAGACTTCAGGAAGTCCACTTTTGCCCCTGCTTTGCTTTGGATTATACCTCACCAGCTGCACAAAATGCATTTTCCTATCAAGAAGGTCACCACTAGCCCTCACTGAGAGACTCACGGGAAGAACTGAGATTTTCATGGACATTTTCCCTAGAGGTAAAAGTCACTGGAATTTTTTTTAATCATAAGGGAATAACAACCCCCTTTTAACCCTCTTATTTTGACTCATAACAAAGAAGGAACTAAGAAGCAGGATGGGTAACTCACAGATACTGAAACAGCACACAGAATTTGATAGTGAGTCAATAGCACAAAAAAAAAAAAAAAAACGGTGACATTTACCTAGCCCGATAGCCCTGGTTGCCTCGGAAGAAATTGCCTTCACTGTACATATGTGACTATTTACATGTAACCAACACAGGAACTTTTAGGGGAATCTGACTAATAAGAAATCCAAAGTTTCAAGAGTGGTGGTGTCAATAAACGCTCTATGGCCAGTGTAAAGAAAAGCCCTTGCTATTGTGGACATTTCTGTTCCTGCCCAGCATTCATTCCTGTTCTCTGTCCCAGACTGACTTTTTTTAAGGTACTGAAAAAGAAACAAAAAGTTGATGTATGTCCCAAGTTTTAATGACACTGTATTTGTAAAGAAATTTTGTAGTATAAATATTGTCGTACAATGTTTAAAACCCTAGCCAATGACTACCAATTGGTATGAAGAAATCCTTAAATTTTGTAAAAGGCCATTCTTGTGAGTTTTGTCTTTGTTTCATTTTAAACAAAAAATTCATTCAGCACATTAACAGTCAACACCTTTTTGGAAGGAGATGCCTTCAATTTATAAGATTTTTAAAGGCGAACAAGTAGTTGAACGTTTATGTAAAATTAACCACACTTCAAGGCACATTACACCAGCTTTGGGATTTTATTTTTAGAGTATTACTCCACAGAAAAGCAGTTCACTTTAGTCAACCCTTCTTTGTGTGCCAGGTACTGTAACCCGGTACAGGTGGTGTGAGGATTCTAGAGTGGCAAAGTAGGAGGAAGCTCACCATCACCAGTCCAACCCACTTTTCACTTAACAGATGGCACAGCTATGCTCGTGTTTTATAAAAACATTTCCATGCTTATCAATGCCCCAAGCTCTCTAGAAAATAATTGTCAACTTCACAGAAACTGCACCGTTAGTTAAAATAGGCTTCCTTAACCTCCTCTTTCACCCTTAATCCAATAGTGGTAAGGAAGGAGAAAAAGCATGCTCTTAGGCTCCAATTTTAAATAGAAACCTTTATTTACAAGGACATCTGAAATGGCCAGTCAGCAAAGCAGTCATAGCTTACCACTCCCATCTCATGATGGTTCAAAATTCTTTGCAGTGAAGAATGACTTCAATTTTTAAGCGACACTTAATATAAACTTGATTGAAACCAAATTCATTCTCAATAGTGCCAGTCAATTCCTGAGAATTTAAATATTGCTCTCAGAATGACATTTCCATCTTCTTCAGAACTCCATGTATTGCCAAGGAAGAGCAGAAGGAGGAAGAAAAAGAACACACTCTGCTTGTTTGTAAATAGTTTGCCCTGGAGTTGGAGACAACTCCTGTTCATCCACGGCAGGGGTAAAATTTCATCTGTCACAGAGCATTTGCTCTTGTGAACTCCTTACTTGTGAACAAAATTCATGGCTTCTGGAAATAAAAGGGGACCTGGACCGGCATGTGAGAAACTGGCAGTCTCTTCTCTGTTTTTACTTTCCAGCTGCACTGACCTGAATCAAAGAACTTCTAGGACTTTAAACCAATAGGCCCCCGACTCACCTTAGATATTCAATCCCGATGATCTAAGAGCACTGTTTATTGATATTTATACCTTTGATCCAGATGCACAATTTAGAAAAATGGCATAATATGAACATTAACAATGCACCCTCTATTTTTTATAGGAAGAAACATGTTATCTCGTTAATATCATTTTGATCTTCATAAAATATATATTTTTATTTATATATCTTTGGATTCAGCAAAAAAGTACTGGAAATATCCCACATTCTAAAAGCAGATGAAAAGATTACTTATGTTGTTCACGCAACAGATACCTAGGTTTATAAAGGGGTGGGGGAGTGACAAGAGGTAGGCAGCAGGAATACAAATGGAATTACCCAAAAAGATGAAAGGGCAATAAAGGTAAAAACAGCAAGTTATCTCACAGACTCTATCTATTAAAAGAAAATCAAAATCTTGAGTTTGCACCAATAGAATCAACACTTAGGAGCTATAAAAACTCATAAATTTCATTTTCTTCATACAAAAAGGGGCTGCTGCCTTCTGGTGAGCCTGAAGTTAGGACTGAGGAAAGAATCACAAAGTTTTGTTTTGAGTCATTTTTAAAAGTCAGGAAAGGTAAGAAGAGCACCATTCTGTCCTCCTGGCACACACAATTTGAACAAGAAAGGTTCAGACATTCCCAACACGACCAGGCAGAAAGACAGACTAGCTCGGCTGTGCCTCACCTGTCTCCATGCAGAAGTAGTTGCCATCCGAAAAGCACAGACCGATACCAGCAAAGTTTGTGGATGTACAATATGGGAGCTGTTTTTAAGCTGAGGGCAGTGGATAAAGAGGGGCAAACTCATATGATCTACATTGTTGGGAAAATAAAATCCACTCTAGTGGTGGTTCTGCAAACACGGGCTTCACTTGTTCATAAGCATGTCAAAAAAACTTAATGTTCTTACATTCAGAGACATCTATCTAGAAGGACTGGCTAAACTGTAAAATTTTTTTAAAAAAAAAAAATCAACTGGCTCTCAGTACTAGAAAATGAAGACATTTGAAACTTAATAGATATTCCAAAAACCCAATTTCCTTTAACTGTAACACAGGTAAAGGGAATTAAGCTTGGTTCCCCCCACCTCCAAACTGACTAGAATAGGTGTCAGGGAGGTATCAGTAGCAATGGAGGGACAGAAAAGGGAGAGGTGCAAAGGCGTTCAGTTAGGACTGGTGGCTCTGGGTAATGAACCCTTTAAAAAATAACACAACACTATTCTAATTCACAGATAATG
The DNA here is from genome assembly GCF_047511655.1 of Castor canadensis. NCBI lineage: Eukaryota > Metazoa > Chordata > Mammalia > Rodentia > Castoridae > Castor > Castor canadensis. The sequence continues at coordinate 169,495,025 of NC_133390.1, read as the reverse complement.
GAAACACCACATTAAGAGAATGGCAAGATAGCTGAGCAGACACAGAAACCACACACCAAAGACTCTACTCCTGCAATCTCAATGTGGGATTCGGGTCCTAGTAACCAAAATCACTAATAAAATGGATGAAAAGGGAACATAGTTTAAATTTTTAAAAAAAAAATATTATTTAATTTATGGACTGCTTAAAATCCAAACGTTCTTTTTTAAATCAAATTACTTTTTTTTTTTAATAATTCCTGTTTTTTTCATTTCCCCATATCTATTCTTACCCCCAAAATTAACAAAGTGCTTAGTACTCTGGGAGAGGAATTTTTTAAAATATTAAATGCCTACATCTAAACAAATGATCTCTTTTAAAAGCATTTAGATTAAGAGATTGAGAAGAACAAGGCATCCAGGCTGGGGGAAGAGGAAAAGGTGTGGAGCACTAACCCCCTCCTCCTAGGCCACGATTCGTGGATGTCTCTTCTGTTTGTAGCCTCAGAACATGGAGCTCACTGAATCAACAATGTTAAATATTTAGCTTCATGAACTCTGTAAAAATGAGCTGTTGTGACCTACAAAAAAGGTATATACATATTTTACATAATACAATATCTTAAAGGTCATATTTACAAAAAAAATCTATTCACAGAAACACTGCGAAATTCTGATTCAGAATGCAGTACCTGGCCTTGGGTTTTCAGAAGTTAATTTTTTAAAAGCATTATTGCTCTACCATATAGGCAAAGGGTGACACCAGTACTTTTTTTTTTTTTTAAATCATGGTTCTTGTCCAACAAGTGTAGACAAAAACCAGGAATGTGGTTCACCATTCCTCAAGACCTCAAGAATATTGCATTTATCCATTGCTTTTTAAATAAAGTGCACTTTGGCTGCACATTAGCTTATGAAAATTTTGCCACTGCTGCAATTAAAATACTGTCGTCTCATTTTCTCTTCTGCAAAGCCATCTGACATCAATGACAAATTCTGGACTATTACAAGACATTAGAGCCAAATGAAAATCCTCATTGGGAGAACCAAGGACTACAAAAACTAGGGAGATGGCAATTCAACCCCATCCATGAAGGACAAAATGAGGCAATGGCAATTCCACTGTATGAAAGATAACATAGAACTAGCTGGTAGTGACAAAAACACTTGGAGGCTGGGACTATGTGCTATGTCCACTCCTGCAACTAGAAAAACCCTAGCCCGCCTACATTTATTTGAAAGACTCAGGCTCACAAGGCAGAAGGACATGACACAAGAGGATTTTGTGATCAGGAACACTCATCTCCAGAATTGCATCCCTAGGAAGCAGAATGCTGAAAATATTTGTTTGAACACCATGATACAGAGAAGAGGGGAAACAGGTAGATATTGCGCTTCAGCTTAAGATCCAGTGCTGCTCAAATGACATCACTTGGAATACCACAGTGGAGATCAAAGCTGGTCCTTGCTTCCAAGCTGGATGCCTGAACAATGATTCTTTACCTCCCAATGATCCTGGTGCAGTATCATTTGTGATTTCCTTAGAGGTCCCAGTGTGGAGATATCAGCAGTATTTCTGTTAGCAACAAGAAAATATGAGTAAAGCCAGGCACAGTAGCTCACATCTGAAAGCCATTCAGGAGATGGAGAAGGGGAGGATCATAAATTTGAGACAAGCCTGGGCAAAGAGTTCACCAGATCCCATCTCAACCAATAAAAACTGGGCAAGGTAGCAAGCACATGTCATCCTAATTGCCTAACTAGGATGACTGCAGTCCAGTCAGTCTGGGCAAAAACTCGAGACCCTACTCAAAAAATAAAGCAAAAAAGGCTAGGGTGTGGCTCAAGTGGTAGAACACCTGCCTAGCTCAAGGCCCTGTGTTCAAACCCCAGTACATCAATCAATAAACAATTTTAAAAAGAGTAAAATAAGTACTCAACACAACAGATAAAAAAGCCTACAGCTACACACAGGGTTCATTACATACCTCTGGCTGACTGGTTCAGACTCTGGAGTGCCTATTACCACAAATAGCTTAATGGGTCAGGGCCTCAGACCACTTTTTTTTTTTCTCAATCACTGTATTTTTTAAAGTGATATGGTTATATATACACACACACACACATGTAGTACAGATGCAATCTACCTAGGACCTTTACATTATAGCTGGAGCTTTGGTCATTTCTTGAAAAAAAGGTAAGGAACAGAGCCATACCTGATCAGGACCCATGGGCATGCCAGACATGGGCATGGAGTTCATGCTCATCTGCCCCAAGTGGCTGCTGCTGCCATTCATGTGCACCATGCTGTAAGCTGCAGGACTCCCCTGGTGGGCAAACTGCTGCTGGGGAAAGGTACTATGAAGAAAGAGTCATTTTAGAACACAGGGTACACACAGAGGGTCTATCATAATTTTGTCAAATGCCCTTATACTTAAGCAGGGAACATCAGAGAGCAAACTTTTGGACAGCCTGCCTTTATTTTTCATAGTTGTCTGTAACCAATACTCTGATGAACATGTGCATGGTATAAAAGACTCTCATGGACAAGATAAGCAACACGTTTGCTAATATGAACCCATGTTTTCTGATCTCTCCATTCAAATAAGTGTGGCTGGAAAATGCAGAGATTAATTTCCTAGACTTTTAGCGCCAGGGTGTGAATGGCTTTTAAAGTCACTATTCTTTACCTGTTCCTGGCCAAGTTTCCTGATGGCCACCCCTTCATTTCTGAGGACTGATACATGGGTGCAGTCTGAGGATGCTGCATCATGGGATTCTGGGTGGGACCCATTCTTGATGACATCATTGCATTAGGAGGACTAGACACTCGACCAAAGGCTGGATCTGGTTGTTGTCCCATTCCTTCAAAGAAAGAAAAAGGACAAATTACAATACTCAAATGTTACCTTCATAGAATCTTGGCTTTCTATGGTAATTTTATGTTCTTTTTCAATATAAGAAGAGGAAGAGGCATTAAGTACAGAATAAAGTACTATAAAAAGCTGCCTTCCAGTTATTCTTGCTTCTCATCAAGATGACAGCTACAGTCCTGAAGTTATTACAGAAAGGCAAGCCATCTAGATCACTTGAAGAGCAGTTGTTTCAATGACCAGTCTATCAAAAAGGGACTCCATATCTCTCCCTCTTTAGAGGGCAGAAGGTACTATTCCCAGAGGGCAAGGCTGCACTCTGAATGTAAGCTCCCCTCCACCCCAAGGGGAGACACCTCTACCCCCACCATGTTCCTAGAACTTCTCAAAGGCTAAAGTGAAACATATTTTTATAATTAATAGTAAGTGCAACTCACCAAGCCCACGGGATACATTCCTCTCAGTACCCTGAATGAATGTTCAAGAGATTTACTATACTGGGACATGTAAGAAGGAATGGGGGATGAAGTTTGTACTCTATCTCCCAAATGAAGAGATAGCTGAAAAAAGAAGATCTAAAAAAATACTCAACTATGATAGAATACATATGCCTCAATTCCCTGGGTACTGCAAACATTTTTGTTCTCCATTATTTTTTTTACTAATTTTAATTCTCTTCTGAAACAAGGAATAAAGAGCTGACATGAACAGACCTGGAAAACCTCATGTCCTTAGTAATGTTACTTTGGGAGAAGATATTCTGTCAAATTTACCGTAACTTGGTGGGTATGAAAATTGCTGTGGTGGAGCCTGAGGCATTGCAGGTCCTGCCAAAACTCCATCCATGCTAGGGGAGGCAGTCACATTTGGAGGGGGGCTGAAGGCCTGGGTTTGCTGCTGCTGCTGCTGCTGCTGCTGCTGCTGCTGCATCATCATGGCCACCCTCTGCTGTCGGAAGTGATGACTCAGCAGCTCTCTGCTGCGCTGGGCAACCATCTGGGCATTTAGAAAACCCTGCCAATGTCCAAGAAAGAATGCCACTACATATGTAAAGCAAGAACCAACAAGCTCCATACAGATAGTTCCCCCACAATACATTAGGTAAAAAAGAGAAAACACTACCCTCCTTTGTAATTAAAACAAAGAGGAAATACACAGTTCTTTATGATAAAAGATTTCTGAGCCAGGCATATAGTTCCAGCACTCAGGAACTGAGGCTGAGGGAGAAAGAATCACCTTGAGCTGAGAGTTGGAAGTCCAACCTGGACAACACAGCAAGACATTATCTCAAAAAACAAAAAGAAAATAAGCACAGGGCTGAGCTGTTAAGGCAACAGGAGATGCAATGGGAGTGAAGCCCCACAATAGAAGGGGAAGGAGATAACAAGGACAAAGAAGTAAGCAGGGTAATACTCAGAGAAGCAGGGGCCTCAGAAGGTCTGACAGTCTCTAAACCTCCAGAAAGAAAAGCTGGAGGACAAGAGAAACCATTTGAAAGTTAAGATGGTAATGATCAATGACTAAACATATAAACCAATTTAGGCTCTCCCAGCTGAGGAAGATCATCTTCAAAAACCAAGCTTTTATTATCTATTTGGAAAGCAGCATAGCTTATACAGGATGCTGATTATCAAGAAAATCTAAGTACTTCCAAGTAAACCTAAGATAGTGAAAATGAGGCATTTCACAGCTTTTAAAAAGACAATTATGAACACTATTCCAACCACAGGAGAAGTGTCTTGTAGTAATCTGCCTCCTGCACACTAAGAAAACACCTTAGCACTTCACTCTGGGAAAAAGAGTTGTCACCAGCCCCCACACAACAGGGAACAGTTAGTCTCAGAGGCTGTCACTAAAATCAGATAATGTATTATCTTTTTTCTTCTTTATACCTGTAGTTTCAAATGTTAGCCAATGAGCATGTAGTATTCATAATCCAGGAACAGAAACATTTACAGTGTTATTCTTAATTCCTAAAATGTGGTAATTTACCTCAAAACATAGCAACTGATCAGTGGGGAATCAAGGTAAAAAAACACGGATGGTTTAATGAAGCAGCCCTGTGTCACTAACAAGAATAAGAATGGAAGAAGAAACATCAGATGGAGCAGATTCTTACACAAGAAATTTGGAATTACCTTCATTTGTTTAACAAACACAAACTGAGAGCCACCCATGAGCCCCGCCCTGTGCTGGAATGCGGCAGTGCAGGTGGAGAGGCTCACCTGGGAGCTCATCTGAGGCTGCATCACAGGTCTCACCACAGCAGCACCACCAGCGGTGGGGTTTTCCATTTTCATTTCAAGTGCCTGCCGGCTCTGATTCAAAAACTAAAGAGAGACAAGTTGGTAAGTGAGCAGAGTGTGTTAAGCCCCAAACAGCTTTGAAAACTCAGCACCACCCAGTGAGGTCATGATGACATCTCTAAACCCATTAACCTGGGAAGTCTCATTTACACTGAACTGTACACTTTCACACTGCAGAAAGGGGAGTGCTGGAAAGTTTTTGCAGGCATGTGGAGCCTTCTGCCATGTTTGCACTGGCAAAAAATAAAAGTGCACCTGTGTGGCTTAAAGAACGCGTTAGTGAGAACTCAACTTATAGTCAGGTTTCTGATCCAAGTACTTGAACTTCTGTTATCTCTTCCTAAGTAACACTTAGTGAATAGAAATGATATAAAGTTGATACCATGTACACAGCTTTCCCAAGCACCTAAACTTTTAGGAATATTCACACACTGGAGTCTCTGGCTCTGGGTTCTAAACTCAAGTCACTAACTACATATATGGTTTAGGTCCATCACATTTAATAACTCAGCACACATAAGATACAAACCATAGAAATTATATTTTAAAACATTAGTTGGGTATTAAAGAAATGGAAAAACAGCAGTTCTATTCTGGAATAGTAAAAAAGAGCTAGTTCCAGTTTTATAAAATACCTAGAAAAGCAGAGGTTCCATTTTTTAAAATGCTGATATTGCCGCACCTGTAATCCCTGCACTCAGGAGGCTTATACAGAAAATTGTTACTTGGAGGCCAGCTGGGCTATACAGTAAGACTGTCTCAAAAAATAAGAGGCTGAAATCAAGACAGTTTTAACATTTGATTATGATATTAAGAACGTTTTTCAAGTATTTTTCAGACTGTGAAGCCTTCAACAATTTCTAACAATTCTTTCTGGTATTTTTACTTTTTAACCTGTACACAGGTACACATTCTAACACAAACTTTACCCCTCAACAAGGAGCCATCTGTGCAAGTATAATCCTACACAGAAGGGAAAACAAAAGGAATGTCCTTAGCTGGGGAGGGTTGGAGAGTCAGTGGCAAAGCCCTGAGGAACACTGCCTAAAACAACTACACAAGGCAGGGCCAAAGGGAAAGCCACTTGGGGCAGCAGCCAAGGACAGGACTGGCAGGTTACCTGCTGGCCCTGCAGCCTCTGCTGAAGTTGCATTCTAAGTTGCTTCGGGGTATTTGTCCTGGGTCTCATGATGCTGGCCCTAGGGTGCATTCCTTGGAGAGGAAAGCTGCCTTGCTGGTTCATCTGGTTCATCATGGAGTTAAAAGATGGTGATTGTCCCTGAAGATTAAAGCCTCCTTGCATAGGAGGCCCCTGGGCTGGGTACGTCTGCCCATATAATACTGCCTTCTGATCCATCATTACTGCTGCTTCTTGGCCTTGGAAAGCATCCTGCTTGGGCTCCAGAGCTTGTCCCTTAAAGATTAAACACATACACACAAATGAACATTTGCAAAAGCAACCAAAAACACATGTTCTAAAGGAGGTGAAAAATAAAGTTAATACACATGACCAACAAGGTTTCCAAATTCTAAAAGCAAAACCAAGGTTACTGTCGTCTAAAGTTCCATGAGAACACAGACTATACCAACTACTCAGAACTATGACCTACTGCCTAACACACTCCACAGACAGACACTCATGTTTTCTGAGCCAAATATCTACAACATATTAAGTGCCTAAAGAAATACTATTTGGTATGATACATTGTAAATGCCACAATGTACCCTACCCAACACAAAGAGGGAGAGAAGGGAAGGAAGGAATTCTATCAGATTTCCCTACTTGGACCTCTCAAGCCAAGTAGAAAATAGATGAATTAAAAACTACTGATCAAGAAATTCTCACATAATTTGTGCAAGTATGTTTTGAAGGTAGCAAGAGGTGATTTTAGTAATGATAGTTAATTCAAAAAATACTCCCACAGGACACTGATAGTGCCATGCTTATAATCTCAGAATTTAGGAGGCTAAGGCAGGAAGATGGAGAGTTAAAAGCCAGTCTGGGGTACAGAGTGAGACTCTGCCTCAAAAACAAACAACAACCCCCACACACACACCAAAAAAAAAAAAAAACAACACACCCATCCCCTGGAATGTACTCAACCAGCTGAACAAAACCTAAAGGTTTCACCACTACTCATGGGTGGGGGGTGAGGGGAAAATTCATTCATTCAAGAAATATTTACTAAATTTTTTTTAAGTGCCAGATGTCATTTGTCTACATGCTAATAAGCACATGTACAAAACAACATCCTGCTGGTAACAGAAAAATAAATATTCTGAAGAGGTGCTAAGATCAGAAAAGCCTGTCAGATCCTGCATACACCTTTACCTTCCCGTGGGCCCAGAATGCCAAGCACGCAGTCAACAGCCTTGACAAGGCTCACCTTAAAGCATAGTTCACTCCTCTGTACTCTGCAACACCACTTGTTTTTATCCTTATCTCTGGCCTTTCACTGGATGAATGTTACGAGTTCATCAGGGTTCAGTCCCAGACTCTCCTTTTCTCTTGATACACTTTCTACCTCCACATTCTCAGCCAGTGATAGCTATCAAATTTTTGTTTCCAGACCACTTTCAACTACTTTGTTTATGCAAATGCATATTAACACCTTTACCTGGGTGTCTAGACATAAAAACTTAATTATGTAGAAAACAGAAGTCATGACTGGGAGTATGGCTCAGGTGGTAGAGAAGTGCTCACCAAGCAAGTGTAAGGTTCTGTCACTAGTACCACCAAAAAAAGAAAGGGGGAGGGGGAGAAGAGAGGGAGGGGAGGGGGAAGGGAGAGGAAGGGGAGGGGAAGGGAGGGGAGGGGAGGGGAGGGGAGGAGAAGGGAAGGGGGAAAGGAAGGGAAGGGAAGAGGGAAGGGAAAAACCCTTCCTAAAAAACTACCTTGTTTCCCTCAAATCTTCGCTTAACACAAGGCATAGAGTAACCACTTACCACCCCAGAATTCAAAGCCAACAAGCTTGATTTTCAGCCCTCCTTCACAAGTGTATATATTCAGGCGCATAGACGTGTACCACAGACACCATCACATACATGATCCACTCAGCCCATCAGGCTTCCTTGCCCCCATGTTTTGCATGCTTCCCTTCCATGTGTTCTACTGACATAAGCCTGTCTAAGACTTTCTGTCCCATCACACCAACTTCCCCTTCTCCAGACAGATATCAGATAAATTTAATGAAGCCAATCATATTTTAAGTTAAATATGGCTGAGTAACCATGCATACCAACCTCCTTTCTCTTGACAACTCTACTAAAAGAGCAGAAAATAATCTAAAAGGGGTCCTGAGAGACCTTGCAACCTATCCATCAGTTGCAGACCATGACATCAGCAGTATTACTCAACCATTCATGACTCACTGTTTGGCCCTTTGCCTCCCAGTTTAATAGCCCACTATATGGCTTCTCCTGTCCTGGGGAGATGTACTTAGTGCGTTCTGAAATGTCCTATTTGGAATCTGCCTCTCTCCCCATTCTATAATCTGTGACTCTATCTTTGCTACTTACATAATATTGTTTAACTGTTACCCTATAATGTACTTGTCATCTATACCTACATAAAATAGATGCACTAAAAATCATTCAAATAATTCCTAGTCACATTACTTCTAGGATTTTTCCAGCATTTTACTATTATAAAATGCTGTAAAGAGCCAGGGCTGGTGGCTCAGTCCTATAATCCTAGCTGCTCAGAAGGCAGTGATCAGGATTGCCATTTGAAGTCAGCATGGGCCCTAGCTCAAAAGTACCTAACACAAAAAAAAGAGTTGGTGTAGCCCTGAGTTCAAACCCAACACCGCAAAAATAAACAAATAAAATAAAATGCTGCAAAGGAAAAGAAAAAAAAAATGCTACAAGGGCTTTTTATATGGCTACATCTCTGGTTATGTCCTTATTTCCTTTTGTTGAATCTCAAAGGGTAGAATGACTCTGCCGATACTAAATCAGTGAAACTATTTGAAATGTTTTCCCATAACTTTTCAAAGATGATGAACAGTTTACCCTACCAGTTTCCTTTTATGAAACTGCCATTTTGCTATACCCTGTTGGTCCTAACTTATAGAAGTAGAGACAAAGGCATAGCTCAAGTGGTAGTTCCTGCCTGTCAAGTGTGAGGCCCTGGGTTCAATCACCAGTACTGCGGAAGGGAGGGAGGGAGGAGGGGAACGGAGGAGAAAGACAGACACAGAAAGAGGGAGGAAAGGGGGACATGGAGGGAAGATATAAGATGAAATAAACTTTCACCAATATTTCTGAGCTATCTTACTGTGGTTACATCAATTTTGTCTACTTTTTAGTGGAATATTTACTGATTTCCAATAGTTCTTTAGATAATCATGCAATGTGTAACAATGTTTTGATCAGCAACAGACCACTTCTCCAACAATGGTCCCATAAGATTATACTGCACAGTGATATCACAGCTCAGTTTGGAAGTATATTCTATAATGTTTGCACAACAATGAAATCACCTAAGGACCTATTTCTCAGAGTGTACCTATCCTTAAACAAATTATTGTGTTGAGAACATTAACTTTTTGTTTTAGCAATATTCTGCCAGTAACTTTCCCCTTGTTTATTTATAGTGGCTTTACCAATGAGCAATACTTAATTTATAAAAATTTCAAAATGTTTGTCTCATTCATTGCACATTTTTGGCATGCTTTCTCATCCAAGAATATTTACTCATTTTTAGTGTTATAGTGAAGTTAAAATTTATCACTTCAATTATTAATTTAGTAGAGATACAGTTTCATAAGGTACTGCATAATCTATCAGCCTAATTTCCTTCCTAAAATCACTCTTTCCAGTCGAGTCAGGTGTCACCTGTCTTCATTTTTTTTGTGGAACTGACTTTGAACTCAGGACGATCCTCCCAATCTCTGCCTCCAGAATAGCTGGGATTACAGGTGTGAGCCAATACCCAGCTACTACTTTTTTTTTGTTTTTTGAGACAGGCTCTCCCTGTGTAGTCCAGGCTGGCCCTGGACTTGTGATCCTCCTTCTACTGGGTATTCCTGATTATCCCATCCTCCAAAAAGAGAATTTAAAAGATTGCATTCATCTACAAAACAGTAAGAACAAGGAAGACAACAAGATCAAATATTCTGATAAGTATCTGGAAGACAAAGTGAATGAAAGAGTAGGAAGAAACTCAGCAAGGTAGAGAAAGATAGACCTATATGCCTGCAGAGAAAAAATACACAGAGAAGTGAACAAATGTAGCCTACAGAACTAATGAGAGCCCTCCTCCCCCACAACTGGGCATAGGAAAGAATGAAGCACAGTGCTGAAAGACATCAGGAGTCTGAGTATAGAGTAGGGATTCAATTACCTGCCCTGCCTGCTCCTAAACTCCTCAAATGGCTGTACCTTCTACCTATCCTCCCCCACTCAAATGGGTTCAGGGATCAGGCAGAGTACAGGGCAGGAAGGAGGCAGAGGCTGAAAATAAGAAATGTTATAGTTTACATACTGTAAAACTTTATATCCTACTCTATGAGATCATTCTAAATGATCCAGTCCAGTTTCCAAGTGCAAATAGGTAATAAAAGTTTTCCAGGCAAGAACTGTAAGCCTCTTTACAGGAAAAAAAATATATATATACGAAGGGGGTCAGAGGGAAGGGAGAGCTGTCAATGCTACATGTTGCAATTTAAGGAGTACTTTAAAAAAAAAAAAAAGGCCAGCTCCCAACCTAATCACAACCTCGATAAAAATAATGCTGCTCACCCTTACAGTATATCATTCTTAAATAAAAAACAGTCAAGGATCACTATATATTTGCTAAAAGCTGAGTAGACTGTTTCATATAAATACTATAGGCCTATACATAACAACCAAACTCTGCAGTGAGCGCCAGTGGTCACACCTGCAATCCTAGCTACTCAGGAGACAGAGATCAGGAGGATCCAGGTTCAAAGCCAGCCCCAGACAAATAGTTCCAGAAACCCTATCTCAAAAAACCCATCACAAAAAAGGCTGGCAGAGTGGTTTAAGCAGTAAGAGTGCCTGCCTAGCAAGCACGAAGCCCTGAGTTCAAGCCCTAGCGCAAAAAAATAAATAAATAAAAAATAAGGAAACAGGGCTGGGATGTAGCTCGGTGGTACAGCGCTTGCCTAGCATACATGAGGCCCTGGGTTCAATCCCAGCACCAAAAAAGAAAAGACAAAAAAAAAATAAGGAAACAGATTCAACACAGAATAGTGAGGATTGTTAATATCTATACCTGCCTCACAAAGACACAGTAAAACAGTAAGTACTCACTAAAAAAAGGCAAAGGATTATTTAATGTGTCTGAACATGTGAAAAAAAATAAGAAATTTTATAGTTCTGTTGGAGTGTCTGAAGAGAATAAGTATGTAGAACAAAACAAAATAAAGGTAATTATTACCTAAAATATTTTAAATTTACTTAAATATATATGTATGCTACACTTGGCTCAGCAATAAGCCAAAATAATGTAAATATTGGCTACTTATTCAACAAAAGATAGTTATATTGGAGTTATATGAGGACGCATGCGTGTGTGTTTGAGTGTATACACTAAAAGAGAGAGAGAGAAAAGAACATCTACAATTTCTCATCTAAAAATCCCAAATCCAAAATAGCTCTTAAAAATTTAGTAATTTTTCACTAACATCAAATGCATCTAACAGTAAAACCAAGCTGAGGGTAGAGCTCAGGAGCTGAGTGCTTGCCAAGCATGTGTAAGGCCCTGGATCTGACCTACAGCACTATAAAAAAAATTTTTTTAAACCACCTGCCCTAAATTTACATGGAACAATACAGTTCTCTATCACTGTGCTATAGATGTAGTAGCCTGTTTAGTTCTAGGCTACTGCCCAAACTGTACTGTTACTTGAACTCTGTTAAGAGTATCATGTAATATAGGTACCATTCTCTCTTCCTAAAATCCAAAATTTCCTGAATTCCAAACAATGTGTAACCTCAAGGTTCTGAGATAAGGGACTCAAAGTGCATAGTCAACTATCTCATTGGCCAAGACAAAATATATTGACTGGTTTGTAAAGAAATAGATGGTATGGCGGGGTGACAAGTGGCAGAGTGCCTGCCTAGCAAGTTTGAGGCCCTGAGTTCAACCCTTGATACCGCCAGAAAGAGAAAGGGAAGGGGAAGAGAAAAGGGAAAGGAAAAGCTACATGAACATACTTCACAGAAATATGACCAAAATAAACAAAGAATGGAGTTTCACTACCTCAGAACAGAGTAAGTGATTGGGGTCCTTCTTCAATAAAAATATGTTCCCATCATTTTATTTTCTAAGTTACAAATACAGACTACTTTGCTAAAACTAAAAACTAATTATAAAAAAGCTGGGCACAGCAGCACAAAGGAAGTGGAGGTAGGAAGATCTCAGTCTGAAGCTGGTCTCTAGAAAAAGTTAAGCTCTTGAGACTCTATCTGAAAAACTTTTTAAAAGTGAAAAAACTGAGGGTGAGGCCCTGAACCAAAAATAAATCAGGTTTCATCGGTACCCAGCTTAGAATACGTCTGTGTGTCTTTCCTGGCTTTTTTTTTGGGGGGGGAGGCGGGGAACTGCTGCATTATTTAGAGTTGAACTCAGGGCCATACACTTGCTAGGCAGTCACTCTACCACTTGAGCCATGCCCCCAACCCTTTTTACTTCGGTCATTTTTAAGATAGGATCTGATGTTTACACCCAGGCTGGCCTGGACCTCAATACTTCTATTTACCCTTACTGCTGGGAAGGCAGGTGCATGACACCATGAGATTTTGCAGGGGGGAGGAGGGGAGGGTGTTCCACAAACTTGCCAGGGCTGAACTCAAACCGCTGATCCTCACAATTTCCAGCGCCCACCCCCACCCCCAGGATTACAGGGGTGAGCTCCAATGCCCAGCTCCTGGCCTCCTTTTTCCTCTCCAGATTCATTTTGTGTTACTCCCCTTCTGCTCTCACTGAGTTCCAGTCACTTTCTAGAACCACAAAGGTCTTTACTACCTAGGAACTTCTGAGTATGTTGTAGTTCTTCTGGAACACTTCTCCATAGCTAGCAAAGGCTAGCTAACTCCTCATCCTTAAGGTGTCAGTTTCAATGTCAATGCCTAAAGAGAGCTATCCTGACCACTCAAGTCCCCAGTTACTGTTGTGTTGTTTTTGTTTGTTTGTTTTTGTGGTACTGGAGCTTGAATTCAGGGCATACACCTTGAGTCACTCCACCAGCCCTATTTTTTGTGATGCGTTTTTTTCAAGATAGGGGCTCACAAACTATTTACCCAGACTGGCTTCAAACCATAATCCTCCTGATCTATGCCTCAGGAGCAGCTAGGATTACAGGTGTTAAGCCACCAATGCTTGGCATAAGGATATTATTTGTTGTTTTGGACACAACAGCAGAAACTTTTTTTTTGGTGGTGGGACAATTTGAATTCAGGGCCTCATGCTTGCTAGGCAGGCACTCTATACCACTTGAGCCATTCTGCAAGCCCCCTCCCTTTACTCTATTTCAGTATGCTGAACTTGAAAACATAAGTTTTTAAGCTAATGAACAAAATTAAAACCAAGCTCCCACCAAAAAGGAAACCAAAATAAGTGATTTTCAGTGTTTGCTGCCCAGCATCTTAAGAGTATCATACTACATATGACTAGCCCAGGAAAAGATAAAAATTCAAAATAATGGTTTCTGCTAGATGTCCATGGCTTTTGCACCATCATAAAGTCAAAAACTGAAACATGAACCATAGTTAGTTAAGTCAGGGATAACATGAAAACCCCAGCCAGAAACTATAAAAAACACAGAAAATGGCCAATAAACATAAATGTATTTCTTCGCTTTGCAAGTTGAATATCAATCTTAAGACAAGAATCTCTTGCCTATCAGACTGGCAAAGATTTTTTTTTTTAAAATCATGCTCAGTATTTGTTCAGGCATATGCTCATTCACACTGTGCTCCTTATCTGAGCCACACTGGCACGCTGCTGGCATAGGTATAAGGAGCTACTATCATCATACCATTATAGAAAATGAAATACCGTAATCTTTCGACATGGGCTCTTGCTATGTTGCCCAGGTTTACTTGAAACTCCTGAGTAGCTAGTAGTGCAGATGCTCAAAACCATGCCTAGCTTGCTAGCATACACTTTCAAAGAAACAACCTAAAAATAAGGAGGAAAACCTTTAAAGTATGGATACTTTCTAACCCATTAATTCTTTCTTCTAAGGAAGCAGACTCAGTGAAAGAGATCCGAGGCAGGCACTGATGGCTCACACCTGTAATCCTAGCTACTCAGGAGGCAGAGATGAGGAGGATCGTGGTTTGAAGCCAGCCTGGGCAAATAGTTCCCAAGACCCTATCTTGAAAAAACCCTTCACAAAAAAGGGCTGGTAGAGTGGCTCAAGGTGAAGCCCCTGAGTTCAAACCCCAGCACCGCAAAAAAAAAAAAAAAAAAAGAAATTCCTAGTAAGCCTGAGGCCCTGAGTTCAGACCCCAGGACCACCACAGGAGAGAAAGAGAGAGAGAGAGAGAATCAGACAGACAGAGGAGTAATTCACTGAATTGTTTATGATAAAAAATAGGGAGAAACAATTCAAATTTTTATCAGTAGAGAACTAAATATTGTTCAATATGGGGTAATATTTGGCCATTGAAATTGAATATAAATTGGCCTCCTAGTGCTTATTACAGGCTGTTCTTAAAATGACTGTATAGAAAGAGGAGGCAGGGTGGTGGAGTGGCTCAAGTGGTAGAATGCCTGCCTAGCAAGCATAAGGCCCTGAGTTCAAGCCCCAGTACCGCACCAAAAAAAAAAAAAAAAAAAAGAAAGAAAGAAAATGTGCAAGGTGTTATGGGATAGATTGTGGAAAAAGAAAAAAAATGCATAAAAAAAAAAAAAAAAAAGAAAAAAAAGAAAGAGGAGGCAAAGTAAACCTACCCCATATACACCTCAGCCCAGGCCCTGTGCCTGTGTGTCTGGTTCCATATCGTAAAGGGGGAAACACAGGGTGAGACAATTTTTTTAAAAACTGGATATATACTAAACAAAAAGATGACTGACAATGATGACTTTCATATGGTAAAACTGGTTATAAAAGTGTTTCTAAAAGTCTCCAGTTTAAATATACACACACTCAAGTTTCTCTCATGAAAATTTACATATTTTTTAATCTGAAAGCATTATATGCTAACAAGTTATTAATAACTCCCCCTGTGCCACTATCAGAAGTTTTTTAAAACTTTATATACTTTCATAAATCATCAGAATTTTATATACTGACTGCTAACTTTTATCAGCAGTACAAAGAAAGCAGTTTCCACCTTAAAATTACCACTTTAAAAGAAAGTTCAAGCTTCTTGGTCTCTGTGTATTCCTCATACACATCCAGACCAAGTTCAACACTCTCTGAAGTGCCAGGGTCAGATGTCACTGGCACCCCTAGAATGTGTATCGGGACTGCTCAGTGTTTCCCATTCATTCTTCCTAAGTTCTGTGATAGTGCTTCCAACGCTGCCCTGCAATTCCTTATGTACGTCTGCCTCCCCAACAACGACCGAGAACCCCCTCAGCCACTCCTAGTTATTGCCCAATGCACAGACCTATACAATTCTGACATACACGCATCCTTTTTCTTTGGTGGTACTAGGTTTGAACTCAGGGCCTCATGCTTGCTAGGCAGGCACTCTACCACTTGAGCCACTCTACCAGCCCTGTTTTGTGATGGCTATTTTCAAGATAGGGTCTCAAGAACTATGTAACTATTTGCCCCAATATGGCTTCAAACCGTGATCCTCCTGATCTCAGCCTCCTGAGTAGCTAGGATTACAGGCGTGAGCCACCAGCACCTGGCCCACACATACCCTTTATTTTTATTATTGTTTTTTATTGTTTTATTATTCATATGTGCATACAAGGCTTGGTTCATTTCTCCCCCCTGCCCCCACCCCCTCCCTTACCACCCACTCCGCCCCCTCCCTCTCCTCCCCCCAATACCCAGCAGAAACTATTTTACCCTTATCTCTAATTTTGTTGTAGAGAGAGTATAAGCAATAATAGGAAGGAACAAGGGTTTTGGCTGGTTGAGATAAGGATAGCTATACAGGGCATTGACTCGCATTGATTTCCTGTGCGTGGGTGTTACCTTCTAGGTTAATTCTTTTTGATCTAACCTTTTCTCTAGTTCCTGGTCCCCTTTTCCTATTGGCCTCAGTTGCTTTTAAGGTATATGCTTTAGTTTCTCTGCGTTAAGGGCAACAAATGCTATCTAGTTTTTTAGGTGTCTTACCTATCCTCACCCCTCCCTTGTGTGCTCTCGCTTTTATCATGTGCTCAAAGTCCAATCCCCTTGTTGTGTTTGCCCTTGATCTAATGTCCACATATGAGGGAGAACATACGATTTTTGGTCTTTTGGGCCAGGCTAACCTCACTCAGAATGATGTTCTCCAATTCCATCCATTTACCAGCGAATGATAACATTTCGTTCTTCTTCATGGCTGCATAAAATTCCATTGTGTATAGATACCACATTTTCTTAATCCACTCGTCAGTGCTGGGGCATCTTGGCTGTTTCCATAACTTGGCTATTGTGAATAGTGCCGCAGTAAACATGGGTGTGCAGGTGCCTCTGGAGTAACCTGTGTCATAGTCTTTTGGGTATATCCCCAAGAGACACACACCCTTTAAATAAAAGCAGCCACTACAAAATGCATGTTTCAGAAACACATGTGTAAATGAACATATTTTCATAAAGTTGGGTGTATAACTAGGAGCAGGAGATAACATTGGGACGTTCTGGTTAGCTAAATAGTCAAGAAAAGTAGTTACAAAAAACTCAAAAAGAGCATTTAAGAATCTATATAATGGGCTGGCAGAGTGACTCAAGGGGTAAAGCATCTCCCTAATAAGCATGAGGCCCTGAGTTCAAACTCCAATACCACCACAAAAAAAAAAATCTACATAGCCTAAGTAAATGTCACAATGTATCTCCCCTCAACTATTATATGCTAATAAAAAACTGTAAGAGGAATCTACATAGTAATTTCACTGATCATTTCTAAAGTTGCCTAAAATGTAACAACTTCATAAAAATAGGCTGACATAAGTAATATCACAATCATAAAGTATATTTTCTAAATAAGAAAGACACACCTACAGCCCCTCTTGTGTCTGACTTCATGAACATGCCAACATGCCCATGCACACACCTAGTCGTGGGCACACACTCCTATTTCCATGCTAATGCAACATACCTGATTTACAAGCTCAGGGATTCCCAAAGCTCTGTCAATTTCCTCCAGGCCTGTGGCATCTGTATTACTCAGGAGTGTGTGCAACTGGTCCAACAATGCTCTTTCATCACTCTGGCCTTCTGGGTTAGAGGGTGGCCCAAGGAGATCATCCAAGGAATTCCTAAGAAGAGGCCTGGAAAGAGGCTTGCAATCAGTTTTCATGGTTCTGTGCTGCGAATGTAATTCAGGCAACAGGGCTTGTCTAGCACTCATGAGTCCCTGGGTTCAATCCCCAGAACCACAAAAAAGCGAGGAAAAAAAAGTTTTTAGCTTTTTGAAAGAAAAAAAAGAAAAGATAGATCATAATAACCATATTTGCATTCTCCTTCTCCCTCCCCTTCCTCTCCCCTCCCTGCCTCCCTCTCTGGATGTTTTTTGGTTTGGTTTGGTTTTTTTTTTGGGGGGGGGGGGGGCTTGAACTCAGGGCTTTGCAATTCCAAAGCAGGTACTCTACTGCTTGGAGCCACATCTCCAGAACATTGTGCTCTGGTTATTTTGGAGATGGGATTTCACAAACTATTTACCCAGCCTGGCCTCAAAACTCCATCCTCCCAACCTCAGCCTCCCAAGTAGTTAGGATTATACGAATGAGCCACCAGCACCCAGCTGGGTATATATATATTTTTAATGTGCAATAATAACTCACATACTATAAATATAAATAATAAACAAACCAGCAAAGAATAACAAATGGCAAAAATTTACATTAAGACCCACAATCTGAAAATTTCACCAGGCCATCTTATATCTTCAATCCCAATGCTAAATAGTAAGCACCAAATCCTACGTATTTGAGGCGATACAGAGATTGAAGATGGGAAGAATGGGAAAGGGCACTATTCTTAAAACAAAAATAAAGCTAAGTGACAGTAGTCATGATACCTGAAAATTATAGAAATCAACAAAAGAACAAAAGGGTAGAAACACTGAATAACTGCAATCTGGAAGACTGCCAACAAAACTTTTGTTACACTTGGCCCACAGAGCTTGTATTAATGGTATAATATAAACTATACACATACCCACAGCAAGGTGCCACATTTCTCCAACACATGAAAGAAATGAAACTATACATTTATCTTGCCTCAAAAAGTTGTGCCCTTGAAGCTATTTGCTCTCTACTATGTAGAGAAGCATTTTAAGTTAATAAACTCATGTAGCTACATACTATCTACTCGATCAATCCATTTTTTTCTTTGCTTAATTTATTATAGACTTGGGGTTAGTGCTGAAATTGACAGTGGCCTCTTCCATGTAAATAAGTGACTAAATTAAATAAAAATACAGACCTAAACCCATAATCCTTCTTTTTACAAAAAAAAGAAAAAAAAAAAAACAGAAAAGGATACAATAGTTTACTTTCACTATCATCACTAAAATGTTTTAAAATAATTATTTTTAATTGTTTTCAGAAAAACAGGCTTACCTTCTGAATACCATTGATAAAACCAGTGGGAATATGTATTTATCTTATCGAACTGTTACAATTTATTCCCCTCCTCATGAGATCATCATTATGAAAGACAGTCATCTCATAGAAAAGTTCTCAGAAGTCTGATCACAGATGGTTCTAACTCCTCCCTGTGAATGCCTCTGCTTACTGCCTCATCAGATGGCAAGGAAGTGCCTCAATTATAAAGAAGTTGTCACATTCTCTTTGGGGATTATTCCTGTTCTGACTCTTCTAAATCCAATGTTTACATTTTCTATAGTCACAAAATAAAGTCCCACCTATTTTGCGTCCCGTGAGGTCCTTGTTCCATGGACAACATGCCATCTGGCCAGGAACCTGGTTGAGCAGATGGTGCTGGTTGGCCATAGAGACTGACCCCTATTCCCATGGGAATCTCAGCAGGCCCTGGCAGAACAAAAAGAAATAAGCAAATTTTCAAATTAATCAATGGTGAAAACTACCCTGAAACATCTTTTTCCTTTAATTGAAAAAGACACTTACTCATTTGAAGTATCTGCTGCTGCTGCAACATTGGTCTTGTACCTGGTATGCTATTAGACCGAAGAGGCAAGGTGGGCATAGAGCCCCCCACTGCAGGTCTAGGTAAAGAAGCACTGTAATCACCTCCTGGTCTTCCCATGGAATTTGAACTCATAGGTTCCATTTTGCTGACCTTTGAGTTTGGTAAGCCCCAATCTCCTGAGGAAGGAGTCTGGTTCACAGTCACATTTCTGTTTGGTCCTCCTAAAACAGGCAGAAGTGATTAGTCTTTCCCATCGCATAATAAAATCCTATATCATGTAGGTACAGCCATTACACAAAACAGTGGCTTTGACAAAGCACTTTGTCACCCTAAGATGGGGGCTAGTCAGTTATGAAGACAGTTATGATAGGCTATTCTTCCCACATATTCATTTTAGATATAGAAAAATGTCCTAAACCAAAAGATTCTTTAAGAGTTTAAATAACCAATACACAGAATAAATGAACTATACTCATGAAAAAAACATTATGCTAATGATATGGAAAACTTGTTACTTAATCCAAATTATTTAAATGGCTTTAAGTATTTAAAATTTGCTTTTCCCAAAGAAATTTTTAATCATACATACTCATTAGAAACAACCTACCCATATTGCAGCCATAACTTTCCTGACTATCTAACATTCGTGGATTCCCACCCAACATGGATTGCTTTGGTAACATGGGGAAAGCGCTGACAGTCTTTACTGGAGGATTTGAGCCAACAGAAACAGGGCTATCTAGAGACACTGCTCGGTTATATGGAGGACGAATGGACTGGACAGGCTGTGGACTTCTCAAACCTGTTGAAAACATAGAAGCACAATACATAAATATCCCTTGATGATTCAATACTTAAATTATCAAATACAAGACATAAACACTGTCATTCCCCATATAAGAATGTCTTTCTGACAAAGACAAACACTGCCTTTCTTTACAAATTAAAGACTAAGGCAAAAAGGGAAGAAAAGCCCCATATTCCAAATAAAGTTGGAACAATACTCTCAGTGTTGGCTGAAGTGCTGGGCTACTGTTTCACTTCATATTGAAAAATACATTGGGCTGAGTGGTGAGGGTAGCACAGTGGCAGAGCATGTTTTGCATACAGGAGATCCTAAGTTTGATCCCCAGCACTACAAAAAAGAAAAGGGTAGCCAGGTGCTGGTGGCTCAGGCCTATAATCCTACCTACTCAAGAGGCAGAGATCAGGAAGATCACGGTTTGAAGCCAGCCTAGGCAAGTATCTTGCGAGACCCTATCTTTACAAAAAGGGCTGGCAGAGTGGCTCAAGTGGGAGAGTGCCTGTGTAGCAACCGTGAGACCCTGAGTACCCAGTACCACCAAAAAATTAAAATTAAAAAAGATGAGAGGGTGAGGAAGGGAAGAGAAGACCGTCTTCCTTGAAAAAATAAACACCATGCCAAAAAAAAGGGGGGGAAAGGAAAGGAAAGAGGGAAGGAGGAAACACCATGTTCCAAATAAAGTAGAAACAATCTCAGGGAAGAAAAATTTACCACTGTTTCAAACTCCTGAAGATTCTTCCACATGTGGACTTAAGTATATTCATTTCAACTTAGGAAACAATGCAACTAAAAATCAGTAACTATAATCTTGGATAATTGTAAATTATTCCTTTTCAACTGACACACACAATATACTTTTGTTTAAAATGATAAATGAGCCAGGCACTGGTGGCCATAACCCTAGCTACTTGAGAGGCAAAGATCGGGAGGATTGTGGTTTGAAGCCAGCCAGGGCAAACAGCTCAGACCCCATCTCCAAAATGGACAGTAGGTATGCCTCAAGTGGAAAAGCGTCTGCTTTGCAAGTGTAAACCCCTGAGTTCAAACACCAGTTCCACCAAAAAAGGGGGAAAAAAATGATAAATGAGTAAACATATTGCAATAGAAGAGAGCTTAGGTAAAAAACAAAACCACCAATGAAGAACGGGCTCATGGTTAAATAATAAGATTGTTTAAGCACCAAAGAACAGGTTTTAATCTATAGTTTGGGTTTTCTAACTCAATTCTTTGTGACTAATAAAAATATATGCTCTAGCACCTAGTTCTACTCATATCGATTACAGAAGTGCCATGGTTACTGGTGTTATTTGTGAGAAATAGGAATTAAAAGAAAGAAAAAAATACACAAAAAGCTTTTCAAAACACATGCATTACTAATTAATATAGGAAACTGAGAGGCAGTATGTGCTCAGAAGTTACAAATGCTAGCTATAATGTCCAGTCTTAGTTTAAGAATATATATGCATATGCAGGAAAATTTCAAAAAAGCAAAATTTAATTCTTCCTTACCCAGAGAATTAGTTCCTTGAAATATCTGTTGCTTGGTCCCCAAATGACTGCCATTTGTGGATACAGAATTACTGTAAAAGTCAGAGCCAGTTAGGTCGCCAAGAATAGCATCTAGATTATCCAAGTCTCCAGATCCCTGAAAATAAAGTTTTAAAGATTAACCTGTGTGCAATTCTAGAGATCAGAGATAAACACATTCATAAGTGAACATACGAAATGAGATTAATTAAAATAAGAATGCCCCACTTGTAGGCTGGTTTCTTATGACCCCATCCCTCATCTTCCTCAAGCACAAACAGCTTTAAAGCACTGGGACACGTCACTGGATTTGGTACTTTCAAATGGCACTTTTTTTTCCATTTACACTAGCCATTTCATTCTCAAACTGTAAAATATTTTCCAGCTAACAGTCACCAGGCAAAGGAATCATTATTAGCTAGCAGAAATCTGCATTTATATATACCTTCTACAAACAAGTGACAAACTGGTGCTATACAAGACGTTCACAGGCACGCTCTATTTGCTCTATAAATATGGCAAACACTAGATTAAACAAAGTTAAATCCACACCATGAAGCCAGGCCTGGTGGCACATGTCTATAAACCCAACACTTGGTAGGCTGAGGCAGGAGGATCTAGAGTTCTAGGCCAGCCTAGGCTACAGAGCAAGTTTCAGACCAGCCTGAGCTATACCGAGAGACCCTATCTCTAATAGCTCAACTGGTAGAGTGCAAGTGAAAAGCCTTAAATCAAAACCCAGTAGTGCCCAAAAAAATAAAAATTAAAAATCCATACCCTCACCCAAGCCTTTCATTTGCTCAGGTGTATAATACAACTCCTAAAGTGGTGTTCCTCAAAGAGTTTGGAAATTCTTACATAGAATGTGACTGGATACATGAAACCTGATTATAAGGTAAAAATCAAAATTATATTGCTTAATTCACATTTTCTTTTTTCCTGACTATTTCTACCATACCAATCTGCTCATTCCAACAATAAACATTTCCATGAAAAAATTTCAAACTGGCCACTAAAAAGAGTTGTTAAGCCGGGGTTTGGGGGTCTAGTTCAAATGGTCGAGTACTTATCTACCAAGTATGAGGCTCTGAGTTCAATCCCTAGGACCATTTAAAAAAAAAAAATGTAGCCAGGCATAGTGGACAGCTGTAATCTCAACATTTGGGAAGCTGACAGGAGGAATGCCAGGCTGGGCTACATAGTGAAATCCTGTCTCAAAAAACAAGGCAAGAACAAAAAAGAATTTTTTTTAATAGGTACATTTTAGAAGGTACACATGTGATATTTCTAAATTACATCATAACACTTTACTGATACCAAAAAGATTAACTTAATTTTGCTGGGCATGGTGGCTCATGTCTGTAATCCCAGTTCCTAGGGAGGCAGAGATAAGGAGACCAAGGTTCAATGCTGACCCAGCCAAAACTCAGAGAGACCCTATCGCAAAAAAGCAAGCCATGCATGG
The DNA here is from genome assembly GCF_047511655.1 of Castor canadensis. Classification (NCBI taxonomy): domain Eukaryota; kingdom Metazoa; phylum Chordata; class Mammalia; order Rodentia; family Castoridae; genus Castor; species Castor canadensis. The sequence continues at coordinate 169,471,815 of NC_133390.1, read as the reverse complement.
CAGGCAGACACAAGAGGATCACTGTTCAAGGCTGTGCTGGGCAAAAGTGTCAGACTCTATCTGAAAAAAGAACTGGGGGCATGATTCAAGTGGTAGAACAGTTCAAATCCCAATACTGCTTCCTCTCCCCTCTCAAGAAAAATTAGCTAACCTTAAACAAACCATAAACCTTACATTAAAAAATAAAAATTTTGCTAAGCACCAGTGGCTCAGTCCTATGATCCTAGCTACCTAGGAGGCTGAGATCAGGAGGATCAGTGATCCAGACCAGCCTGGGCAAACAGTTCCCAAGGTCACATCTCCAAAATAACCAAGGTGAAATGGACTGGAGGTGTGGTTCAAATGGTAGAGCTCATGCTGTGCAAGAGTGAAGCCCTGAGTTCAAACCTCAATCCCACCAAAATCAGTAAATCAGTAAATAAATAAGAATTTGCATATAATAGATTATCTTTCTAACACAGAAATGATGCAAAACAATTCACCTCTTCGTTTGTTTCTGTCTTAACTTTAGAGTCTTTCTCTTGACTCGAGCTAGGAATGGTGGCACTGCTGCACTGACTGATTTTCCCATCGATCCCTTCCACTTGGGGCTGTAGTTCCTTAGAGAGTGCATCACTAGGATCATCCCTGTCCAGCAGATATCTAAGAAGTGCATTATTTTCCTTCTTCTTAGGACTTAGCTGCTCCTGCTTCACACTTCCTTCACCACACGAAGCTGTGCTGCTGGTGTCTTTCCCAGTGGCTTCTGCAGTAATCTTGGCTACTTCAGCTGGTGAATTCCCATTCTGCAGCAACTTGTGCAAAATCCGATGCTTCTCTTGTAACAGTGACCCATGCACGTTGGATGTAGAGGACACTCCCCCGGATGTTGAGGAGGAGACTCCAGAGGGGCTGGTGACACTCACAGAAGAGTCTTTACAACTTGAATCCAAGGGGGAATTGGTCAAGGAGGAATGACCTCGGTCATCAGAAGAGCAGGTGAGTAACTGCAGTAATTTTTTATGACCTTTGCTTTCCAAAGGACCCCTCTGATTCTCTGACCCCTCACCACTGCTCTCCTTGTTTTCTTTGTCACTGAGGTGATCTCTGCTATTTGACTGACACCCTGAACTCTCCACTGGATTCTGATCACAGTACAAGCCTAGGGGACTCTTGGATTCCTGACTGCTCACTTTACCTGGCTGGGTTATATTCATACTGGGAGAATTATCCAATTTGGGGCCTGGTGAAGACAGAGTAGATAAAAGAGACGTCCCCACCCCCTCACTGATGGCTTGCAGGGCACTGAGAGAGCTGCTGGAAAAGCTGTGGCTCCCAGTACTGCCAGAAGTTCCCATGGGAGAGTGCACACCTAGATTTAGGGAAAAATTTAGAAAAGAATTAGACTATCAGACACTATAAAAACACTATTTCAAAGTTTCTATTATAAAAATTAATGAACTCTATGAGAATTAGTAATTATGAAAAGAAAGCATAAAAGAAGTGCTAACATGAATACCTGCACCAGGAGAAAACTGATGTGAGGTCATCTTTGGGCTCCCACGATTACGAGGTGAAATCATGATATTCTGCTGGTTGGAGCCAAGACCAGGACTGCCATGTGGGGGGCTACTCATGTTCAGTCCATAGTTGTTGTTCTGGTAGGAAGACGGTGACTGTATGCCTGGCCCAGTAGTCAGTGAAGCTATGTTACTGGAAGCCCCATACCTAGCTCCACTCATCTGCCCTGTGGTGCTGGGATCTGCCAAGCCATAGGACCTGCTGGTCAGCATCTGTAAGCTTTGGCTTGGGGACATACTCATGCCACCTATGGAACTGCTGCATCCACCTGCAGGAGGTCGAATGCCTTGTCCTACAGGATTTGAGTTTGGTCTATACCCATTCTGTTCTCTGCAAAGAAACAGAGTATCAAACTTTTAATTAAAAAAATTACAGGCATGCATCAAAGCTCTTAGTCACATTTGGGGCAAGAAAGCAAAGGGGATGAGAGGGAAAGGGAGGGGAGGAGCAAAGTAATTGTCCAGGGATAGAACTTTTAGGTGCCACTCCAATACCTAGTAACAAACTCAATTTAGGAACTGATCACTGAATTAACATAAATGATCACTATGATAACATTTTTAACAGGCTAGAGAATCTAAATGAGTGACACCACCACAGCACGTGCAGGACCAATAGCCCTGTTACCTGGAATCTCAGCAAGGCAATACTAGAGTTGCCAGATGTCTAGGGCTTAACCTGGAAATATGTGCAAATTACTCAAAATAATCAATGGGTGAATATCTTCCTTCACCTATTTTTTATTTACCAATACCAAAAGTTAATTTCACTTATTTTTAAAGTGTATGATCAAATTTTAAATTCAGTCCCTAAAAGCAAAATATCATTAGAAATGAGAGTTAATGGAGGTAACCAGATTTTGTATGTTCTTTTATTCCCCACAGCCTTCCCATTCCTTGGCTCCTCCAGGAAGTAATTATTTGATGAATATTTTTAAGCAAAAATATAAGCTTAACGAAAACATAATCTAGGAATCTCAATTAGAGTCACCAAATTCCATACCTTTCTGCTTTTTCCTCAGTAACTGTTTTCCATTTTTACACTAATGTTGTGTGTAACATGAATGCACCCTAACTTATCATTACCTCTGAAGAAAGTGGGTTGAGACAAAGCCGTGACGATCATTTGTTACAGGATTTCGGAAGAGTTTGCTTTTTGTCTGTGCAGTCACTATAGTTCCATCAGCCAAGGAGAACCGATACACTGGGGTTTCTGCATGGCCGTGAATGTAAGCTGTTGGGGAAAATAAACTATTAATTTGCAAAATAAATACATATACGGAGAGGAAAAAAAGGAATTATATTTCAAGCACCATTTTTTAAAACCATATGAAAAACTGAAACTTCACCAAAATTATAAAACAAGCATGCTCAAGAATCATTTTCCGCCAGGCACCGGTGGCTCATGCCTGTAAGAATCCTACCTACTCAGGAGGCAGAGATTAGGAGGACTGCAGTTCTAGGCCAGCCCAGGCAAATAGTTTGCGAGACCCTATCTCGAAAAAAACCTTCACAAAAATATTGCTGGTAGAGTGGCTCAAGTTAAGTCCCTGAATTCAAGCCCCAGTACCTCAAAAAAAAAAAAAAATCATTTTCCTCCCCTACACCCAACAAGGTAATAACCGTGGTCACATGTATACAGTTAATGCTTTAAGAATACCCAACACAGCAACTATCAAGACCAGAATCAACTCCACAAATGTCTTTACCTTCTTGATAGTGACGTTTCTGGGACCAAGACTGCCCATCATTAAGACTAAAAAACCTCTGGATACACCTTCGGATTATATCTTCAAAGCCAGGCCTCATGGAGGATCTTAGAGAATTTGTATCTATATTGACGACTTTTCCTATTAAACAGAAAATAAAAAGGTTTAAAACCTGCCCAAAAGTATTTACTGCTGCCTACCCATGACTTAGCAGTGGAGAATTAAATAAAAGATCTTAAATCTTTACTCTGCCTTCTCTGGTCCAAATTTGTTGTCTGTCTTTCCTCCTTAAGGACAGAGTCCTAGCCGAGCACCAGTGGCTCACGCCTATAATCCTAGCTATTCAGGAGGCAGAGATCAGGAGGATCATGGTTCGAAGCCAGCCCAGGCAAACCGTTTGTGAGACCCTATCTCAAAAAACCTGTCACAAATAGGGCTGGTGGAGTGACTCAAGGTGTAGGCCCTGAGTTCAAGCCTCAGTACCACAAAAAAAATTTTAAGAAATAGACCTAGTCTTCTAAGATGCTCTCATAGTTGCTACATGTTCTGCTGTGAATACAATAATGTGCTTGTCTTTGTCTAGTTCCTGGCACAGAACTCCTAAAACCCTTGGAGTTTCCTAATAAGAGTATCTCTTACTGATTCATAACTATCCTCTCTAACCACATCTGTGTTTGTTCCAATGAGGTGATTTAGGGTAGTACTCCTAGACAGCCTCAGGGTGGGACTGGTCACCAGAATGCCCAAGTGATTACAGGGTTGGAACTTTCAGGACCATCCACTGACTCAGGAAGGGGCTTACGGTGAGGTCTATAAAAACCCTTTAACAGATCTGGTAAGCTTCCAGATTTGTGGCGACATGCCAGCATTAAGGAGGAGGCATGCCTAAAAAAGGCACGGAAGCTCTCAAGAGGATTTGTGTTTTTGAAGGGATCCTTACTGGCCTGCAAAATGAAGCTATATTTAAATTCATGCTAATTATGTACAGGCCAAAAACTGTGTGACCAATCCATGGCATGATTATGCTTGAAACAAAATGTGTTCTATGGTCAAAAATTGGCAGATCATTACTGAAGTTCATGTTGATGTCAAGACTGTCAATAGTTACTGGTCTGTTCAGTGTTAGGTTTCACTGGAAAATGCAGTACTCAGATCCAGAAGACCTCTTACATAGCACCACCAGGTCTACCGAATCCTGAATATGATGGGAGTCATGACCCAAGAGGCACAAATGACTTGAAAGTGGCAGTTAATAAATTGATCCCACCCAGATTAATAGAGACCAACCAATTCATTCATCCTCTCTATGTTTGTTAGAACAGTGAAATGCTGAAAAGCTGGGCACCTATAGTCCTAGATACTCAGGAGGATCGTGATTCAAAGCCAGCCCTGGGCACTTAGTTCGAGAGACCCTATTTCAAAAATACTCAAAACGATAAGAGCTGGTGGAGTGGCTCAAGTGGTAGATTGCCTGCCTAGCAAGCATGAGGCCCTGAGTTTAAACCCCAGTACCACAAAAAAAAAAAAAAAAAGTTAAACAAAACCAAGTTTGGACTGAGAAAATGTGTGGAGACTCATACTGAAAAATGGCTCTGGAAAAGCTACTGAAGGATGGGAAGGGCGGGGGGTGGCCTGAGGATGTGGCTCAGTGGTAGAGTACTTGCCTAATATGTACAAGGACCTGAACTGATCCCTGGCACCAGGTGGAGGGGTCCAGGGGGTGGGCAGGGGGAAAAACAAATGTCTTCAGAATACAAGAAAGGTGCTGACGTGGAATGAGCTGATAGAGATAAGCCAGTCCAAGAATCTGTTTTAAAGTTCAATGCTGGGCATGGAACTAGAGCTTGTGCATGCTGGCAGGCACATGTTGAGCTACCTCAACAGCCCAAAATCCAAAGTTTTTACTTGTGGTGAATTTTTTTTAAAACTTACTAATGGAATAAACTACTAAGGAGAAAGAACAAATGCATTCCAGAAAAGAGTAAACACCTGTGCACTGTGTACACACGTTAAGATCTGTCCTCACTACCACTAGATTAGCCCTGAGCCATGTGTCACACAGAAACCAGATGCTTAGAAAATATTCATTGAATGAAACACTTCAGCAACAGAGGGCAAAATCTCTCCAGCATCCAAAGAAAGTAGTGTTGAATACAACAAACCTGTAAAAAAAGACAACTGGAAGCCACCAACTATAACTTTGGTAAGATGGCTCTCAGTCTTAAATAGTATTAATCAGAGAAAAGTATTTTATTTTTCTAGTTTGCTAACTTCTAACTTATAATGAACAAGTACTGGTTTTGAAATAAAGGAAACTACTGGATGAGATGATTTAAGATGAATGTCACTTAACTGCTCAATGACAATGTAAAGCAATGTAATCTAGAAAAACTTAAAAATGCCAACTCATAAGAGATGTGAAAAGAGAGACCCACTCTGAAAGATAAAATTCCCATTACCATGTTTATTGGAAGGCAAGTAACTGTAAAGATTTTCAGATATAAAGTAATAACCATCAATGTAAACAGACTGACAATTCAAAATACAAGAACTTTCCTGCTCCTTTTTCCATTTATGTAAACTAATCTCAAAGAACCTCAAGACAGTACCTGAGCATGACATGACTGTGAAAATAGCTATTTTCATGAAATATAATGTATACATATTACATACATGTTATCTACACACTCACACCACTGTAGTAAGTATAGCTGTGTTTTGTTTTTTTAGTTTAAAACAACTCCATTTTATCGTATCACTTACAAGCATTCACATTGTATATAAAGTCACATATTACACAAAGTCAAGAGTATAGGCTTCAAGTCAAGCAGACCTGGCTGCAAATTCTTTTGTTAGTGATGATCTTGGATGATGAGCATATGTGATAAACCTTTGGCATCACCATTAGAAGATCACAGACTGACACTGATGATGAGTATGGGTAATACTGCCACCACGTTTAACTTATCAGTGTGTCTTATCAACTGTAATGTCTTTTCTTCTTTTTTTGTCTTTTTCAGACAGTGGCTATGTATCCTCCTGCCTCAGCCTACCAAGTGCTAGGACTGTGTGTACCACAACACCAGGCTCAACTACAACATGTTTAATTCTTGATTCCTGTGGTCTAAAAATAGCAGACCAAGACTGAAGTTAACACTGATGTCAAGAATTACTCTTATAAATTCTCATTAAATAACCTATATTTTTGAAAACATTTCTTTGTAATAAATGGGTTAGAAGTTACAGAAAAGAAATATTAATTCTGATACAAAATGTTATTTGAAGAAAAGGCCAGGTGCCACTACATTCGTTTTTTAATTTGTTTATTTGGGAGAATTTTAAGTGCCAAATATACTCAATTCAAATGCCAAGGGTTTTAGTGAAATTCTTTTACAGCTGTATAAGAAATACAAGTCATAATACATAAAACATTCATCACACTGGGTATAGATACTCAAATAATAGCACAGACAGCAGAAAATAGTGAACTTTACAACAACTTCTAAAGTGAAGATGTACACACACACAGTTTCTACCTGAAAGATCATGCCTGGTAATAAAGCTCTCAGGATTTGACGGAAAAGCTCTTTCTCCAGTAGTAATACGGCGTGCCACACAGATCATACAGGACTGCAAATCTACAACAGAAATTTCGTAAGATAAGGATTACATTTCCTTTTGATATATCTGTTCAACAGGTAAGCAAGGACACAGATGTCAGTAAGAAGAGTCACAATGATGAAGTCAGACAAGTTTGGTAGCTGCATGTTTCATCAGCAACACAAACATGGTTGCTCTTACCTTCCCCTTCCTCCATCATGGCGCGTGGCTGAGACAGAGCAAAGCACTGCATTGTTTCGTATCTCTGGCGAATTTCAGGACTGGTGTTCATGTCTTCCAAAATATCACGTGTTGTTTTCATCAACATACGACAATTAAATGTGTGACTTTTCTGTCTCTGGGTCTCATTTGTCCAGGAAACTCCATTAACTTTTGAAAGCAAATTGAAATAACTTTTTACAAATATGGTAACTAACTCTAAGCTTATCATCATCAAGAAGTCACACTACAAGCCAGGTGTCGTGGCACATGACTATAGTTCCAGCTGTTGAAAAGGCTGACTAAGGCAGGAGGATCATGTAAGCCCTAGAGTTAAAGACTGGCCTGGGAACAGAGTAAGACTCTGTCTCAATGACAACAACAAAAAGAATTCAAGGTATACTTTCTCATTATTTATGTTTCCCACTGTAATACATACACGAACATTTCAGAATGACAGTATATAAAATATATGAATGATTTTAGTTCAACAGAAATCTCACTGTGTATTTTGGCCCCGTGAACTGTATGCCAAATTTTTAAATTTGCTGAGACCATATTGAAAATTTGCCACCAACCCTTACTTTTCTATACAAGGTAGTTTCCTAAAACAAAATACATTTAATTTTCTAATAAATAATCAACAGAAAATTTTTAAACATACTTATAAAATATATATTAAGAGCCTACCAGTAGCTGCATGAACTGACACACACCTGTAAGCTCAGCACTCAAGAGGTAGAGAAAGGCAGGAGGATCATTAGTTCAAGACCAGCCTGGGCTAGAAAATGAGACACTGTCTCAAAAAAGAGAGCATACCTGTAGATTTCGGTAAGTTTTTAAGAAAATCCTTTCTGTCCTCTTCATGCAAGATAGTGTAGACACTTGTATTGACGAGCTCTTCCTGCTTATATTGTAGATACTGTGCAACATTTTCTGATACAAATACGATGTTTCCATCTCTATTCACCACGAACAAGAAACCATCCAATGCCTAAAATGGGACAGGTTAACATAGGCTGTTATAGACCAAACTCTATTACCCTTGTGAGGAGAAAAATGTGTATGTTGAAGTCCTTACCCTCAAAGTGGAGATAAGGCCTTTAAGGAGGTAATTTAGGATAAAATATCATAAAGGTAGGACCCTAATCCAATAACCATAGTGTCCTTATAAAAAGAGGTGAAAAAGACACCAGGGATTGCATTCATGGAGAACATGGCTCCATGGCTACATGAAAACACAGTGACAAACCAAGGACAGGCAACTCAGGAGAAACCAATACTGCTGACATCTTGATCTTGGCCTTTCAGCTTCCAAAACCATAAGAAATGAATACGGTTGTATAAGCCACCCAGACTGTATCTTATTCTCAGCCTTAGCAGACTTAGACAATAGCCTAGTAATAAATGCAACATGAAATACACTGTTGATTAAACAATACTACAAATAAGTATAAGTCACCATTTCTACTAACATTAGCATCACTATTACAGGGTATATGACAAGAATAAATAACTTTAAAAAAGACAAATATAGTCAGCATAAAAGTTGAATGTCTAACCTAATTTTTTAAGAACTGTATTTTCAGAGGGGCTTTTAAAAATAAGAAAAGCCAAAGAAAAAGGTTGGAAGATGTAGCTCAAGGGGTAGACCACTTCCCAGCATGCATGAGGCCCTGTATTTAATTCCCAGTATCAAAAAAAAAGGAAAGACAGATGCTGAGCACCAGTGGCACACCTATAATCCTAGTTACTTAGGAGACTGAAATGGGGAGAATCACAATTGAGGCCAGCCCAGGCAAACGGTTCATGAGATCCCATCTCCAAAATAACCAGAGCAAAATGGACTCGTGGTGTAGCTCAAGCAGTAGAGTGCTTGCCCAGCAAGTGTGAAATTCTGAGTTCAAACCCCAGGAGAGAGAGGAGAGAGAGGAGGGGAGAGGGGAGAGGGGAGAGAAATAGAGAGACAGAGAGACAAAAAGAGAGACAGAGACAAGAGAGAGACAGAGAGACGAGAGAGAGAGAGAAGTGGGGGAAGAGGAGGGAAAAGGGAGAGAGGAGAATATAACATAGGCTAATTTTAAAAAGAAAATAGAGGAGGGAGAGAAGGAGGGAGGGAGGATGGACTCAAACCAGGTGTGGGGGTGCAGAGCTGTAATCCCAGCACTCAGGGGATTGAGGGAAGAGGATCAAGAAATCAAGCCACCTGGGCATGGTAGTTCAAGCCTACAATTCTAACTACTAGTGGAGACAGAAATCAGGGGGCACAATTCAAGGCCAGCATGGGCAAAACATTTGCAAGACTCCATGTCAACCAATAAAAAGCTGGGTTATGTGCCTGTTGTCCCAGCTAAACATGCATAGGAGGATGGCAATCCAAACCAACACAAATCCAAAGCAGAAACACCAGACCCTATTCAAAAAATAACTAAAGCAAAAAAAGGGCTTGAGATGTGGCTCAAGTGGAGTGCCCACCTAGCAAGAGTAAGACTCCGAGTTCAAATTTCAGGACCACAAAAAAATAAAAATAAAAAAACAAAGAGCAAACTCTCATTTGTCACAATGGGCTACATAGCAAGCCAACTTGAGCTACATGGAAAACAAAAAGACCAGATGCAGTGGCTCATACCTATAATCCCAACTACTCAGGAGGGTAGAGATCAGGATGATCATGGTTCAAAGCCAGTCCCAGGAAAAATACTAGTAAGACACCATGTCAACCAATAGGTGGGTGTGTGACATGCTGTACCAGAGGCAAAAGCAAAAGGATTACCATCCAGGTGGGTCTGGGCAAAAACTCTCAAGACCTATCTCGAAACTAACTAAAGCAAAATGGCGGGGGACATGGTTCAAGAAGTAAAGCAGCTGCCTAGCAATTTCAAGGCCTTGAGTTCAAATCCTAATACCACCAAAAAATAGCAACAATCACAACAAAACCTTCCCTTTTTCCATGTAATATGAAGCTATTTATTGTGACAGGTCTCACTGGCCTCCTGAGGGCTTAGATTACAGGCACGTACCACCATACATGCTGGCTTGTATTATTCCTTAATGAGAATGTACAAAAATAATTAAAGTTAATTGAAAGTCAAATGGAATAAACTAGATGAAAAACAAGGTGAAACAAGCTTTATAAAGAGCTTCAGCTCCTGCCTAACAGGCACAACGCCCTGAATTCAAACTTCAGTACCACCCAAAAAAAAAAAAAAAAAAGATTATGGGTAGTGTGCCATAGATCAATCATGTAAAAAATGCACCAAAAATGTCTGGGCTAAAATATACCTAACTATTACCTCTAGGACATACAGGTTATATTTGTGGAATTACGAATTATCCTTCCTTTCATGCTTTATTTTTATACTTTTGCATGTGTGCCTTCTCAGTTTGCAACTTCTTTTTATTAGTTATAAGGACATTTTACAATTGTATTCACAATATTGAGTTGTCTCATAAAAGGAAGTACTTTGTTATTACTTCCTAACCAAAAAAAGGTTTTATCACTTTATAATACAACCAAGGACAACACACTTTTAACAGTTATAATCTTTAACATACCTGAAGTAAAAGTGGTCCTAAAGAGTCTTTGTCAATAACTCCCTGTCCTGTAGATGACACATCAGCTTTCTGAACATCATCATCATTGGAAATTGCTTTTCCTGAAGACACAGAAGGTGATACTCTCAATGCCATGTATATCAATTACAGATTAACTCTTCCTTTAAGTAGTCCTCAAAATGTATGCAAAGATACCCATACTTCACTCACTCACTCTCTCTCTCTCTCACACACACACACACACACACACACACACAGACACACACAGACACACACACACACAGAGAGAGAGAGAGAGAACCAGGTACATGTATACAAAACATTTCCTGGTAAGATAATGATACCACAATTTTAAAGTGTTAATCTTCATAGTCACCCAGGAGGGTAGAACATACCCTAAAATCTTCTCACTACTAAATGTATGAGCTCCTGGCTACCTCTAAGCTAACATTTGACAGGGTAAACAGCACTGGCCTTCTTCCAATTCTGTTTAACTATTTCCTAAAAAGCAAAGCTGGTCAACTCATCGGTTCATTCCCATACATTCTAGTCTCAGTTATTTGCAGTCCCTACCTAAATAAGGTCACAAAAAGTAAACACAGAGGACTGAAGTATAGTTCAGTGGTAGAGAAATGCTTGCAAGATGAGGCCCTACATGTGATTCCCCAGCACCAAAAAAAAAGCGTCGGTGGCAGGGGGTGTAAACACAGTAATAACAAGTTTCTTGCAAAAAAAGACTAGCGTTTTTCTTATTTTGTATTACCTTGCTCTTTTATTTGCCGTATCTGCCTCACTGTTTCCTTTAAAATTGCACATTTATCAGGTTTGACATTGAAATTATCAATGTCACTAAGATTTGCAGATATTAGTTCAGCCAATTCTTCAATATATTTACTCTCCTGCTCCCGTCTCCACTTCTCACCACTGCAGGTAAGACTAAAAAGAGAGAAGAAAAGTCATGATATGCCTACTACAAAAAAGGTGTTAGCGAACCTGTGCCTATACAAGACCACTACTTTTATGTGTGAACAAACTAAACTCAGCCAATGGGAACTACCAAAACATCACAACAGAGAAGCAGTACAACACAGAAGTTCAATTCTACTTTTTATTAACCAGGAGAAAAGGTAACCTCAGTTACTTCATTGGGGAAATAGTTGCTCACTTCTACAAGGTAAAGATCATTCTTAACAAAGTCAGGCGCTGATGGCTCACGCCTATAATTCTAGCTACTTGGGAAGCTGAGATCAGGAGGATCAAGATTCAAGACCAGCCCGGACAAATAGTTCATGAGGACCCATCTCCAAGATAACCAGAGCAAAATGGACTGGAGGTATGGTTCAAGCAGTAGAGTGCCTGGTTTGCAAACATGAAGCACCAAGTTCAAACCCAAGTCCCACCAAAAAAAAATAATAATTCTAACAAGTAACAAAAACAGGTGATTATTTTTTTTTTCATTTTTCTTTTATTATTCATATGTGCATACAAGGCTTGGTTCATTTCTCCCCCCTGCCCCCACCCCCTCCCTTACCACCCACTCCGCCCCCTCCCGCTCCCCCCGCCTCAATACCCAGCAGAAACTATTTTGCCCTTATCTCTAATTTTGTTGAAGAGAGAGTATAAGCAATAATAGGAAGGAACAAGGGGTTTTGCTGGTTGAGATAAGGATAGCTATACAGGGCATTGACTCACATTGATTTCCTGTGCGTGGGTGTTACCTTCTAGGTTAATTCTTTTTGATCTAACCATTTCTCTAGTACCTGTTCCCCTTTTCCTGTTGGCCTCAGTTACTTTAAGGTATCTGCTTTAGTTTCTCTGCGTTAAGGGCAACAAATGCTAGCTAGTTTTTTAGGTGTCTTACCTATCCTCACCCCTCCCTTGTGTGCTCTCGCTTTTATCATGTGCTCATAGTCCAATCCCCTTGTTGTGTTTGCCCTTGATCTAATGTCCACATATGAGGGAGAACATACGATTTTTGGTTTTTTGAGCCAGGCTAACCTCACTCAGAATGATGTTCTCCAATTCCATCCATTTACCAGCGAATGATAACATTTCGTTCTTCTTCATGGCTGCATAAAATTCCATTGTGTATAGATACCACATTTTCTTGATCCATTCGTCAGTGCTGGGGCATCTTGGCTGTTTCCATAACTTGGCTATTGTGAATAGTACCGCAATAAACATGGATGTGCAGGTGCCTCTGGAGTAACAGTCTTTTGGGTATATCCCCAAGAGTGGTATTGCTGGATCAAATGGTAGATCAACTTCTAGCTTTTTAAGTAGCCTCCAAATTTTTTTCCAGAGTGGTTGTACTAGTCTACATTCCCACCAACAGTGTAAGAGGGTTCCTTTTTCCCCCGGCATCCTCGCCAACACCTGTTGTTGGTGGTGTTGCTGATGATGGCTATTCTAACAGGGGTGAGGTGGAATCTTAGTGTGGTTTTAATTTGCATTTCCTTTATTGCTAGAGATGGTGAGCATTTTTTCATGTGTTTTCTGGCCATTTGAATTTCTTCTTTTGAGAAAGTTCTGTTTAGTTCACTTGCCCATTTCTTTATTGGTTCATTAGTTTTGGGAGAATTTAGTTTTTTAAGTTCCCTGTATATTCTGGTTATCAGTCCTTTGTCTGATGTATAATTGGCAAATATTTTCTCCCACTCTGTGGGTGTTCTCTTCAGTTTAGAGACCATTTCTTTTGATGAACAGAAGCTTTTTAGTTTTATGAGGTCCCATTTATCTATGCTATCTCTTAGTTGCTGTGCTGCTGGGGTTTCATTGAGAAAGTTCTTACCTATACCTACTAACTCCAGAGTATTTCCTACTCTTTCTTGTATCAACTTAAGAGTTTGGGGTCTGATATTAAGACCCTTGATCCATTTTGAGTTAATCTTGGTACAGGGTGATATACATGGATCTAGTTTCAGTTTTTTGCAGACTGCTAACCAGTTTTCCCAGCAGTTTTTGTTGAAGAGGCTGCTTTTTCTCCATCGTGTATTTTTAGCTCCTTTGTCAAAGATAAGTTGCTCATAGTTGTGTGGCTTCATATCTGGATCCTCTATTCTGTTCCACTGGTCTTCATGTCTGTTTTTGTGCCAGTACCATGCTGTTTTTATTGTTATTGCTTTGTAATATAGTTTGAAGTCAGGTATTGTGATACCTCCTGCATTGTTCTTTTGACTGAGTATTGCCTTGGCTATTCGTGGCCTCTTGTGTTTCCATATAAATTTAACGGTAGATTTTTCAATCTCTTTAATGAATGTCATTGGAATTTTGATGGGAATTGCATTAAACATGTAGATTACTTTGGGGAGTATCGACATTTTTACTATGTTGATTCTACCAATCCATGACCATGGGAGATCTCTCCACTTTCTATAGTCTTCCTCAATCTCTTTCTTCAGAAGTGTATAGTTTTCCTTGTAGAGGTCTTTCACATCTTTTGTTAGGTTTACACCTAGGTATTTAATTTTGTTTGAGGCTATTGTAAATGGAATTGTTTTCATACATTCTTTTTCCGTTTGCTCATTGTTAGTGTATAGAAATGCTAATGATTTTTCTATGTTGATTTTATATCCTGCCACCTTGCTATAGCTATTGATGATGTCTAAAAGCTTCTGAGTAGAGTTTTTTGGGTCTTTAAGGTATAGGATCATGTCGTCTGCAAATAGGGATATTTTGACAGTTTCTTTACCTATTTCTATTCCTTTTATTCCTTCTTCTTGCCTAATTGCTCTGCCTCGGAATTCCAGTACTATGTTGAATAGGAGTGGAGATAGTGGGCACCCTTGTCTGGTTCCTGATTTTAGAGGGAATGGTTTCAGTTTTTCTCCATTAAGTATAATGCTGGCTGTAGGTTTGTCATATATAGCTTTTATAATGTTGAGGAACTTTCCTTCTATTCCTAGTTTTCTTAGAGCTTTTATCATGAAATGATGTTGGGTCTTATCAAAGGCTTTTTCTGCATCTATTGAGATGATCAAGTGGTTTTTATCTTTGATTCTGTTAATGTGGTTTATTACGTTTATTGATTTTCGTATGTTGAACCACCCCTGCATCCCTGGGATGAAGCCTACCTGGTCGTGGTGAATAATCTTTTTGATGTGTTGTTGAATTCGATTTGCCATTATTTTGTTGAGGATTTTTGCATCAATGTTCATTAAGGAGATTGGCCTATAGTTCTCCTTTTTGGAGGTGTCTTTGCCTGGTTTTGGGATAAGTGTAATACTGGCTTCATAAAATGTGTTTGGCAGTTTTCCTTCCCTTTCTATTTCGTGGAACAGTTTAAGGAGGGTTGGTATCAGTTCTTCTTTAAAGGTCTGATAGAATTCAGCAGAGAATCCATCAGGTCCTGGACTTTTCTTTTTGGGGAGACTCTTGATTGCTGCTTCAATTTCATTTTGTGTTATAGGTCTATTCAGGTGATTAATTTCCTCTTGGTTCAGTTTTGGATGATCATATGTATCTAGAAATCTGTCCATTTCTTTTAGATTTTCAAATTTATTTGAATATAGGTTCTCAAAGTAGTCTCTGATGATTTCCTGAAAACAGGTGATTATTAAGGCAGTTTTATGAATTATAGATTGTTTTCATGTTTCAGCTACCACATTAAAATTCAGTGTTAGTGATCTTGGCAAGTACTTTAAAAAACAAGAGCAGTGCTGCATAGGTTATAGCATTTTATTTCTGATTTCCAAACTGCTATCATTCAGGGAAATGATAAAACCACAAATTCCAAAATATGAACTTCTATTTTTAAAGGCTACCAAAGATTCTTACTTGTGGTAACACTGGTCACCTATTCCTAATCCCTACAATATTCTATCTAGTACCTGAATCAGTGGTAGCAAAGTTTCTTTTACATCAGAAGCATGTCCATCTCATCCGTAAGACTGTATTACTACAAAGCAAAACCACATTTAAGTAAAAATAATTTTTTCATCTGCGAGAGAATGTAAAGCACATGAAATTGAAATGTTAGCCTTAAACTACACAAAACAAAATAGAGGGGGAGCCAGAAAGGCTGTGGTGAAGCAACTGTAAGCAAATCACTTACCCCTGTCCTGGAGTATCACATGGCAATTTGCGCTTTCGTGAATCAGTGGACAGTGGGTCCAAGGAGTTTTCTCCTAATCCACTCATCCTGAATATACATCAGCAACTAAGAAAGAACAGTAAGATAAAAAGCAGTATGAAGTATCCATTATCTCTAAGAAAGCATAAGATAAAATGACTGCATCCTATAAAATTCAGAAGTACTTCTCAATGTTCTTTATCATAAATTAGTATCCTGAAACAACCTCAGAATTCATGTTCCACTTTTAATTATACAGAATGCTCAACCTCAAGACAGAAATGCTTCTCAAGACCTGTTAAAAATGTGCATATTGCTGCACTGGTGGCTCACACCTATAATCCTAGCTACTTGGGAGACTGAGATCAGGAAGATCACTGTTTGATGTCAGCCCAAGGATATAGTTCCATCTCCAAAATAACCAGAGCAAAATGGACTAGAGGTATGGCTCAAGCATTAGAGTGTACCTGCTTTGCAAGCACAAAGTTCTGAATTTAAACCTCAGACCCAAAAAAAAAAAGAAAGAAAGAAAGAAAAGGTGCATTGTGAGTATCTCACAAAGAATAAGGCATCTTCTCCATATTTAATAACAAGGAAAACTGTCAAGTCTACAATACTGATAAAACTCTCAATTCTACATATACCTAAGTAAAGCATATATCCTGTGTAAGAAGTCTTCAAATGGCAAACCTAAGTTATTCAGGCTGTTTTCTAGGAAGCATTTTTTTCTCATTAGGCCATTTCATTAACACATCTAAAGTGTTTTTCTTCTAAAAGTCCTCTAACATTCTGCTCAGAAAGTAGATATAAAACAATGAAGCTCTTGGGGTTGTGGGTGCATTTTGACATTGAGCCACACAGCAACAACTACTTTAATACTGACTGATAAGCAATATGCTTTGGTTAAAGTTTCAATGATGAAGAAGATAAATGTAGGGTATTTCTTGAGAAAGAACAGCATGTTTTAATTCTCAGTCGCTTATAATTTAAGGTATTGACTAAGCTTTCATTTGCTAAGAATTTCTTATGTGCTAAACTCTTGTTTAGAACAAGGCAATCACTGTTCTAAAGAATTCCAGGCCAACCAACAAGACTCAAACATTCTAAACTATTTTTTTAAAGTTAAAATACATCTGGAATTCCAGCTAGGGTCTGTGAGACCTATCCTGAAGGACACGTATTTCCACTAGGTGGCACAATATTGCCAGGAAAAAAAATTTAGATAAAATTCACAA
Organism: Castor canadensis; assembly: GCF_047511655.1. Lineage (NCBI taxonomy): Eukaryota > Metazoa > Chordata > Mammalia > Rodentia > Castoridae > Castor > Castor canadensis. The sequence goes on along the minus strand of NC_133390.1, from coordinate 169,454,867 downwards.
AAGATGCTACTCAAATTTAAAATATGTATCTTTTTTAAAACTCAAAATCATGTGGTGAATCAGAAATTTCAGATTACAACATTGCCTTTATAGGTGTATAGGTATAAGCTATAAATACAAATGAAATCCATTTGATAATCTTAGTAGTAAAATGTAAAAGCTGACAAGCTGAGTGAGATGTTTTTCCCTCCGCAGCTAAATAATATTGACTAACTGTGGCTCAATATTATGACTCAGAACACAATCTCAGGAGTATTCAATTTTTAAAAATATCACTGTCATACCTAGCATGACTGATCACCAACACCACCAAAAAAAAGTTTGTCAAAAGAAGATAAAGTCTGCTCAGGCAAGATGACGTATGCCTATTATCCTCGCATTCTGGAGGCAGAGGGAGAAGGATGGGAAGTATGGACCAGACGGGTTATGCAGAGCAGAAGAGGAGGGAAGAAGAAAAGTCTATAGCATCCTTATTAAAGCCAGCTGAAGAGAAATGTTAAGTAAATGCAGTATTTGCTCATACAGGGCAGAAGAAAATGCTGTAAAGCACATTACTAGGCTGGCCCAGTGGCTCAAGTGATAGAGCACCTGCCTCTCAAGTATGAGGTACTGAATTCCCACGAGAGAGAGAGAGAGAGAGAGAATATGAGAGAGAGAGAGAGAGAGAGAGAGAGAGAGAGAGAGAGAAAAGACAGAGGACCGGAGGTATGGCTCAAGAGGTAGTATGCCTGCTTTGTAAGCATGAAGCCCTGAGTTCAAATCCAAGTCCCACTGAAGTATATTACCGAATCAATTGATGAAACTGTAATACAGACAAAAGATAGATGTATTTATATGTTAAGTTTACTGCAGTTGATGTATGAACTATGGTTATTTAAGAGACAACAGAGAGCAGTATTTAGGGCTAACGGACCATTACTTAGGCAAAAGACTCTTATGTAGTAGATGAACTATTATGAGTCAGTAAACCAGAAAAAGGGAGTGGAAGTGGAAAGGAAGGGATGAAGAAGGACTGGAACAAAATACTGGCATTAGATAAGTCTTAGGGTGGGGAAGAAACCTTTTTAAATTTTTCATATTGATCTTTGTCTTACAACTTTGTATTTATTTCCAAATTAAGTTCAAGTTTTGATTTTTCAATCTTCATACTATAAAACAAAAATAAGGCCAGGTGTTGTTGGTATGCACTCGGAAGGCTTAGACAGGAGGACTAAAAGTTTGAGGCCAGTCTGGGCTATGTAGCAAGATCCTGTTTCAAAAAAAAAGAAAATGTTCAAGTACAAAAGTAGATGAAGCTAGCCACATGACTAACTGGCTCATTCAGAAGTTTTTTTATTGTTGGTTGTTTTGTTTTGAGGGGCTTTGGTGGGGAAGAGAGTGAGGGGCAGTACTAGTGTTCAAACTCAGGGCCTAGTGGCTGCTAGGCAAGCACTCTAACACATCAGCCCCCAGCCTTTTTTGCTGTTTAGTCATTTTTCCTTTTTTTTTTTTTCGATTTGGTTTTGTTTGTGGTTGAGAGTACGGTCGGAACTCAGGGCCTTGCACTTGCAAAACAGGCTCTGCACTGTTCGAGCCACACTCTCCAGTCCATTTTGCTCTGGTTATTTTGGAGATGGGGAGGTCTTTATTTTCCCAGGCTGCTCATGAATCACTAGCCTCCTGATCTCAGCCTTCCAAGTAGCTAAGATTATAGGGGTGAGCCACCAGGGCCTGTACAACTTTTTAGTAATTTTTCAAACAGGCTCTGGCATTTTTGCCCTGGCTGGCCTGGACCACAATCCTCTTACTTATGCCTACCATGTAGCTGAGATGACAGTGCACACCACCACCTCCAGCTTCATTAGTTGAGATAGGGGTCTTGGTAACTTTTTGCCAGGAATGGCCTTAAATCATCATCCTCCCAATCTCTACCTCCTGAGCATGTGGGATTAGAGACATGAGCTATCACTAGCAGCCTCAAAGGTTATTGTTACACTGAGTAGCAAATGATTCACTGAGTAGTAACATCTCTATTTTAAAGATATTCTTTATTTCACACAGAGTGTTACCACAATGAATTTTGGCGGTATAAATTTTATCAATAGGAGAACCTAAACCAGGAAGAAATCACTAAACCAAATTATCTGTCTAAACCTGAAATGCATATATATCATTTGTGTCAGGTCAATGTTTATGTGCATACATAGAAACCTAAATATCTCTACCTATGTCCATAGACACGTGCAGCTCTTCCTCTTGACTGTGACAAATCAACAAGCTATACACTGGGGCTGGCAGAGTGTCTGCTTAGCAAGCATGAGGCTCCAAGTTCAAATTCAGTACCACCAAAAATAAAAAAGAAAGTCAAGCTATGTACTTAAGTACAAGCTACTTAAGTCTGTGCAATCTCTGTGCTATGAATTTACTCTTCCAGAGTTTGATGATCCCCAGTAACACATGATGTAATTATCTAGACATTACCAATGCAAAATCCTAACTTAAAATTATGGTAATATTTTTTACCCAAACATGAAAGGTATAGTTATTTAAGATCTAAAATATTTCTATTTCATTTCTTTAGGCAAGTTTGACGGCTTTCCTTTAGAAAGTTCCTACCAAGGCCTGGACAATCTTGGTACATTTATTGTCTAACTGTACAGAACCACTATGCCCAAGAAGGAATAACAAACTGTGTACAGCAAAATTCAAAGTACAGTAAACACATCTCCTAAATTTTATTAAACTAAAGAAAATATTCAACAACAACAAAAAAAAAATCACATTTCTGCCGGTGCCTAATGCCTGTAATCCTAGCTACTCAGGAGGCAGAACTCAAGAGGATCACAGTTGGAAGCCAGACTGGGCAAATAGATCACAAGACCCTATCTCAAAAAAATCATTCACAAAAAAGGGCTGGTAGAGGGGCTCAGGGTGTAGGCCCTGAGTTCAAGCCTCAGTACTGAGAAAAAAAAATTTTTTCTCAAAATAACTTCAATATGTATATAATAACTAATATAATTCCTAAGGATAAATGACTGATAAGAGTGTCTATTTGGCATTAATGAAAAATATAAATAGAATTTGTTTTATTTGCCAGGATTTTCTCTTTCTCACTGTGAGAATATATTATCTAGTTCACAGATTTTTTTTTTTTAGGGTATAAAAGGTAACTGCCTAGCATATACACACTAAAACTAGACTATTTACAGTTAGTAGTCAAGAATGGCAAGGAAGAAGGGGGAAAAGTATGTCCCAGGCCCATGAAGCTCTACAGATCGGTAACTATACAGCTTTTTTACATCTTAAATTATAACCCAGCATTCAGAACTGGAAAAAATCCATCTTCAAAGGAAAAAATAGTATAGCACAAGAATCTCACAGTGTGTTTGATTATAAGTAGTTTATTAATACTGAACCCATTCTAAATTCTGACCAACTCTATGTAATTAAAGATTATCACCTACATAATAGAAAAGAAAATAGAACCACAATATATACTCCGCCCCCCCCCAGTAATCTGTGCTCTTGAAATCATATCTTAAATCTAATAGTAAGGAACATAAATATTATTTTGAAGCTTCCAATGAAGAGATGTCTCCTAATATGTTGTTACACTGGAAATTCACCTCTGATGCACTTCTAAGTAGAACACATTACAATCACAGAAGCTTTTCTAAGCCCCTGACTTACAGTCAAGAGATCAGATATTATATAAAGACTAGCACGGAGAACTTTTCATTGAATCAGAATCAAAGACTCGAATTCTATCTTTCAAGGTAAAGTCCAATACCAGATCTGTAAACCACTTTTACACTTATTTTCCTTATCTGAAATGTTTCTACTGAAGAGTTCTATACTATACTACTTGAATGTATTGTCTATGCAATTACAAGATAGTCTATGCAATTATCTCAAATACAGAACAGCAATCTAGAATAATTTTCAATGGAATCAAAATCTAATGCTACATATTTCTGTATTCAGAAAAGTCTTAAAGCATATCCATGATGAAATTTTAAATGAACAAAATCTTAAAGAAACTGAATAGAATGTTTCAAATAAATACAACAGGACTTTATACATAACAATCAAATTCTGGGCAGGATGTCCAGAGATCAGGAGGATGGCAGTTCAAAATCAGCCCCTGGCAAATAGTTCTCAAGACCCTATCTCAAAAAGAAAAAAGAAAAGAAAAAAAAATCACAAAAAAGGTTGGCAGTCAAATGGTAGAGTGCCTGCCTAGCAAGTCTAAGGCCCTGAGTTCAAACCCCAGTGCAGCCAAAATAACAACAAACTGGAATGCTGAAGCTTAGACATTCACTGAATGTAATAAACTGCTAGAAAATGAATATTCATGGAATAATGCTAATTAAATGAAGCTAAAAAGTAGCAAAGATTTATACTTGTAGGTTCAAAAAAAAGCATTAAATTTTGGTGTATAGGTCAGCAGCATCAACCAGATTCCTTTCTGGTTATTTGGGGTTCAGACAAGAGGAAAAAGCAAATTACACAGATGGACAAGGATACAGAAAGTACTCCTTGTCCAAAAGGAAAAAAAAAGGCCAATAGCACTAGCAAGTTATTTTGGGAACCTAAGGAAAACCAGGCTGTGCCAAAACGGGGGATGGGTTATCCAGTAAATCTAAATTTGCAGAGACTATTGAATATTTTCCTACTCCTAAATTAATGACAGAGAGGAAAGTCGATTACTTTGTGCAGCATGGTGTTGGGCTGCTCACAATACACTGGGTGATTACTAACAATAGCTCTCTAAGAAATGTATTACTATTCCCACTTATTGACAGGAAAATTTGCACTAGAGCACAACAGATATGAGATGGCAGAGCTATAACTGCATTATTCTTTCAGACTTTATAACCAACAAAAAGTATCAAATGTTTCTTGGGTGTTTTATTCTCCACCACCACCAAAATAAGCCATTTATGCCAATGAATTACACTATCTCCAACCATTCCACCAGAAAATTTCTCAGTCCTCTGTAAAAACAGTGAAGCTGTAACATCCACAGTTTGGGAACATACAGTATTGGGGTCAGAGGCAAAGAGCTGGTGCTGTGCAAGTACAATGCTGCCATTCCCCTCAGCCCCTAAATATAATTATCACTCTCCAACACACCAATAAACTGCATTCTGAGGTGGTCTAATATCAACCAATACCTTATTTCCACTTCTTGAGATGGAAAGTCAGTGCTCATACAGCAAGAAGAAAATTTGAGCTCAGAAAAGCAAAAACTAAACCCTAAAATAGCCTGTCAAGTATTTTTATTCTTCGGTTTGCTAAGATTAAATGCAGGGGCCAAGAACTTTTGACTATTGCTGCAATAATTTAATTTATACATTAGATTCATTTGCCTCACTTATACAAGGTATGTTTAAGTATGATAGGGAGTTTCTGGGTTTCTTTGGAGAATCACAGTAACTTAAGAAATTTTTCAAACAACAGCTATGACTATGAATCTGAAATAATCTGCTGAAAATTGCTTAAAGCATCATGTAAAAGCTGAGACTGCTTAAGCCAATTAGAGAAAAATTTTTTAAGAAGCTCCTGGGAAGGGCTGGTAAAGTGGCTCAAGTGGTAGAGCGCCTGCCTAGCAAGTTTGAGGCCCTGAGTTCAAACCCCCGTACCACAAAAAAAAAAAAAAAAAAAAAAAAAAAGAAGCTCCTGGGAAGAATTAAGACATTCAAACGTTTACCAAATCCCAAATGGACACTCATATTCAACATAGTAGGATCATCACCACTAATCTAAGCACTTGATCCTACAAGATTTTTTTTTTCAGAATTGTGAAGTTCTTTTTTTTTTTTTTCAATCTGTTGTTCATAGTCTTACAAAAAAATAGGTATAGCTCCTAAAGAACAGGCACCATGGAGGGAAGAAATGAAGAACAATATAACCTGTACGTGCTGAAGGAGCACAGAAGGACAAAAGGAGAAGTTAATGTCATAAACATTAACCAACCACAAAAGCTTCCTCATTAGCTAGATGACTTCCAAAGAGTATCTCCTAGCTTCATAAGTGAGCAGAGGGGAAAAAAGGTATTCTGTTGTATTTTGTTTGCTTGCAGAACAGGGATTGAACCTAGGTCTCCCACATACTAGACAAGCACTCTACCACTTTAGCTACACCCCAGTCCTTTTTTGTTTTTTGAAACATGGTCTAGATAACTTTGTCCAGGCTGGCCTTAAACTCATAATCCTCCTGTCTCCGCCTCCTGAGTACTTGTGATTACAGCTGTGTGCTAACAGAGGAAAAGTTTTAGATTAAAAAAAAAGCTGGTACACATGGTGACACACACATGTCATCTGAACAATAAGGAGGCTGAGGCAAGAGAATCTCAGGAAAACATACAAGTGCTTTTTTCCTTTTGGGATTTTTGATAGGTATATTCTCAGATTGTACATGATAACTGTCATCTTGAGATGGATGCCTTTAGAGATTTTTTTTTTCTTTGGCTGCTTTCTGATACCCCACAAAGACCATCATAGGGTGGGGTGGGCTCTTAAGTGTTCAAGGTGGGTCTCTGCCCCTATGGTACCCATGGTGAGTGTTGCCGAGAAGCCCCCACGAGGCAATCATCCCACCGAAGAAGCAGCACCTTATACCTGGCAGCTCTCCTTACTTCCAGGCCTCCTTTCTGCCCTACCCCCACAAATGCTACAAGAAAAGGGTGGTCCAGCAGAGGCACAGAAACCTGGGGGTATAAGAGGCAGAGTGTCACCCTGATGTGGGGAGGCCTCCTTCATTTATTATTTTAATTAATTAATGTTGTGGTGCTGGGGACCGAACCTAGGGGTTGGTTCATGCGAGCTAAGCGCTGAACCACAGAGCTACATCCCTTACCCTTGGTTTCTTGAAATCTCTATGCAGTCCAGGCTGGCCTGGAATTTGCCATTCTCCTGCCTCACCTTCCCAAGGGCTAGGTTGGAATTAGAAGGCATGGGCTACTGCACCAGCCTTAAATTAACACTTATGATTGTATAAATATTTGTATCTTTAAAAGAAAAATTAAACCCACAAATCCAGAGGTAAAAAGAGATTATTGGGGGGGAGGGGGATGTGAGACAGACCACCCCTCCAAGCTCCTAGTACCTTTGATCATACTTATTCAGAATTCTTTAAAAAGGCATCTGTTTATTCTTTAATTATACCTATTTATCTTAAGAATACAGACTTTTAAAACAGTATTTTTGACTTATTCTTTCCTCATGGCTGTATGTTAGCTACTAGCTATCATTTCACCACACTATTTCAATTAGAAAATGCTTTGAATTCCAGTCAGCTACCTAAGTTGAGGATAGCCTGAATAGTTGTTTGTCTGAACCTTTTTTAATTGGTTGCCATATGGGATATTTGTAGCTATTTGTTTTCTAAGTAAGAGCAAAATTAGTGTTGCTGAGCATACATCTTTACTCTTGATATTATGTACCTTGGAGTAATCACCACTATTTCCTAACCAGTTGTATTTTAGCCTCACAATAAAACTGATTTTTTAAGACATGATCATCCCCAGTTTTTACAGGTGGTCACTTTTTATCAGTAATAAAAGTTATCTTTTAGTTAAGTGATAAAATTGAGATTTCATTCTCAAATTGGATCCCAACAAAGCCCTATGGTCTTTTTATTATATCAGTTATATCAGCTGAAGGATTCAAACCTTTGGGTTTTACTTTATAGTCAGCTTAAAGCCACAATTAATTTAGAATGTAAGTTTCCAAGTAAAAAATGACATGTCAAAAATGAAGCAAAATCTTTCTATTTAACTACCTCCTTCCTTCTCCATGAAATGCCTCTGTATTTTAGGAAGAGGAAGAACTGGTCAAAAGTACAGCTAGAGGGAAGGAAGAGAACTGGAGTTGGAAAAAGGAACAAAGAGAATGGTGGTAGTAATAGTGAATAAAAGAAGTTGTGTAATAAAATAGAGCCTCATATAAGTTTATACTGGCTTAGAGCTTACAATATAGAAGACAGAGAAAGAAAAATAAATAAAATAGAGTAAAGTATGTAAAATACTATAATAGTATGAAAACAAGCCGGGCAAGATGGTGCACACCTGAAATCCCACCACTGGGGCAGCAGAGGCAGGAGGATGGTAAGTTCTAGGTCAGCCTTGGCTACATAGCAAGACCCTGTCTCAACAAGCACAAAGTATGAAAAGTGTATTAGGATAAAGAAGGTAAAACTTCCTCTAACTGGAACAATCAAGTTTGATTTTGTAGGAATATTCCAGAGAGTAGGAGGATATAGGAGAGATTTAAGAAGAAACTGATGACTTAAAGCTAAAAAAAAAGGAAATGTTTTAGTGACGATCCTTTGTTAAAATTTTTTAGGATATATACAGCTGGTGATGGTGAGGAAGAAGTACTACTGATAATGTATTGAAAATGAAGCCAAATTCAAGTTTATGAAGCTCAGACTCAGGTATATATGGGAGACGGAGTCAGGGTAACCTTTAAAACAAGAGTTACATAGCTTGTTAGTATGCTGCCAGGAGAGGGTAATTCAATCTAGATGGAATCAGCTTGCTCAACTCCCTTTGCATACTGTGTATCTGTGAGCTTCAACTCTGCTGCTCATGTAGAGATTCAGAAGTCTCTTGGCAACAAGCTTCCAGTTGCAACTAACACCTGTGTTGGGTAATTGGCATGCCCAGTGCTAGTACTTGAGCCTCTGGTGCGTTTGTGTTTGAATTCAGTTTCATCAGGCTTAAACCAGAGCAAAAATGTGAAGGAGTTTTAAAGTCAGCCCATTGATTAAGAATGAAAAAGCAGGCTGGGAGATAGTGGCTCACACCAGTAAACCTAGGTACTTGGGAGGCTGAGATCAGGAGGATAGATGTTCTAGGCAAATAGACTCCATCTCCAAAATAACCAGAACAAAATGGACCAGAGACTGGGGTGTGGCTCAGGTGGTAGAGCGTTTGCTTTGCAAGTTCAAATTCCAATTACACATACATACACACACAAAAAAGGGCACACCTACAAAGAGAACATGCGACCATCTGTATAAAATACTTAATTTACATACATGCTTTTCAGTTTAATTTGTATGTTAAAAGCAGAGTGCTTTACTTTATTGCTCCTTGCTAAGCCCTTTCCCAGTATGTTGGCATTATGAACTAGAAACTAAAGAAAAGAAATGACTAGGACTCAGGTCGTCATTTTCTTGCATCTATTTCCACCAAGGCAGTTTATTGTACACACTATTTGTATGATTTTTCTGTTTTCAAAAACAGTAGACTGACAGATTTCCTATTGGCTGTGTTCCTAGGGTATCTTCATTTTAACTTACAAAATTATAATTGTCTGTACAATTATACTCTTTTACTAACTTGGAGATTTTGAGTAGTTTGTGGTGTTATGTCTTAGTTCCTGGGCCTAAAATGTTTTCTTGATACACAAGCCTGAGTTGAGATGGAATTATATGGATAATATAATATAGTGGCAGACACACTACCACTTGAGCCACTCCACAGTCCTTTTTGGTGTTGGGTTGGGTTTTTTGTTGTTGTTGTTTGCAGTTAGGGCTTGAACTCAGGGCCTTCACCTTGAGCTACTTCACAGCCCTTTTTTGTGATGGGTTTTTCCAAGATAGGGTCTCGTGAACTATTTGCCAGGGCTGGCTTCGAACCACAATCCTCCTGATCTCTGCCTCCTGAGTAGTTAGGATTACAGGCATGAGCCATCAGCACCCGGCTGGTGTTGGTTACTTTTAAGATAGGATCTCCTCACTGTATGCTAAGATGAATCTGAACTGTGATCCTTCCATTTGTACTTGGCTGCACAGCTAGGATGACAAGCATGTACCACTGCGCCCAGACACTGGTTGACAGGGGGTCTCAAACTTTTTGCTCATAATGTTAGGATTGTAGGCTTGAGCCACCGCACCCAGCTGAACTTTGTCCTTATCAACATAACAGGTTATCGGCAACAAAACCAAAAGATCTTGAGGCTGGATGCAGTGGTCCTTGCTTGTCATTCAAGCTATGCTAGAGGTCTCAGGTAGGAGCATCTTTGTGCAAGGCCTGCCAGACCAAAAAGTGAGACCCTATCTAAAAAACAGCCTAAAGGAAAAATAACTGGGAGTGTGGATTAAGTGACAGAGCACCTGCCTGGCAAGCATGAATCCCTGAGTTAAAACCCAGTACCACCAAGGAACGAAACAAGAAAAGGATACTATCTGTTTGTTTATGTATTATGTATGTATGTATGTGTTATCATTTACTTTTTGGAGGATCAGGTAGCACTAGTAGAAAGTTTAAAATATTAACCTAACTTAAAATTCAGCAACAACCTCACCTCCTTCTTCCCCTCTAAAAACATAGTTATCATACTATGTGGAGCTAAAAATCTGTACTGCAAAATTAGTGCAGCAAGTAAAATATACAACACCAAGGAAAAGCTGGTCACTGAAATAACCTCCACAAAACCATTCATACTGCAAACTGGTTACAAACAACCCACTTCAGCAAGTTCTTGTTTTGTTTTGCAGTACTGGGAGGCTGAAGTCAGGGCCTTGTATTAGCTAGGTTACTACCCTACCACTTGAGCCACTCCACCAGCCCTGCTTTAGTTTTTTTTTTTAAAAGAGGCTTGCTTTCATGTCTCAGTTGGCCTAAACTGCAATCCTCCTACTCATACTTCCCACGTAGATAGGATGAAAGCTGCTCACCACACTCAGCTTTAATAATATTAATAATAATTTCCCTTCTATCCTGAGTTCTTAGCTAGGACAGATTAACAAGAGGCAGTGGCTGGCGGAGGGGGACAGGAGGAAGAGACAGACACACACACACACACACACACACACACACACACACACACACACACACACAGAAAAGTTTATTTACATGTAGACTTCATAAATACGTGGGAGACACCCAGAGAAATAAGTAAATCTTAAGACGTCATTGAGAACAAATATTAAAAACAAAGGTAGTGGGGGGTCCAGAGTTTGAATCCCACAACCACCTAAAAAACATTTTAAAAGATAGAAAGATATATGGGGGAACCAGGTATGGGAAGGCAACCAGGGAATATATGGTGAACACGAACAGGATTTAGAGGATTTGTTAAGTAAGCGTCTTTTCCACTGATGACTCCAGTGATTTAGTCATCCTTCTCTTCCAAGTACAAAGGGAAAAGCCTTAGGAATGGAGATTCCCTTTATAGATATAAATGCTCCTTATAAAAGGGTAACTTCTGTGTTTTCAGAGCTTTTCCTGTGTCTTGTTTCTCAAAATAATCTTTGTGCCAAAGAATGTTTTGAGAAGGCATACACTGGTTTCCTACAGTTACAAAATGAAATCTGAAATGTATCAATGAACTTTCATGTTGCTACATTAGAAGACACTTACCTAACTTACACTCCACAGATCTTTCACCCATACATGATTTTTTATAATATGAAACATATTTAGACAATTCTGGTTCACTGAACAAAGCAGGTCTTACAAATATTGACACATTTCATTACACAGTATTTTTAATCATTGCCTTAGAAAAGAATTTTAAGTAATGATAAGCTGTCATACTCATGGTAGCAGACTCAATTTTACCAAATTATGGTTTTCACTTGAAAGCTCAAATTTTATAATTGAAAACCAATACCATCAGCTGTTTCTCGAGTGATAGGTTCACCTCACTCAAGTTCAAGACACTGTCTGCCAATATTCAAGTTTTTAAACCCATATTATCAGTTATTCTTTCAAGTAAAAATAGTATTCTGTGGGGGAAAAGGGAGCTAGTTCAGTTCACAACTAACAACTGCACAAGTGCTTTTCCTTCACAAAACAGTCATACTTTGATAGGTAGAAGTGCTTTGTGAGCACTTTTCATTCATAACTGTTTAAAAACAAAAAATAGGACTCAAGGGTTAAAATTTAAAGAAATGAACAAGAATGGTATGGTAGCACTTATCAGTGTTCCCAGCTATTCAGGAGGTGGGGATGGGATGAACCTGATTCAAAGCCAGCCCAGCCCAAGCGAAAAAACAAGATGCTGTCTGAAAGCAAGCAGCAAGAAGGGCTGGTGTATGAGTTAGAAGTTGGAAGGAGGGTTGTGGGGTTGTGAAGCTCTGCCGGCGCCCGTGAGCCCTTGAGAGATGACAGAAGTCCACGCTGCCAGATCGCCCAGCTCCGAGTCCGCGCCTGGCGCCCTGCGCCCGTCCCCCAATGGCCACAGGTATCTTTAATTCCAAAAACCTGGCCATTCAGGGACAAAAGAAAATCCTGGGAAAGATGGTGTCCAAATCCATTGTCACCACTTTGACAGATGACACAAGCAGCAAGGTGCTGAACGAGCTCTACAGAGTGACCAGGGAGTACACCCAGAGCAAGAAGGAGGCAGAGAAGATCATCAAGAACCTCATCAAGATGGTCATCAAGCTAGCTGTCCTCCCCAGGAAAAACCAGTTCAGCCACGAGGAGCTAGCACTGATGGAGACATTAAAGAAGAAGGTGCACCAGCTGGCCATGACCATGGTCAGCTTCCACCAGGTGGACTACACCTTTGACCAAAACGTCTTGTCCAGGTTGCTGAACGAGTGCAGAGAGCTGCTGCACCAGGTCATCCAGCGCCACCTCACCGCCAAGACACACGGACGGGTCAATAACGTCTCTGACCACTTCTCAGATTGTGATTTCTTGGCTACCTTGTATAATCCCTTTGGAAAATTTAAACCTCACTTGCAGAAACTTTGTGATGGCATCAACAAGATGGTGGATGAAGAGAACATCTGACATCTGAGCGTGCCAGTGAGCCCTCGACTCACCGCCACTCATGAAGGAAGGAAGGATTTTTTTTTTTAAAGATTACGTGTATTTCAGAAAGACTTGACCCCGTGAACTGTCACACATTAGTGGTAGTGCCTTTATGAAGTGTGTTGTATTTGAAGAAAAGCATATTGCCAAAAATTCTTGTTAAAATCTTCCTCAAGTGGGGATAGGTCATGGGAAGGTCGTGTGGTTGTGTGCAAATGTAGTCATACAAAGAAATATAAGGGATGCTCCAAAGTCTAAGACTATTTTAGGGCACCTATGTCTTGGTGGCACATTGGGGATTTCTAAGATGTACAACTAGGTGTTTTGACTCTTTTATTCCTTGCTACCATAATGTGTGTATGCATCTCTTTAAAAGCCAGTGACTTTCTCTTGCTGTCCTTGCTCCTTTTGAAACAATTCTGTTTTCAGTTGTACCTTCCCTTGATCCTTTTGTTAAAGATTATGTCATTGACATTCAAGAATTAAATTTGGAGCAGTCCAGTTAAACGTTCAGGAAGACAGAAAACTGTATCTGCACTCAGTATTATGGAAATGGCCTCTTGGACATTGCAGTGTGAACACAAGCTCCCAAAAAGGAGTTTATATGTTCAGTAGCAACAGTGATACTAGATTCTCAAAATGTAATGACGTATCACTCCTCTGAGAGGCTTCCTCGGGGCCAACTCTGACACCATCTTGATGGAGACCTTCATTATTAACATGGAACAAAAAGTAAGAAAAGCTAGATTGGTTTTGCTATTATAACAATAAAAAGCCATCCACATTAAAGAAAAAAAAAGAAGTTGGAAGGAGGGAGAGAGGATGGAGAGGTAGGAAATGAGCAAGTTTTGCTGCTTGATCAAACACAAAGCTAAATGGAAAACGTAGGTTTCCCTATGAGCAGAGGAATGGAAAGCACAATGACTACTAGTAGAGTCCAGTGCCACCACCTGGATTCATACTAAGGAGCCAATAGTTTGATGGACAGTTCCTTTTTGCACTCTCCCCATAAGCATAAAGAGGATGAAGAAGGCAAAACATGAGCATCACCATGGAAATAACGTTAACTGTGTACACTACCCAGCAAGTTCCTGCATCTCCCCAAGAGTCTATGAACTACACTTTAAGAACCACTATACTAGAATAAGATTGAGGCCAAGAATTTTAAACTGGCCTGTCTTCTCCAAGACACTCTATATATTCCAGTTTCTACTCTCTACAACCTATATAAACAAACCATATTTAAAATCAAAAAAACATGGGGCTTCCCATGACTTTCAAAGACCCTTCTCCCCACTTGCTTTGAATATATCAATAACAAGTATATACTTTTATTACTTTCAAAAGATACAAACAGCTGACCATGGTGATAACATGCCTGTAATTTCAGCACATGAGAGGCTGAGGCAGGATATCACATGTTCAAAGCCAGCCTAGACTACACAGCAAGACCCTATCTCAAAAAAAAAAATCTAAAATAGAAATAGGGACCCTCATGGGAACAAGAGAGGATAAGTTCTCAGGCCCTTAATTAACAAAAACTGTTACCTGCCAGTCTTACCAAGAATATATGGAGGGTGGTGGAGTGCCTCAAGTGGTAGAGTGCCTGCCTAGCAAGCATGAGGCCCTGAGTTCAAACCCCAGTGCTGCCAATAAAAAAAAAAAAAAAAGAGAAAGAGGCAACACCTGCTTTTCAAGTATAAAGCCCTAAATTCAAACCTCAGTCCTATAAATACATATATACATATACATACATATATATATATGTATTTGTATATATGTGTAAGTATGTATGTATGTATACAGGAATGGGAGTGTGCCTATCTGCCTATCCCTTCTCCCTTTATCTTATACAAGAGGAAAAATCCCACCAGGTATAGGGTGTGACCAGTATGTGTCCAAAGACAACTGCCCACTGATTTTAATCTCACATGGAAAAATCTCAAACTATGAGGAAGAATTTCCTTTAAAAAAAAAAAATTTTTTTTACCATTCTCAGACAGGAGGTATGGCTCAAGTGATAGGGTTTCATGCTTGCAAAGCAGGTGCCCTAAGTTCAAACCCCAGTCCCACTAAAAAAAAAAGAAAAAGTCATCCTCAATCAAGACAAATGAAAATTATCAGCCCTTAGACCACTCCAGCCACCTGATAAAGTGCCTATTCTTCAGTAATCAAAGCAGTCCCTTTTCCCTTTCAATTAAATGTTTGCCTAGGGCTGGTGGCATGGCTCAACTAGCACCAAACATGCATTCAAACTCCAGTATTGGGAAAAAAATAAAATCAAAAAACTTTTGCCTGTTCATGCTCTAGACTCAGTTTTTATTCCTTGAGTAGCACAGTTCAAACCTCAAACCCCAGTGCCCAAATAAGAAAAAAAAAAAGCAAGAGTTACAGAATATAGCAAACTACTATGTAGAATTGTAGAAGAAAAGGAACTACCTACCAAAACTTGGCCACACAAATTATGTCTGAGGTTACAACACCTCAGGTGAGAATCCAGACCTACAATGAAGGTATGTTGGAAATGGATGAAGGCAATAAAAGTAGAGGCATAGGTGGCAGAGATAGGAAAAAACAAAGAAGAGAGTACCAAAAGGAAAAATTAACTTTCCACTCAATATACAAGCCATAAATTATAATTTAAAACAATACTTAATATTGAAGAAATTCAAGATATTCATCAACATGACAAATCTGCAAATGAGTTTAAAATAAATGCTCATGTTCTTCAGTGAGACAAATAATTGACATCCATGAAAAAATATGAAAAGAAAAAGAATGGATATGGAAAGAGTTATAAATTTTCACCAATTACAAAGAATTAAAAAATAGGGGGTTGGGCACCAGTGGTTCACACCTGCAATCCTAGCTCAATCATAGCTATTGGGAGGCCGAGATCAGGAAGACTGCAGTTCGAGACCAGCCTAGGCAAAAAGTTAGTGAAACTGGATGTGGTAGCTCGCACCTCTGATCCAGCTACTAGGGAGGCACAGGTAGGATTATCACCTTCAGAGGTGAGGTCTGGGCAAAAGATGTAAGACCATACCCAAAAAATAGCTAAAAGCAAAGAAGAGCTTTTTGGTGTGTGTGGTTCAAGTAGCCCTGAATTCAATCCCCATACCCTCCCCCACCAAAAAAAAGAAAAAAAATCTGGTTCGCATTCAATATTCATCTGAAAAAAAAAAAAAAACAAAAAACTTAAACACAAACACACAATGTTATCAGACCAAAAAACAAACAAACAAACAAAAGAAACCCTGACTAATCCAACCAGAATGATTAAGAATCAAGGGCTTGGTTGGGGGGGGGGGGAAGACAGCAAATGGATTTCAGACTTGATTGGAGCCCCAGCATAAACTCACCAAATTTACGTCTTTAAAGTTCAAGTCCATGTTCTCTAAAGTTGACATACTACAAGGTGTTCAAAAGATTAAAAACTCTGTGTTCAAAAACAGTAATCAACTCAGTATCTGGAAAATAATAGAATCTTGAAAAATAACTTTCTGAATAATCTTAAGCTTTACAGACAAAAATGAAGGTTATTAAAAAGCAGATTTTTACCTCTAGTAATAAAGTGGCCAGGTCTACAACCAAGATATGTTCAGGGAGGAAAAAACACATTCACGCATTTTCTATTTCCTGTATTAGCTGAATAACTAAGCAAATTGTCTACATCTCCTTATCTAAGAGAAGTCCTTAGTTTGTTTCTCCAGTAACACAAAGAACAGAAATGCATGGGTTCAGAAGGCTGCAAGAGTCCCAGGAAATGCTGCCCGCAGGGACAGGACCTTTGTGCTGCACCTCCTTTGCATGGAGAAGGGTAACTGTGCAAGACAGAGAAGAAAGCTGAGAGAACTTCATCTTCTACCAAGGTCCCACTCCCTCAATAACTAATTCAATCCAACCATAAAACATTAATCCACTACCTAATTACTTTGTAAAAATCCCACTTCTTAACACTGTCACTAGGGCAATTAAATTTCAAAGTGAGTTTCAAAAGGAACAGTCAAACCGCAACAGATGTTAACATCTACAGATGTTCAAAATTTTGGTAGTACTTTTGCACTGTTCTTACATAAACACTTCAAATAATTTAAAACCTCTGTGATACTGAACTTTTAAAAATCTCAGCCAAAACAATTTGTAGAAATGTAACTCATTTTTAAAAAGTACTTGGTCAGAACTGACTAAAAGCCATTTCTTCCTTGAAAATGTTAATGCTCATAATTGATTGCCCTGCAATGTTTTTAAATAAAAGACACTGGCTATTTAACTTGGCTAAATTTAACATTGCTTTCACTATGCACCTTTAATAAACAGGCTTCCTTTTCAAATGCCAATGAAAATGGAAAAGGACTCAGAATTCTTTCATTTCTTCATGTCACAAAACAGCTTATAAAAATAAAAACTTTCAAACACACCAACTATTAAATTTTAACCTCTTTCCCAGGACACAGGAATCAAGGCCTTAAACTATTGACTCATGTCTGAAAATGAATTACAGTGCTGCATGGCAAATTTATCTTCTAAAGTCAAAGCATGTATTCTATTACCTCGCCGTAAGTCAATGTGATCTACGAACCAACACATGCAAGAGGGTAATGCACCTCTGTGTCAACCATGAAATGCATTTCCATTCACAAGTTTGTCAACACATTATGAACTTTGCCTAGAATTCCTTTAAAGTTATGCCACAAATTTGAAAAGGAAAAGAACTAAAACTAAAAATCATGTAATTCCAATTCTATTCATGTCACCATCTGAAAAACAAAACAATGACCCATACATATATCTTTTCAAACAAAATAGCAATATACTAGTAGTTGATTAAGGTGAAATAATGTGATTTCCATAATTCCACTCTGTACATTAGGGACAAGTTTTAGGGCAGGGAAATGAAAGAAGGGTCAACTCACATATCATGTTCGGAGAGCACTAACTGAAACAAATTACATTTTTACTTGTTTGGGTTTTTTGCAGTACTTGGGCATGAACTCAGAGCCACTCCACCAGCCCTATTTTTTGTGATGGTTTGTTTTTGTTTTGTTTTGTTTTGAGATAGGGTCTTGGGAACTATTTGCCCAGGCTGCCTTCAAACCACGATCCTCCTAATCTCTGCCTCCTGAGTAGCTAGGACTGTAGGTGTGAGCCACTGGCACCCGGCTACATTTTTACTTGTAATAACTTTAAAATTATGAAAGGCAGAATTCCATAGAAATTAAATATTCTTGTACTATTCATCTTTAGATATGTTCATAATATGTTTGCTATATGAAGCTCATTAATATTTAGTTTCTTGTATTAGTGACAAGTAATACATGATGGGAAATATACTTTAAAGCTCAGAAACATGCTGACCACTCATGCACACATGGAGCTTTCAAAGTTGTGTTAAAATGTGAAAATGAATAAGGCTCCAGTTATCCTTGATAAATGTCAGCTGTCATGTACTTATGTTCAATATATACTATTTCTCACAAAGACCCAGAAAAGCCAATTTTGAATCCACATCTGTATGCAATGGTTATACACAGCAAATTCTGTTCAAGGTTAGAAGTTTATAGATTTTCAATATCAACTTCTAAAAAACACAGGCTTTATATGTTAAATATTGCACAAATTCAAAAATTCTTATTTTAAAACAAACAGAATCATACAAAAATAATTCCAAGTTTGAGTGAAAAAGACAGATAGAGTACACCACTTACAATAATGGTATAGACAGGACTATTTGTACAACAGTTAACTTTTCAGGTTGTTGAGCATATATTTAAGGCAATTATATTTCTTAATTAAGTTGCAAATGTAAGTACTACAAGAGCTGTATTATTACTGGTTTGTCCAAGTCCAATAAACCTGTCCTTCTGATGAAAAATTATTAAAATCTTATCTTTATCCATTTCCACAAAGAACAGAAAAACAGTGATTGGATTAATATAGTAGTTTGGGTACTTTGTTGTTCATGTCAAAAATGGATCTTACAACTTTAATAGTCTTTACTGCATATTCTAAAAATTCTGTGGTTAAATCTTGTGTTAATTCTTGTGGTTTGATCTTTGGTCTTTAACTCTAATAAAATACAGCTTTGAAGAGGAATTTTCCCTTGAAAGCATCCCCTGTATATTATGTGACCTATGTACAAAAATAAAAATTCTTTTACAGTAAACTGTTATATGATGAACATATTCAAAATATTTATACTTTTTAAATTACAGATGCAGTAATATGCTTACATATCAAATAAACCAGTATAATTTCCACTTTTTTTTTTATTTTTTATTTTTTGGCAGCACTGGGGTTTGAACTCAGGGCCTCACACTTGCTAGACAGGCACTATAACTACTTGAGCTACTCTGCCAGCCCCTCCACATTTCAAACACATCACTAGTCACCAGTCTTCCTCGTTAAGACAAGACTTTCAAAGTTTAAAACTAAAAAGATTAAAAATTAATTAAAAGGAGGTGAGGAATCAAGCAGTCAGATCATTTCAAGTAAAATAGTTGTGGCTTTTCCATTTGGGGAGCCTATGGGAGGCTGACACAGATGGAAGGATCCTAAATTAGAGGCCAGCCAGGGCTACATAGCTGACTTCAAGACCATCTTAGAGTACACAATAAGCCCATGCCTTCTAAGAGAAAGAGAGAATGTATAGAAGGGGAAGGTGGGAAGAGAGAGGGAAGGAGGAAGGGAAGGAGGAAAGACATACACCAAGTGCATCACAACACTGTTCATACATCCAAAGCCAAATTAAATTCCTTATCAATACCAAATTTGAAAAATGATTTTTTTTTCAGTACTGTGAACTCAGGGATTCATGCTTGCTAGGCAGATGCCCTACCACCTGAGCTACACCCCCAATTCTTCTTGTTTTAGTTATTTGTTGGAATAGGGTCTCACAGTTTTGTCAGTTCTGACCTGGACCACCATCCTCTTACTCACACTTCCTGCATATCTAGGTTTCAGACATATGCCACCATGTCTGACCCTGAAAAATGAATTCTAATAAAGCCATGCAAAATAATACAATGTAGTAAAAATAGGTTATACTAACAGTCCTATCTTAAAAACAGTCATTAAAAGGCAAGCACAAAGTTGGTGGTGTGGCTCAAGTGGTAGAGTACCTGCCCAGCAAGCAACCACCAGTACCAAAAAAAAAAAAAAGGAGGAGGGGACCACAAACACATTACCATCTTCATATTTTTGTAAAGAAGAAAAACTAAGCACTGTTCAAAAATACATACATAGCAGGAAGCAGGGATGACAGGATCGTAGTCCCAGACCAGCAGAGGCAAAAAATAGTTAGGGAAGCCCTACCTCAAAAATAAACTGGTCAGGAAGTGGAGATCAGGAGGAGGATCATGGTTCAAAGCCAGCCAGAGAAATAGTTCTCAAAAACATCCATTACAAAAAAAAGTGCTGGTGGAGTGGCTCAAGGTGTAGGCCCTGAGTTCAAACCCCACTACTGCAAAAAAAAAAAAAACTGGACTTGGTGCTGCACATGTATATAATCCCTGCTATCAACAGGCCCTGGTCCCATGGCCAGCTGTGGGCAAAAGCCCCAGACCCCTCCTGAAGAATAATTAAAAGCAAAAAGGGTTATAAAACTGGCTATAAGTGGTAGAGTGCTTGCCTAGAAAGCACAAGGTCCTTAGTTCAAACCCCAGTACTACCCCTTCTACCAAAAGAAGAATGCATCTATATGTGCTTGTTTAAAAGGTTTAAATAAGAAGTGAACTCAAAGATAGCTGGTAATTCTGGGATAGAAGCAAGATAAATTCAGGGGAAACACTTAAGGAGTACACAAGGACCTTGTTCTAAGTTCAAGTAATGGGTTCATAACACATAACACGTATTTATCTATTTAAAATACTGTATAATTTTAATGCTTTAAGTTTTAAAACACATAATGTGAATACTTAACCTGAAACTTAGATATTGTGTAAATGTATTCCATTTATTACTTCCATGTGATCCTCACCTCAACTCCTACAATAGGCAGAATGGTAGGCTAAATTAAACAGCTCAGTATTAACTATTTCACTTGAGCAAACTCACCCTAACTTATATCTCCAGCAAATGGTGGAGCTAAAAATTAAATCCAAGTCATTCTAACTTCAAAGCCAAGTTCTTAATTGTTACTACCCAAAAAAAAAAAAAAAAAAAAGAAAAGAATTAAGACTTACAAATCTCTCCCTTCCTTTCTCATGAAATCTAAATATAATCAAACCATTTACGGCTATTCTAATAAGTTCACTTGAACTGGCTTGACACTCCAATAAATTACTGTTTTCGAAACACACCTACTAGAAAGTCATTCCTACCAGACAAAAAATTTTAAAAAGATAACAAATTATGGTCCTTACCAGATCATCACTAACCAAGGACTTGTATATTCTTGACTCATCCCTATAAATACTTCATTTAAAAAAATAAATGTAAAGCCTTCAAAGAAGGTACAGATCCGGAGGACTGCAATTTGAGTCAAGCTCAGGGGAAAAAGTTAAGAGAGATCATAAGCTAGGCATGACGGAGCACACCTGTAGTCCCACCTGTGGGGAAGGTTATAGATAAGACGACACAGTTTAAACCAGCCCTGGGCAAAAATGGGAGACCCTCTCTAAAAACCTCAAAAGCTAAAAAGAGCTAGAGGTGTGGCTAAATGGGCAGACTTGCCTACAAAGTGCATAGCCAAGTTCAAAACCCTAATACTACCAAAAAATTTAAATAAAATTATTTTAAGAGTCGAGTACAGTTATGCATGCATATAATCCTTGCACTCAGAAGGCTGAGACATGAGAATCACAAGTTCAAAGATGGCTTGGGCTACCTAGCTATATCAAAAAAAAAAAAAAAAAACCCTAGTATTTTCATCTTCAACATTTTCTTAATATCAGTAGTTCCATGAATATATGATGAATAGGGCAGAAGCATTTAGCAGATAACTAAGAGGCTCTGTAATGAACAGCCAATCTATCAATCATAGAAACTTAAAGCTGGAAAGAACCTGAAATCTTCTGCAAAACATGAATTGATCAGCATGAACGATCTGATAGCAAGATGAGAACATTTTTCCCTCTAGCTTCCATAAAGGGAAAGTCTGACCATCTATACTTTGTTTCAAATTTGAGAACTGATGTCCAGCAATCAAGGAAGGTTGCTTTTTCCCACATATAGACAAAATTAACCTAAGTGCAATTCAGTTAAATTGTTTAATTTTAAGGTACAGTTACTCTGTAAGATTTCCATGAATATGGTCCATATTTTAATTAGAAAACATAAAAGCAGAATTTGTATTCAAAATAGTTATCTTTAATCATAAGTAACTCAATTTCAAATTAAAGTGGAAGACAGGGGTAACTACAGTTCCTAATTTGGGCCAGAAATACATTTTTTCCTATCAAGATTGTCTTACAAGATTATGACAGAAGTTTAAAAACTAAAATCTTAGTTAAATGTTACAAAAAGGCAAATAACAAGTAGTCTGTCCTTGTCAATGTTTTCATTCCTTTATCTAACTATATTATGACAGTTAATCTTGATTTGTCAACTTGATTTGCTTGAGAGATGCTTAGAAGACACTCCACAGTGTGTCTGTGAAGGCATTTCCAGAGATGATTTTCATGTGGCACAGCGACAGAGGGGGAAGAGCCCCTGAATGTGGGCGGCACCATCCAAAAGACTGGGAGCCCTGTGGGCCAACTGAGGCTTGCCTACTTCTTGGCTGCCATGAGATGGGCTGCTTTCCATCCCCCATGCCCTTCCTCCATAAGGTTTTTGCCTTGCCACAGACATAAAAAGCAATGGATCCAACCATCTACAGACCTAAGTTCTCAAACCATGAGCCAAAATAAATCTTACCTCTTTTGAGTTGTCTTTCTCAAGTATTTTTGTCACAGTGACGGAAAATAATAAACTACTTAAAGTAGTGCTCCTACTTTAATTAACACGAAAATTGGCTAAAAAGTTTTTTCATGAATATCAACTATATTTCAAAGAGTTAATTAAGCTTGAGATTCCAAAAGGACATAATTTTTTTTAAACTTCTGTGATTAGAATTGAATTTTTGATGAATAACAACAGCATGCCTTCACTACTGAAGGAATATCTAAAAAAAGATATCAAGGCTAGTGGAGTAGCTCAGTGGCCCAGCAGATACAAGGCATTGGGTTCCATTCCCAGCATGGCCTAAAAGAAAAAAAAAAATTAGGTTGTTCAGCCTATATTCCTTACAAAAACTTTCAGAAGCTGTTCAGTATGTTTGAAGAAGCTTTAAAAATTAATATACACATCATTTTTAAAGGTCCAACTGTGAGAAAAGCCTATTTTATAAGTTCAAAAATAAACTTTGGTTGGGTGCCAGTGGCTCACGCCTGTAATCCACTCAGGAAGCAGAAATTAGGAGGATTGTGGTTCAAGGCCAGCCTGGGCAAATAGCTCAGGAGAACCTATCTCAAAAATATCCAATACAAAAAAAGGCTGGCAGAGTGGCTCGTGGATGAGCTCCTACCTAGCAAGTGTGAGGCCCCGAGTTCAGACCCCAGTACTGCCAGTACCTAATCTTTGGAGGCTGGGGATGTAGCACAGTGGTAGAGCATGCACAAGGGCTTGGGTTCCACACTCAAAATTTTGGGAACTCTTACTGTAGATCACAAGAAACATGGTCAGCCCACAGTGCACAACTGGACAAATCACAGAATTAACTATATTCTCATACTGGGAGCCAGGCAGTAGAAAGCTATGATCCCAGAGGGTCGGGAACATGAGGCGGGGCAGTAACAGGAGGAAACCATTTCTGACAGCACAAGGATTGAAAAATCCTAACAGAGTCCAGCCATCTTGCTACATTGACAAAACAATAACCAGACCTCGGAATGGCCAAGCTGGCTAAATTCGGCAGGCACCTTTCTCAGTGTGACTACCTGACAAGACTAGCACGCTGATTCTGAGATCTGTACCAAAATGCAAGATTAGATTAGCCAAGACAATAATAAGAAGGAAAAATGTTGAGAGACTAACACTGCTTGAGCTCAAGGATTACTATTAACAGCTACAGGACTTTTTAAATCCTGTGGTCCAGTCACTCTTCATGGATTAAGGACAGACAGAACAGAACAGAGGCTAGAAGAGACCCAATCTGATACATTAAGTTACCAAAGCAATCTAATGGAAAAACGAAAACCTCACCAACAAACAGCCCCAGAACTGGGTATGTGTGGTTTAAAAACTGACCTAGGGGCTGAGTATATTGCTCAGTGATTAAAGTAGAGCACACGCCTCTATACACAAGGCCCTGGGTTCAGTCCTCAACCCCTCTTCATACCATTCATAATCTAATCAAAATGGGCCCAAGACCTGAATATAAAAATGAAACTTCTGCCAGACAACACAGGAAAAACAATCATGATCTTAAAGTAGGAAAATATTTCTTAGTATATAAAGAACACTAATCATAAAAGGAAAATTTCAACATGCCTGTCTAAAAATATTACTACAAAAATGGAAAGAGAGCCAGGTGTAGTAGCTTACATCTATAGTCCCAGCTACTTAGGAGGTGGAGGTCAGGAGGATCACAGTAAGAAGCCAGCCCCAGCAAAGCGCTACTGAACTCCCCTCATATCAAGAAAAAAAGCCAGACATGGTGACACATGCCTATAATTCCAGCTATGTGGAAGAAAAGGTAAGACTGAGTTCCAAGCTGGCCTCAACAAAAAGTGGGACACCCTAACTAGAAAATAACTAGAGCAAAAAGGGATAGGGATGTGGTTTATGGAGATGTGGCTTAAGTGGTAGAGTGTCTGCCTAGCAAGTAGGAGACCCTGAGTTCAAACCAAGTTTAAAAAAAAAAAGTTTTTTCAGTTTCTTATAAATATAAGCATGTACTTAAAATTCTGAACTTGCATATTCAGAAATTTATCCAATAGGAGCAGAAAGAATACGTTAAATGTTCACAGCAGCTTTGCCCTTAATAGCCAAAAACCAGAAAAACAAGTTGTGGTATGTCCACACTATAGGATACTACCCAACTATAGAAAGTGGTAGAACACTGCCTAGCAAGCATGAGACCCTGAATTCAAACCACAGTCCCACCATATAAAAAAGAAAAAGACATTACTGATGTACACAACAATACCAATGAAATCTTAAAAGGAATACATATGCAGAGAATAAGAACTATTATACTCTGACGACGGCAGATAGGCTATCTCAGATACTACTGGTGGGAATCCAAAACGACAGCACCTCTATGAAGTATAACTTGATAACACCCAATACTGAACACACGTTCACCCTTCAACCCATCTTCTTCATTTCCAGAAACTTATTCTGAAGATAACTGTCCCCCATAATAGGAAAATACATATTCACAAGGTTATTTATTGTAGTATTTTTATATAAAACAGAGCTGGCAACACAGGTAATATCCATACAAAGAAAAATGCTTGAATAAACTATAGTACATGCACATAATGGAAACTATGCATTTGTGTAAAAACTAATGAGTGAGGGAAGAAAAGTGAGGAGTTACTCTTTGAGGACATCTTCAAAACAATAAGGCTCTCTTCCACCCAGAGGTCTTACTCTCTAGTATTATTCCCTGAAAGGACGTAGGAGTCCAATTAAAAGAACTTCACTAACCAATTTGAACAAAATAACAATTACGTGAGAGTAATAACTGTAAACTATTCGAAAATAAGATTTCGTAATTCTACACCGATAGATGAAGATCTTGATTACAGAATTATGCCAAGAACTGACATATAAATGTGACAGGAATGCTGGAATGAAAAAAATGACCACTTTGCAACCGTCACAGTGTAAAAGCTGAATCAGACAAGAATCATTAATGAACACTAAAGCTAGGTGAACCTGAGGAAGATCAATCCCTGTACTGCCTTCCCAACAGCTTACAGCTTGCAGGAGATGAGAACAAACTATATACGGTGCAGAAATCTGCAACACTTTATCCAAATGGTCAGAATTAACTTCACAAGGAGGGACAGATGGACTTCAGGCATCTCCAGATTTCTAGGAGTATCCTATCACCTATGCCTAATCACAAGGAAACTTCAGACAAACATAAAATGAAGAAAATTCTATTAAAAGGAGTAAACAGGTAGGAGAGTATTGTATTCTTCAAAAATGCCAGTGTCAGAGTCTGGTGTGTGGCACACAGCATTCAGAAGGCTGAAGTAGGAGGATCTTGAGTTCAAGGCTAACATGGCCTACATAGTAAGACCCGTCTCAAAAAAAAATTATTATAAAAAATAAAAGGCTGTGGAAATATTCCAGGAAAAAGGTGGCTGAAGAGAAATAGTAACTTAGTATGTGACCTCAGACTGGTTTCTATACACAAAGTAGGGAAAATGCTATTAGACACTTTTTTAGGTCAAATGGTAAGATTGTAATATGGACAAAAGGTTTATTTATCCATGTTCATCTAAAAAGTTGTTTAGCTGTACCATGGTTATATGAGAGAATTATCCTGATCTTCAGAAATACAGTAAATATTAGATAAATATGTCATTTACGACAGGGGAGCAAAGGAGAAGGGGAAGGGGAATTGAAGAAAGGAGAGAAGAGAAGGGAAGAGAAAAGACCAGGAACACAAGAACCAAGTTACACAAGTGGGTGTGTCTGGATACAGGATACCCAGATATTCTTTTGAACTTCTGTAAATATGGAATTAATTCCAAACAAATTTTTTAAATTAAAAACTTAGAGATAGGGACTGGGGATATAGCTCAGTGGTTTAGTGTTTACTTAGCATACACAAGGCCCTGGGTTCAATCCTCAGTACCACAAATTTAAAAAAAAAAAAGGGGGGGGGGGGGGGGCGGGGGGAAGAGCGCTGGTGGCTCACGCCTGTAATCCTAGCTACTCAGGAGGCAGTGATCAGGAAGATCACCATTCAAAGCCAGTCCCAGGCAAAAAGTTCTTGAGATCCTATCTCAAAAAAAAAAAAAACCACCACAAAAAAAGGCTGGTGAAGTGGTACATGTGGTAGAGTACCTCCCTAGCATGTGTGAGGCCCTGACTTCAAGCCCCAGTGCTGGGGGAATGGGGGGAACCCTTAGAGATACTTCTCTGCTATGTTCAGAACATCAGAACAGAATGGGTACATAACACAATTAATTGAAAGGTTTGTAGGGAAATTGCAAGAGCTAAGACTGGTGGCTTAAATAACCACACAAAGAATACACTGGTCTCTCCTCTTACCTCTCTGAGTGCAGAGCTTCTACCCAGAACCCTGAACATGTTCAACGGGTGCTCTACCACTGAGCAAAACCCCAAGCCCCTGCACATTTTTCTGCAAGGAAGGGAAAGAATATATTTAAGAAAATCTAGCAACGTTACAAACAAGAATAATCAGGAGATAAGAAAAGAATATGTTTAAGAAAATCTAGCAAAGTTACAAATAAGAATAATCAGGAGATAAGAAAGCAGAAAGAGACATGGACAAACAAGCATGAAATTATGGGGTCTTGGCCTAGAGGAAGCTAAAATTAGAAACAGAAAGTGGAACAAATGCAAAAGACAGGAAAATAGCAAACCAGATAAAGCTCATTTGCTAAATGTATCAAAGGTGGGATTCAAAGATTATACAAATTTAAAACAATGGTATTACTAACAAAAACAAATTCAGCTAGGGTGCCAGTGGTGGTAGCTTGTCTGTAATCCAAGCTACTCAGGAGGCAGAGATCAGGGAGAATCTCAGTAGGAAGCCAGCTTAGGCAAATAGTTCAAGACCCTGTCTCAAAAATACCCAACTAAAAAAGTTGGGCTCAAGTGGTAGAGCATCTGTCTAGTAAGCATGATCATGGCCTTGAGTTCAACCACAGTAATGCCCCCACCACCACCACCACCACCAAAAAAAAAAAAAAAAAAAATTTAACCAGCTAGGCAAAGCATAATTTTTTTTTCTTGGTTTGTTGGTTTTTTTTTTTTAATTATTCATATGTGCATACAATGCTTGGGTCATTTCTCACCCCTGCCCCCACCCCTCCGCCCCCTCCCTCTCCCCCCCCCACCCCCTCAATACCCAGCAGAAACTATTTTGCCCTTACCTCTAATTTTGTTGAAGAGAGAGTATAAGCAATAATAGGAAGGACCAAGGGTTTTTGCTAGTTGACATAAAGATAGCTATACAGGGAGTTGACTCACACTGATTTCCTGTGCATGTGTGTTAGCTTCTAGGTTAATTCTTTTTGATCTAACCTTTTCTCTAGTTCCTGGTCCCCTTCTCCTATTGGCCTCAGTTGCTTTAAAGTATCTGCTTTAGTTTCTCTGCGTTGAGGGCAACAAATCCTAGTTAATTTTTTAGGTGCCTTACCTATCCTCCTATCTCCCTTGTATGCTCTCGTTTTTATCATGTGATCAAAGTCCAATCCCCTTATTGTGTTTGCCCTTGATCTAATGTCCGCATATGAGGAAAAAAAAAGATTTTTGGTCTTTTGGGCCAGGCTAACCTCACTCAGAATGATGTTCTCCAATTCCATCCATTTACCAGCGAAACATTTCGTTCTTCTTCATGGCTGCATAAAATTCCATTGTGTATAGATACCACATTTTCTTAATCCATTAGTCAGTAGTGGGGCATCTTGGCTGTTTCCATAACTTGGCTATTGTGAATAGTGCTGCAATAAACATGGGTGTGCAGGTGCCTCTAGAGTAACCTATGTCACAGTCTTTTGGGTATATCCCCAAGAATGGTATCGCTGGATCAAATGGTAGATCAATGTTTAGCTTTTTAAGTAGCCTCCAAATTTTTTTCCAGAGTGGTTGTACTAGTTTACATTCCCACCAGCAGTGTAAGAGGGCTCCTTCCCCACCCCTCATCCTCGCCAACACCTGTTGGTGGTGGTGTTGCTAATCATGGCTATCCTAACAGGGGTGAGGCGGAATCTTAGTGTGGTTTTAATTTGCATTTTCTTTATTGCTAAAGATGGTGAGCATTTTTTCATGTGTGTTTTGGCCATTTGAATTTCTTCTTTTGAGACAGTTCTGTTTAGTTCACTTGCCCATTTCTTTATTGGTTAATTAATTTTGGGAGAATTTAGTTTTTTGAGTTCCCTATATATTCTGGTTATCAGTCCTTTGTCTGATGTGTAGCTGGCAAATATTTTCTCCCACTTTGTAGGTGTTCTCTTCAGTTTAGAGACCATTTCTTTTGTTGAGCAGAAGCTTTTTAGTTTTATCAAGTCCCATTTATCTATGCTATCTCTTAGTTGCTGAGCTGCTGGGGTTCCATTGAGAAAGTTCTTACCTATACCTACAAATTCCAGAGTATTTCCTACTCTTTCCTGTACCAACTTTAGAGTTTGTGGTCTGATATTAAGATCCTTGATCCATTTTGAGTTAATATTGGTATAGGGTGATATACATGGATCTAGTTTCAGTTTTTTGCAGACTGCTAACCAGTTTTCCCAGCAGTTTTTGTTGAAGAGGCTGCTTTTTCTCCATCGTATATTTTTAGCACCTTTGTCAAAGACAAGTTGGTTATAGTTGTGTGGCTTCATATCTGGGTCCTCTATTCTGCTCCACTAGTCTTCATGTCTGTTTTTGTGCCAGTACCAGACTTTTTATTGTTATTGCTGGCAAAGCATAACTGATTTCTTGTATATCAGACTTTATTTTTTTCATTTTTCCTATTCTGATGCAATATTGAAAGTTAAGAAAGGGGGGCAGGGGGAAAGGAGGAGGCGGGGGGGGGGGGCGGGGTGGAGAGAATGACCCAAACATTGTATGCACATATGAATAAAAGAAATTTTAAAAAAGGAAAAAAAAGAAAGAAAGTTAAGAAAGGGATTGCCAGCACAAGCCATCGAACAAAATTAGTCTCAAAAGGTAAAATAGCCAACATATGTTGGGGCTAATTCTGATTTTGACTAAATGCCCTAAAATATTCACATGTGTGGCCACGGAGGATTGTCTTTCCCCTTTCCACCACATTGGTGTTGGTTTAGGTAGTTATATACCTTATCAGTATATATACGTATGTATTCACTTGACTATTCCCACGTCCATTTGTTCAACTAGCATTATCCTTTAAAGAGGAAAACATCATGCACAAAATTAGTTTAAATTAAATCAAAAATTAAAGAAGAGGGTATCTTCAGAAGATAGTCAAAAAAGTACAACAGTTCAAGTCAAAGTAGAATGAATGGATTACCTTTCTAACCAGTCATATGATGCTCAGGTAGGATTTTTATTTTTTAATAGTCTCTGAGTCCACTGTTCAGCAAGTATTTTGATCCTGAGGACAAAAAAGGAGGGGGGTTGAATTTCATTACCTTTTCATCATATAAGCATTAGTATTAGTCACACATAGTTAATTGTTCCCATCTCTTCCTTCAACTTACTCATAAATTGACAAAAGCTATCAAGTACAATGTTTCTTCCCAGGAATTTGAGCAGATGCCTTATTTTGCCATATACCAATACTTCTGCTAAAAAGAAAAAAGTATGACATACACAATATACTCTGTCACTGATTGTAAAAATGGATAATGCAAAGTGGGGAGAGAGGAGAGCTACTACTACGAGTCCTGAGAAGTGATCCAAACATGTGGGTACTCTGCATTTGTAGATGTCCTCCCACATCCAAAATGAAAGCTCAACAGAGAACAATTAAAGCAACAGAGAAGCTAATGATTAAATACCCTAATCCAAAGCCAGGGGCTGGTGGCTCTTGCCTGTAACCCTAGCTACTCAGGAGGCAGAGATCAGGAGGATTGAAGCTCAAAGCCAGCCCAGACAAATAAGTACTTCTGAAACTTATCTCAAAAAACTCATCACAAAAAAAGAGGGGCTGTTAGGGTACTGCAAAATAAATACATACATACATACCCTAGTCCAAACAAGATCAATACCACATGAAGGTAAGGATGTGAAGGGGTAAAGCAAGCATGCAGAGAGAGCGAGGAAAAGGAAAAAAAAAAAACCAGATGTCCAGATGTTTTCTCATCCTGTATATAAATGGATGCATTTGGATCGCAGAACAGAAAGATTTTTAAATGGCGAAATTAAGAGGCAGTTCTTTACAATAATATGCAATAAAATACATGAGCACAGAAACAGCAGACTTTTGCACATGAAGAAACAAGCAGTTGACAAAGTGAGCCAAATAAACACATTCACCTTCCCTTATGAATTTCCAAATGTAACAATAAAGACAGCCAGGAGCCAATGGCTCATTCCTGTAATCCTAGCAGTTTGAAGTCAGCCTGGGCAGTTTGCTAGACCCTCTCTCAAAAAATACCCAACCAAAAAGAGGCTGGCTGGCAGCGTGGCTCAAGTGTACAGTGCCTGTGTAGCAAGCAAGAGGTCAAAACCCCAGTTCTTCTCCCCCAAAAAAGGAACAATATGATTGCCCCTCATTTTAGTGTATCTACTTTAAGTCAACAATCCTAACTGCCATATGCCCTAAAATTAGTAGCATTCAACCTAGAACTGGCAAGTCTGTTGGAAAGGGGAAAATTAAATACATTCATAAATTCCAAGCAACAAGCATTTTATAGCTATGGCCAATTGACATGGAATACATAGGAAAAGCCAACCACAATCTAGCTGCATGGTATGAATGGCCGATGCACTTTTGAAACCCAGTATTAAAAGGGAGAAAACAGGAAGAAGAGCACATCATATGATCAGCAAGGAAAAATGGAAAATCCAGGTGGTAGTTAACAATGCCATGCAATTACATGCCTGTTTACCATCACAGTACAGTCACCAGCTTATAACGGAGCTATGTGCCATTTTTTACTTTATCTACAACAACACTAGTTGTTAGCATAACAGCCAAAGAGCAGAATCTTTAGAGTAGGCTAGCTCTAGATTCAACTGCCAGCTGTTTCCCTACTCACTAGGCAACCTTGGTCAGCCTAATATATGTATATGTGTATATATATACATATATATGGAAATAGGATATATATCTTTTCATAAGGGTTTTGAGGATTAAATGAAAATATATAAATTATTTGTTAGTAACTAGCACATAAAAGCTCAAAGATGAGTCAGATGCCAGTGGCTCACGCCTTAGGGAGGTTGAGAGCAGGAGGATCACCATTCAATGCTAGACAGGGCAAATAGTTAAAGAGACCCCATCTCCAAAATAACCAGAGAAAATGGACTGGAGGTGTGGCTCAGGCAGTAGAGCCCCTGCTTTGTAAGCAGGAAGCCCTGAGTTCAAATGTCAGTCCCATTAAAAAAACTTTTAAAAAGCTCAAAAGCTATTATTAGCCAAGCCAAAGACTACTTGAGGCTAGGTACAGTGGCTCACGCCTATAATTCCAACTACTTAGGAGACAGACATCAGATCTCAGTTCAAGGCAAAAACTTAGGAAAACACCTTCTTAATTAATAAGCTGGTTGTGGTGTGCACCTGTGGTACAAGGAGGTCACAGGTAAAACTGCGGCTTGAGGTCAGTCCCAGGCGGACTCAACCTGAAAAATAACTAAAGGAAAAAGCAGGGGTGACCTGGGGACATGGCTCAAGTGGTAGAACACTTACACTTACCTAACAAGTGCAAGAAGGCATGGAATTCAAAACCCCGGTACCACCAAAAACACAAAATAAGAGTACTTGACAAATAATCTAACATAAAAATTTCAAAAAATAAAAGAATTTCCAAGACACCAATTTTTTTTTTAAGAAAAGAAAATGTTTTTTAACTTGAATTTTTGTGCTGTCCTATTTAATCAGAGAAAGATGGAGAGGGGAAAGGTGGACAGAACTTCTAAGTTTTCTGTCCCTAGCTTTAAATCAGTTTTTACTTCTGAAATGCTTCTTGTGTTTTGTTGTTCCTTTTTATGGAGGGCTATGGGGTAGCACCTAAGAAGTAAGAGTGGTGGAGTAAGAAAAGGAATTTGTATCAGAAAGTACCTAGCACCATAACAACTGCCCCAGGAATCAAGTACTGCTCCCTATTTGGGAAGACTGGTGAAAGAAGGCCTAGGTTAATACTTCACTACTGTACTGCTGACTTTCATACTCTTTCTCAAAGGAATGCTGACTACACCAATCTGCACCCCCAGGACAAAAATATACCATTTACAAAATTCTCCCCTTCCAGAAAGTTTGCAGCTAGACTAGAGAGATCCCTCAGCAGTCACAGATTGGCTTGCCCACCAGGAACTTGGAAGAGAGTGAAGAGTCTTAAAAAGTACTACATAAGAAGACCCTATAAAGCATGTTAGAAACACTGCTGGTTAAGTTAGAACTTGTCTGGAACCAAGATCCTGCAAAGGCAACAACCCTTTCATTGTTGTCCTTCGATGTCCTAAAATTTCTTAGGATGTATTTTTTTTTACCTTTATCAGAAATAAGCTTATTCTCACCCCCTTTCATAATTTGGACTTTAGTCAATCACACAAACAAAAAACAAACCTAACTAACATAAAAACTGAATGACAAGGTATCTTAGAAGGTAGGGAAGAAAAGAAATTTTCTACTAGAATCAACAGAAAGGTGGCTGACAAGACCTGTATTATCAAAACCTGCATAACCAGAGAGCTAATGGGAAAGGGGGGGGGGGGAATCAAACTCAGCTCTGTTAATAGCTAG
This sequence comes from Castor canadensis, assembly GCF_047511655.1. Classification (NCBI taxonomy): domain Eukaryota; kingdom Metazoa; phylum Chordata; class Mammalia; order Rodentia; family Castoridae; genus Castor; species Castor canadensis. The sequence goes on along the minus strand of NC_133390.1, from coordinate 169,421,544 downwards.
GCTGAGATGTTCCTGATGGACAGAACGAAGAATCAAACTGGGAAAGGGGAGTTAATAGAGAAAAATCCAAACTATGTAATGCTAGTGCTTGGAAACACCAACAGGACAAAAAGTGGCCGCTGAATATTATAAAAACGTTTTTCTTTGTTCATACTCCACTCTCACTTCCTAAAAGCATAGACATGGGAGGCTGTTGCTGATTTTCAAATAACTACAAATAAGCTGGCTCAACTAATTTAGGTTACTTGAAGGTGTCATAACATTAGTGTTAAATTTAACATTCTTTGGAAGGTGAATTGAACGAGTGATAAATACATTCTCTGTTAAAACTGTAATTATCAATTTCACTTCCATTAATCAATTGTAACCTATCTGTATCTATACAGAAAAGAACAGACTGAATATACATTTAAAATCACATGAAAATTTAAAACTATGTAAGATGCCAGATGTTTGAGGACTATAGTCTCAAATCAGTAAAAGCTACTTTTTAATTATTTCTCTCTAAATCCATTACTATGTGTTGAAATAAGTGAAAATGTATTTGCTACCCAGGAGAACATTTTTAAGACACTGATTATAAACTTTTTGAAATACTATCATCTTTTTGCTAGGGGAGAAGGAAATAGTAACAACATTGACATGTCTAGTAAAATAAGGACAGGATTTTAAAAACTGACATGTATTTCCACTTATCCTATGATATTAAGAAAGGATCAAGCTGACATATTTAGTGCACACACTCATGTCATTAATTACACATGTATGTGCAGTTCTAGATGGAGTCAACCTGCAATTTTAAATGATGCCATTAAAACAGAAGCCAGGGCTTCAGAAAACCTATGCTTTGTGAAGTCCAGTTTCATGAAGTTGTACAAGACATTTAATTCAATTAAAAGCTTCCTGTGAGGTACCAGACACTGCACTGGAACTTGGAAACATAAGCTAAGTCTTATGATAGTATTACAAAAGAAAAAGAATCTAATCTGATGTTTTCATAGGATGATTGTGGTAACTGCAAGGTAAAATTCAGATGTGAAATTAAGAAAAATCAAATCCATTTATCTCAGCTGGGAAAAAAACAAGACTAAAAGAAGATTAATTTTATAAAGAATTCATAATCTCTGTGAGTACTGCCTAGAGTTATAACAAAAATACCATTTGAGTTTCTTTATAACAGAAGTCAAAGGAGAGCCAGTCATGGTAGCATGACTATAATCACAGCACTCAAAGGGAGGGAAGGGAGGGAAGAAAAGGAGAAACACTTTTTATAATGTTGACACCATTTGTGTAAAAACTGTATGGCACACAAGAAGCTGAAAGGGAAAATTATCTTTAACTCAACATACCCAGAAAATTATGCTGTACATTGTGCTCATACAATCACTATTCTCACTAAAAACAATGGCATTAAACTATCAGCTTTTTTAAATTACCATGAGATTAAGGAGAAAACTAAAAAAGCCAGCTGGCAGACAAGTTTATTAACAGGCCTCACATTTTGGCTAAGTTGAAGTTAGTAATGACTAAGTTACCAAAACAGGCATGCCAGCGAGCGGCTTGCTGGTGCTTGTTCTGCCTCCTCCCCTCCTCCCCACCTTTGGAAAAGCTGCATGCAATGCTGCACGATCACACAAAATAAATACAGGAAAGAGGACGGGAGGGTTGGGTGGGGAGGTGAGCAAAGCTCTGGGCTCCACCAGTGGAAGGCGTTCCACAAGAATTGCTACAGGGTCAAAAGTTTACAGTGGTTTCAATTTCACCTTTTACCAACCAATCAGAAAACAGAGACTGCATGCTGACCCCTCAGGCTGCAAATGAACATTAACTCATTGGCTACCAGGATTGCATATATTCCTTTTCTTGTAAGGCTTTCTCTTTTCTTTTCCTTTAAGGGCAGGGAGAGGTAGAAGAAGGCAAAGAACATCCTAAATTCAAGGTGACAATTTTGGGTGAATTCAACTATCATATATTTTAAGAACTTTTGTAAATGTCACAATGTACCCTCAGCACAATATGATAATTAAAAATGTGACATTTTATTTTAAACAGGTGTTTTCAAGGGAGAAATAATCAATTCTCCTCTTTCTCCCTAAAATCAACAGTTCTTTATCCTGGAGCATCTAACAAACCAATTACTAATGCTAGTATCAAGACAATGAATTTAGGTAGGTTTAAGGAGGCAGATTTACCTCCATGAGGCTACAATTCTAAGAACAATTTACAATACAGTAAAAATACTGGTTGTGTTTCCAATAAATACTTCATTTAAATATTTACACTCCAATTTTTTCATTTGCATAGATTCCCCAACACATTCCTCAAGTCATTAATATGAACAAGCAGTCCTTTTCATAGGGTGAATCTATAGAAACGCAGGTACAGTTAAGGTTTAAATTTCCTTCTCCTATATTCCTCATTTCAGTACCCAGGAGTAATCCTCTATACAACAAATTCAGGAATGAATCCTTTTGACAATAAATACAACTGCTTCCCCTAATTTTTATGTAAATTTCCTCCAAATGCAGAAATCAATATACAAATCCGTTAAACATGATTTTGAAAATTCTGTACTTAACACTGAGCAGGAATAAGAATGAATATCTCAACCAGGCATGCTGTATGTACATGTAATCCTAGTTACTTAAGACACAGATGATGCTTGAGTGGAGGAGCTCCAAGCCAGTCCAATTCATGAATAAAAGATCACTACTACATACGCCTGAACATTTAAAAGCTAGAATCCTTGGACTGGTGGTGTGGCTCAATCAGCAGATTGCCTGCCTACAGCATGAAGTCCTGAGTTCAAACCCTAGTACAACAACAAAAAAAAAACCTATGGATTCCTTGGCAGCTCTACAGGATAAGACCAAAATAGCTGTACTAGCTGTTCTTTTATCAAAGTGGTAAGTTAAACCTTAAATTAGTGGACAGTGAATCTGTAATTGGCAATATTTCTCTCAATGTTACAATACTTGGCTGAATTTTTGCAGTCTTACTGACTTTAAGCTTGTTTAGAAACTCCTGTAGGTACCCCCACTCCCTAAGAAAATTATTTTGTATAGGATATTAGATATAGTTCTTTAAACCGGCAAAGGAAGTTATCAGTTATTTCTGAAAACAAAAAGCTAACTACCATAAAGGAAGAAAAAGCTAACCAAATTACAAAAGTGGCTTACTTAATACATAACTGCTAAAGGGCTATAAGTATAGTACACACTATACTTCATAATGCAGAAAGTTCACGTAACAAATTAATGTCAATTGTTCAGTTAGTAAAATTAATGCTGAGATATCATTTTTCCTTAATGCAACATTAAAACAATTTCCTAGTAACTCGCAAACCCCCTTAATTTAGGTTTGTGCATATTTCACAATAGTCTCTAATTTTTAAATGGAACCAAGGTTTTTTTTAACATAGCTTGCACAAGCTTGACGTATATAGATATATTAAATTAGGAGTCTATGTATCTTTTTATAAGATGGCCTCATTTTGAAAGAAAATGGATGCGATAAAATTTTACATCAAGTCAGCATGTTAGCAAGCAGCTTTTTTGTGTTCTGAATTTGATTAATACAAGCCAAGGTCACTTCCTGAAAGATGCCTACCACTGCAGCTGCAGGCAAACTAGGCTTTAGTGTAAGGCTGGGGGAAGGGAATGGCTGATGGCATTTATTAACACTCAGATAAGATTCCTCTCCACAGACATCATCCACTGGGGAGGGGAGGAAGATCCCAGAGTTCCTGGCATATTAAGATTAAGTATTTCCATTTGTTAATATTTATAAACAGAAATTTATTTCAATGTACATAGTATTCATGTCAAAATTGTATCAAAAATACCCTCACTGATACAATGTACAAAAATATTTTACTTACTACTATAGAAATAATGCCAAGCATGAAGTAAACTTAGCATTCCTCAGAGTTAAGACCTGTACTTGATATTCAAAGCACCTACAGAGGAAGCCCTTAAAGAAAATAGAATCAGATTCAAATTTCTTTTATCTAAAGCCAAGCATAGACGAAGTCATGAAGGTAGAAATCTAAACTGTTATTGGAAAATACGTGATAAAGTTTTGTTCTGAAATTCAATTGAATTTTTATCTTACCAGCATTAATATAAATATTATGCTTCTATGTTCAAAAAAAAATCAAAATATTCACTGTCAGCAACTAGAATAAATCCTCTCCTAAGACTAAATAACAAGATTTCTTTAATAATAGGACTACTCAAGAGCTCAACAAGAAGGCTGGGATGTAGCTCGGTGGTACAGAGCTTGCCTAGCATGCATGAGGCCTTGGGTTCGATCCCAGCACCAAAAAAGAAAGGGGGAAAAAAAAAAAAAACCTCTCCCCAAGAGCACAACAAGATAACACATTCTGCTTTATTTTGTATCTTAAGTGTCCCCCAAAGGTGGTAAAGGCATGGTTCCCAGAGTTCCACTTTTGTAAATGGTGAATCCTTTTAAGTAGATCCTAAAAGAAAGTCTTTAGGTCATCAGGAATGTGCCAAGAAGGAAGACTATGTGACCTGGCCCCTTACTCTTTCTCAGTTTTCACTTCTAGGCCATGATGGGAGTATGGAGTGATTCTGTTCTGCCATGTGCTCCCAAGCCCAGTTGATTACAGACTGAGACTACTGGAACTGCAAAATAAGCCTTGTCTCCTTATGAGGTAAATAGTACTGGTTGGGTTGCTTTTTGTTTATTTGTTGAGGGGGTGTTTTTTGTTTTGTTTTTGGTGGAATTGGAATTTGAACTCTGGGCTTCACACTTGCAAAGCAGGCATCCTACCACTTGAGCCACACCTCCAGCCTCAGGTAACTGTTAAGAGCAACAGCTGCCTAATATGTATGCCTTTAAAATGGGACAAACTCAAATGATGGAAAAAGGGAAAAGTTAAATTGTTCATAGTCCTTCTCAAGACACTTGTAGCAAAATGAAGTGGAATGAATTTTTCCTCCATTTCTGCTGGCTACTATCTGATTTATTTTCCACCATGTGAATTATTCTAAAGATAACACATAACAAAGCACAGAGTTAAGCAGCAGTAAGCCAGCTTCTTGCCATAGATAAGGACAAAAGAAAGCTCCTCACATCTCCAACTAAGTCATTCTTTTCCTCTGTTTTATCCAAGTACCTAATGCATTCCTTAGTTAGCAAGCAATACGAACTCATGTGGGGCCACAGTAGCTTGTTGCTTGGTCTTTCTGAACCAATACAACCTCTGAGCCAAAAATAGAACCTAAAAGGAAATATTGACCATGAAACAAAAGCAAACCAAATAACCTGCATGTCTTCTTGCTTTGCCAGAGTGGTTTAAAAAAAATAGTCTCAAATATTTCCTATGGCATCAAATTATAGATTAGCTATCCCATAAATGAAAAATTGTTTTAAAAAATATAAAGTACTATACCATGTAAACTATGTAAACTATTATTAGTCAATTTAATACAAGTAGGTCATATACTTACTCTTTTAAAATCACAGTAGCGAGACCTCAAGTGAAAAAGCTAATGGCTTTGTTCCTGGCATAAAGTGTGTGTAAGCCATCCACTCACAACACAAATGCTTAAAGAAAGTATACAACATTTTGTACTTCTGATATTCTAGATTCTGCAGATGAAGAGGTAAACAACACGCATGGTCTTTACAGAAGTCCTTAAGTGGAAAGAACCTAGTGTTAGAGAGTTCAAGACTTAATCACATACTCTGAAGATGTACAAAGGATATTGGATATTAATAAATAACAAATACAGAAGGAAGATGTTTCCAGAAAGTGGTAACAACCAATGGGAAATAAACTGAGTGATATAATATACGAGATAAAAGAGCCAAGTTCCAGTGGCTCACACCTATAATCCTAGCTACTTCAGTGACTGAGATCAGGAGGATCATGGTTGGAGGCCTGTCTGGGTAAGTAGTATTGCCAAACTAACCACTGCAAAATGGACTGAAGTAGTGGCTAAAGAGTACAGCACCTGCTCTGCAATAGTGAAGACCGGGAGTTCAAACCCCAGACTCACCAAAAGGAAAAAAAGAAGTTTGAATATGCTTAAGATTTCAATTTTTGAGGGTTAATTTTTCATCTCTTTATATTCATTACTTCCTTTTCCTTTTTTCCTCATTTGGATACATTAATAGTACAAAAGAGTTTTACTGTAAAATTTCCAGACATATACAGTATACTTTGAACAAGTTCACCCTCTCTATTATATTCTCTTAACCCTTCCTTCTCTCTCCCCTTCAAACAGTATTTGATGGGTTTCATTCTGCTCTCTTCATACACAAATATGTATTTCGATCCTCTTCACCCCCAAACAAACCAGTCTCCCTTTTACATTCATGTCCCCTTATTTAAGACATAGATTCCACACATTAGCAAAAAATATGACCTTTTTGGCTTTCTGAGCTTGGCTTACTTTGCTTAATGATAATTCCCAGTTCCATCCATTTTCTCACAAACACCACAATTTCATTCTTCCTTATAGTAGAATAACACTCCACTTTCTGTATCTGTTTATGGGTATTTGGGCACCTAGGCTAATTCCACAGCTTGGCTATTGTGAAGAATGCCGCAATAAACACGTATGTGCAGATCTCTCTCTTATACGTTGGTTTACAATGCTTTGCATATATGCCCAAAAGTGGTACAGCAGGGTAATAAGGTAGGTCCTATTAGCTTTTTGATGAACCTCCATACTAATTTCCATAGCAGTTGCACTAGTTCACATTCCCACTACAGTGTATGAGAGTTCCTTTTTCACCAGCATTTGCTATCGTTCCTTTTCTTGACTGCAAGCCTGACTGCCTGGGGTGACAAAATCTCAACATAGTTTTGTTTTACTCCCTGTATTGGCCAAGGATATGGGAAAATTCTTGATGCAGTTATTAGACATTTATAACTCAGAACTGTTTATTAATTGCATTATTATTTTGATATTTAATATTTTAGCTCTTTGTATATTCTAGTTATTAATCCTTTATCCAATGAATAGCTGGCTGAGGATTTTGTCCCATTCTGTAGGTAATCTCTTCATTTTAGCAATTATTTCCTTGGATGTGCAAAAGCTTTCTAATTTGATGCAATCCCATTTGTCAATTCATGCTCCTATTCCCTGGCAACTGGAATCCTATTCAGAAAATAATTGCCTATGTTTGTATCTTCAAGTGTTTTCTCTGTTTTTCTGTAGTGTTTCAAAGTTTCAGGTCTTACATTAAGATCTTTGATCCATTCTGAATTGATTTTTATTCAGGATGTGTAGAAACAGAGGTCTAGCTTCATGTAGATAACCAGTTTTCCAAGCACCACTTGGTAAAGAGGGCTATCTTTCCACCAACCTATGTTTTTCGCTTTGTCAAAAATCAAACAGCTGTAGCTGTGTGAGCATCTCTGGGTCTTCTGTTCCACTGTTTGTATCTGTTTTTATGACAGTACCATGTTGTTTTTGTTATTGTGGTTTTGCAGGGTAAACTGAGATCCAATACTGTGATACCATCAAGTACTGCTCTTCTGTTTTCAGGATTGCTTTAGCCACTCAAGGTCTTCTGGGCTTCTATATGAATTTTAGGATTGATTTTTCTATTTCTGTGAAAAACAGCATTGGACTTTTGATGGCAATTGCACTGAATCTACAGAATGCTTTCAGGAGTATAGCCATTATCACAATATTAATTGTTCCAATACACAAGCATGGGAGTTCTTCCCATCTTCCAGTGTCCTAAATTTCTTTCAACAAGGATTTACAGTTTTCACTGTAGAGGTCTTTCATCACGTAAGTTTATTCTAGGTGTGATGTGGTGGTAAATTGCTACTGTAAATGGAATTATTTTCCTGGTTTCTTCCCCAGTCTCTCCATTGCTGGTATATGAAAAAGATGCTGTTTTCTGCATATGAATTTTACATGCTGATACTTTGCCAAAAGCATTTTTATTAGAGTTAGAAGTTTTCTGGCAGAGTTTTTAGGGTCTTTTATCATCTGCAAATGGGGATAATTTGACTTCTTCCTTCCCTATCTGTATCCCTTTTTGTCTCTTGCCTTATTGTTCTAGCTAGGAATTCCAATACTAAAGTGAATAAAAGTGGGGAGAGTAGACACCTGTCTCATTCCTAACTTGAAAGGAAATGTTTTTAGTTTTTCCCCTTTTAGTAGGATGTTGGCTGTAAGTTTATTGTACGTAGTCTTTATTATGTTAAGGTACATTCCTTCTAAACCTAGTTTCTTCAAAGCTTTTATCATGAAAGGATGAATTTTTCAAAGGCTTTTTTCTGCATTTATTAACATGATCATATGATTTTTACCTTGATTCTGTTTATGTGCAGTATTATGTTTATTGATTTTCATATGCTGAGCCACCCTTGCATCCCTGAAATGAAACCAACATGACCATGTTTTTTGTCATTGTTTTTTTGGTTTTATGTTTTGTTTTTTGTGTTTTGTTTTGGCGGTAGCAAGTGGCCTCACACTTGCTAGGCAGGCAGTCTACCACTTCAGCCACTCCACCAGCCCCAACATAATCATGGTGTGTGATCTTTCTAACATGTAGCTGAATTTGGACTACAAGTATTTTGTTGAGAATTTTTACTTCTGTGCTCAAGAAATTGTTCTATACTTTTCCCTCTTTGTGTGTCCTTACAGGGCTTTAGGATCAGAGTAATACTGGCTTTATAGAATTAGTCTGGTCACATTCCTTGCCTTTCCATTGCATGGGAAAGTTTGAGTTCTTCAAGAGCTGGTAGAATTGGCAGTGAGTCATACAGTCCTGGGCTCTTCTTTGTTGGGAGTCTCCCCTGCTTTCCCCCGGAACTGAGGTTTGAACTCAGGGCATTCACAATGAGCCACTCTACCAGCTCTTTTTATGATGGTTTTTTTCAAGGTAGGGTCTCAAAACTATTTTGTCCAGAGCTGGCTTTGAACTGCGATCCTCGTGATCTCCACTTTCTGAGTAGCTAGGATTACAGGTGTGAGACACTGGCACCAGCTTAGGAGACTATTACTTCTTCAGCTTCATAGCTTAGTAATATATCTGTTTACATGGTTTATATCCGCTTGGTTCAATTTTGGCAGGTCAGACCTATCTAGAAACTTATCCATGGTGGGGGGGGTCGGGAAAAAGAGAAATTTATCCATTTTGTGTAGATTTTCAAATTTACATAAGTTTTCAAAGTATTCCTTAATGATTCTCTGGATTTCACTGGATTTGTTGTGAAAAACCTTTTTCTTCTCGAATTTTATTAATTTGAGTTTTCTTCCACCTTCTTTTGCTTAGTTTGGTTAACAGTTTATCAATCTTATTTATATTTTTAAAAACCAACTGTTACACTGATTCTTTGTATTGTTTTTAGTCTCCATTTCACTAATCTTTGTTGATTCTTTCCACCTACTGAATTTGGGTTTGGCTTCTTCTTGCTTTTCTAAGTTTGAGGTGCACCATAGCGTTATCTATCTGAGGTTTTTGTTTTGTTTTGTTTTTGCTTTTTTTGGTAGGAGCTCGTGGCTACAGCTGCCTTTGCCACATCCCAAAAGCTCTAGGAAGCTGTGTTTTCATTTTCATTAGATTCTAGGAACATTTTTATCTTCTCCCTTATTTCTTCCATGACCCACTGCTTTTTGACAATTTTCAGTCTGCAAGTATTTGAATATTCTCTATAGTTTCTTTTGTTATTAATTTCTACTTTTATTTCATTGTGGTATGACAGAACACAGGGGATTATTTCAATTTTCTTGTATTTCTTAAGATGTGCCTTATAAGCCCTAAAATATCTATTGTGGAGAAAGTTCCACCGGCTGCTGAGAAAAATGTGTATTGTACTGCTAAATGAAATATTTGTAGATGTCTATTGAGTACATTTAGTCTACACTGTCAATTAATTCTGGTTTATTTTTGTTGATGACGTATCTGTTGGTGAAAGTGGGATATTGAAATCTCCGACTATGAGTGGATTAGGGTCTATCTGTGCTTGTAGGAACAGTAGTGTTTAATGAAATTGGGTATACCAACATTTGGTATGTGTATGTTAACAAACATTACCACTTCTTGCTGGGTTATGTACTTTATTAGTGAAGTGACCTTCTTTGTTTCTAATTTTGACTTAAGTGTCTACTAAATCAAATCAGATTTCAGTATAGCTACTCCTGCCTGCTTCTAGGGTCCATTTGTATAGAAAATCTTTTTCCATCCTTTTACCCTAAGCTAGTATTTGTCAGTGAGATACATTTCTTGGCTTAATATGTTTTTAACTATCCACAGCAACAATCTATGGTCTTCTCTGCGTCTCTCTTCTCAAATGGTTGGGTCTTTATTTTTATATTTTTTGGGGGGAGGGGGGCAGTACTGGGGTTTCAACTCAGGGCTTCATGCTTGTGCTCTACCACTTGAGCTATTCTGCCAGCCCTTTTCTGTGTTGGGTATTTGAGATAGGCTCTTACAAACTATTTGCTAGTGCTGGCTTCAAACCACGATCCTTCTGATCTGTCTCCTGAGTAGCTAGGATTACAGGTGTGAGCCATCAGCACTTGGCTTCCATTCCGTATCTTTTGTTAATAAAGTTGAGAGCATTAACATTCAGTGTTAATACTGAAAAATATGTAACATTTCCTTTCATTTTATTGTTTTTGGGTTGTTTACTTCTTTCCCATTCCTTATTTGCTAACCTACTTGTCTAATGGGATTTATTCTTTATTTTCCTACTGGCCTGTCTTCCTCTTCTGTGTGTAGGATTCCTTCAGGTATCTTCCACAGTGCTAATTTATTCCTACGGATTATAATAAACAAAAGCAAGCACACAAACTCATAAATTTACAGAGAGCTAGACTCAAGAGTCATTCAGAAGGGAAAAAAATCCAGACAAAAAAGTCACTCAGCCTAAAAAAACAAGTCTTTTTTGCTGAGGAGTTACAACAGGTTTCACCTTCGCCCTGTGGGTTTACAATAATATTCTTCATGCCCTAAAAAACTAAAATTAAATATGTGAAGCTCCATACTTTAAAAAAGAGGGAAGTGCTTAATAATTTCAGGAGGGGACAGAGACAAGGGAAAGATGGTGAGAGCAAAGCTAACCAAGGTACACTGAAAGCATTGCACAGAAATGTCACAATGAATCCCCCATACAACTAATATATGTTAATAAAAATGTTTTTAAAACACTTCCATGTTGCCCTCAACGCAGGGAAACTAAAGCAGATACCTTAAAGCAACTGAGGCCAATAGGAGAAGGGGACCAGGAACTAGAGAAAAGGTTAGATCAAGAAGAATTAACCTAGAAGGTAACACACACGCACAGGAAATCAATGCGAGTCAACTCCCTGTATAGCTATCCTTATCTCAACCAGCAAAAACCCTTGTTCCTTCCTATTATTGCTTATACCCTCTCTTCAACAAAATTAGAGATAAGGGCAAAATAGTTTCTGCCGGGTATTGAGGGGGTGGGGGGGAGAGGGAGGGGGCAGGAGATAAGGGAGGGGGTGGGGGAAGGGGGGAGAAATGACCCAAAGATTGTATGCACATATTAAAAAAAAAAAAAAACTTCCATCTCTGACAGTTAATTTTTTTAAATAATGCCTTAATGTGCTTTCCTTTTGTTTTGGGTGGTAATGGGGTTTGAAGTCAGGGCTGCCAGGTAGAGTCTCTACAATTCAAGCCACTCTGCCAGATCCTGAATGTATTGTTGACTATCAATAGCAACCATCTCACTATATACTTCTCTATATCTTTGTTCTCTATTCCCAACCACTTATCAATGTGGGGCTTATAAATAATGACATAGTCAAAGATCAAGCAGCAAAAGTTACAAAATCAAGGGACTTAAATGATCAACAATGGGCAATGAGATTTAACACCACCAACAACAGGTGTTGGCGAGGATGCCGGGGAAAAAGGAACCCTCTTACACTGTTGGTGGGAATGTAGACTAGTACAACCACTCTGGAAAAAAATTTGGAGGCTACTTAAAAAGATGGACATCGATCTACCATTTGATCCAGCAATACCACTCTTGGGGATATACCCAAAAGACTGTTACTCCAGAGGCACCTGCACATCCATGTTTATTGCGGCACTATTCACAATAGCCAAGTTATGGAAACAGCCAAGATGTCCCAGCACTGACGAATGGATTAAGAAAATGTGGTATCTATACACAATGGAATTTTATGCAGCCATGAAGAAGAACGAAATGTTATCATTCGCTGGTAAATGGATGGAATTGGAGAACATCATTCTGAGTGAGGTTAGCCTGGCTCAAAAGACCAAAAATCGTATGTTCTCCCTCATATGTGGACATTAGATCAAGGGCAAACACAACAAGGGGATTGGACTATGAGCACATGATAAAAGCGAGAGCACACAAGGGAGGGGTGAGGATAGGTAAGACACCTAAAAAACTAGCTAGCATTTGTTGCCCTTAACGCAGAGAAACTAAAGCAGATACCTTAAAGCAACTGAGGCCAATAGGAAAAGGGGACCAGGAACTAGAGAAAAGGTTAGATCAAAAGGAATTAACCTAGAAGGTAACACCCACACACAGGAAATCAATGTGAGTCAATGCCCTGTATAGCTATCCTTATCTCAACCAGCAAAACCCCTTGTTCCTTCCTATTATTACTTATACTCTCTCTACAACAAAATTAGAGATAAGGGCAAAATAGTTTCTGCTGGGTATTGAGGGGGGGAGCAGGAAGGGGTGGAGTGGGTGGTAAGGGAGGGGGTGGGGGCAGGGGGGAGAAATGAACCAAGCCTTGTATACACATATGAATAATAAAAAAAAAAAAATGTTCACAAAAAAAAAAAAAAAAAAAAGATAAGGGGTCAGGAGAGTAGCTCACATCTATAATCCTAGCTACGTGAGAGGCTGAGATAGAGAGGATCAAGGTTCAAGGCAAGTCCAGGGAAATAATCCCCATCTCCAAAAATAACCAGAGCAAAAATGAGCTGGAAGTATGGGTCAAGGTAGAGCACCTGCTTTGCAAGCATGAAGGCATGAGTTCAAAACCCCAGTCTCACCAAAAAAAAAAAAAAACGCATATTCAAACATAAAGCATTTGAAATCTTAAAATATGGAAGACAAAATCAATGTAGCATATATTGGAGACTGAATTGTACCCCCCAACTCAAATTTCATGTTAAAGCCCAAACCTCCAGTATCTTATAATGGGATTGAATCTGGAGAAAGGGACTTCAAAGAGGTAATTAAGTTACTATAAGTGAGAGAATAAATTTCTGATGGAAGGGCTGAACAAAACCACAGTACAATATATGTATATATGGAAATGTCACAATGAAAACCCTCTATGATTTCATATAATAATAAAAACTTTTTCCTCCTGCAGTGCCGGGGATTGAACTCAAGGCCTAAATCTCGAGCCATTTCACCAACCCTTTCCAAGATAGGATTGTGTGGACTATTTGCTCAGGCTGGCTTCAAACCATGATCCTCCTGATCTCTGCCTCATAGGCATGAGCCACCAGTGCCTGGCTAATAAAAACATTTTTAAAAATAATAAATTTCTGTTGTTTAAGTCACATAGTCTACGGACCTTTGTTACGGCAGTGCTAACACACTTAGCAGCCTACTCTTTCTAAACCTAGACTTGGCTCAAGTGGTAGAGTGCTTGCCTAGCATGCACAAAGGCCTTGGTTCAATCCCTAGTAACACCAAAAACAAAACAAACCTCCCTAAACCTAGGACTAGGTTTATAACAGTATATTTCTAGTAGCGTTGTAATCCCAACACGACTTCAGATTAGGCCTATTTGCAAACTCAAGAAATCAAATATCTAAAAGTAAAAATTAAAAATATGTATGTATGTGTATATTCATGTGTATGTATATATGTAACATATATGTATGTATCTTTTTAAATAAAATGTGTCATCTATGCTATTTGGACTATAGCTGATCTAAAGCACAGTTAACATTTTATCTTGTGACTACATAACTTGTGAAGAAAATGTCTATGCTGAACTTGTACATTCACCGATTAAGAATGGTCCTCTCATCATAGCAACATTATAGGCCTTGTTTTAGATTAAAGGAACACAGACTTTGAAATCAGACAGATGAGGGTTTAAACTTTAGTGTTGCCATTTATTAGTTATGTGGCCTTAAGCAAGGTATTCCACCCTCACTGACCCTAAAATTTTCCCACAGTAAATGGGAATTAAGATGATATCTAATAGATTATCAAAATCTGAGACAGCCAAGTTAAGCACCTAGCACAAGTCCTAACATAAGGTGAGCACTCAATAAATGGTATCTATAAGATCATCACCCAGAGGAAACACGCAATGAAAACTGTCACTATTAACTGTTAAAGCTTTCAAGAAGGCAATTTTGAAACATTTATCCAAACATGAAGGCTATCCTTTGGATATACACAGACCTTAGAAGAAATTTGTTCTATGGAAATATTTGCACAAGTGGGTAAAGATTTAAGAAAAACCATGCTGTTTGAGGCACTGACTGCAGATCTATATTTGCCATTATTTTTAAATGGAAGTCCTGATGAAATGACAAAAAGGTGTCAGTGACAAGAATAAGCACATGATATAGCACAACAAAAGCTAGGGTACATGTATAAACATGTAAATGGGTATGAAAGGGTACAAGGTACAATTCTAGGCCTGCACAGTAGTTTAACACTTATTCCTGCTAAGTCTTAGGAGGCAGAGATTAAGGGATCAAGGATCAAGACCAGCTCCAGCAAAAAGGTAGCAAAATTCCCATTCTCAATCAATAAACTGGGCATGGTGGTACACTGCCATAATTCCAGTTAGGAGGGAGGCCTAGGATCATGGTCTGAGGCTGGCCATGGGCAAAACCATGAGACTCTCCTTAAAAAAAAAAAAAAGAAAGAAAAAAGAAAAGAAAAAGGCCGGGGTATGGCTCAGACCCTGTTTTACAGGTAAAGAAAACTTGAAAGAAAAATATATTACACGCTAACCCTCACTTTTCATCAACAAAGTCTAAAATCTGTATTAGGTCCATGTCCAATCACATTCTATTCAATATTCCAGTTTCGGTTTCTACAGTCAATTCCAACTCTGGAGTCAACCACAAAACTGCTGCTTGCCTGCCACATTACTGACCATGTTCTCAAGCTCTTCTTCCTCTCCTTTCAAAATATGATATGCACCTGGAATACAAAAATCTTCTAAGACTACCTAGGGAAACAAAATAAATTGGCATACAAAATCAGGCAAATCAGTTTGAAAGACAGATTAGTAAAAATGACAATTATCCTCCATTACTGAAGATAATCCAAATTTCACTGCACTAACCAATACTGACCTGAAATCGTGGAAGAACACATTGAACACCTGTTTCTATGAAATTTTGTTTCTGCAATACTAGGGATTAAACTCAGAGCCTCAAATTCAACACTCTTCCAATGGAGGAAGGCATCCCACCTTGCTTCATAGATAAGGAAAATGAAGCACAGAAAGTGACTGGACCAAGTTCACAAGTTAAAACACAGATGGGGGATCAGTGCAAAACCCTGGCATCTCAGTCTAATATTTTTTTCCAGATCATGTCACTTCATATCATAGCTTACACAGCTTTAAATCAGCTCCATTTTCCAAATGAATTAGTAAAAATAGCATCAGGTAACAGTATGATTCATAAATATGCATAAATGAAACAAACGTTAGCTGGCATTTACAATACTATCTATAGAGCTTTGTGATCACTAAAATTTAAGCATGTAAAAATACCTTAATCAGACATTGCAAAGGTGTATGCAAAAGTAGAGATGAAAATGCTTTATGAGAACCAACTCATCCAATTCTCCTCAAGTACAGAAGTTAGTTAGGCTCTAATTAGCTAAAATACCTTATTTTCTAGCTACGTATATTTGAACAGCATTTCTGCTTTCTTGTTGCAGTAGCACTTTCCTTTTTACAGTACTACTTCTCATCTCCAATTTCAAAGTCACCTTCCAGACTAATGTAGTCATGTGTAGCTCTGGTTCTTCTCTCCTTAAACAAGACCCACACAGACTAATGCAAAGGGGAGTTTCTTTTCATATTTTCCTTCGCTGAAAACCAGCTTGATAATAGTATATGAAAACTAATGGACAGCTTTTCTGGTATAACATCTATTTTTAACTAAAAGATTAAAATCCGGAAAATGGGGACAAGGACAATTAACCACAGTATGACACAGAATATGAAGTAGAAGTCAGGTGGATAATAGATCTCTGCAGTCTAGTTTACAATACAAAACTCATCTTGTTCTCAAGTCAACAATGGCTGAAACAACTGGTAATTTCAAGCTAAGTTCACTAAAAAGAAGAAATGTTAAGGAAGCTTTGCTCCTGTAAAATAAGAGGAAAAAAAAAAGGAATATTGGGGGAGATACATCTAGATATCTTAATGCAATAAAATTAAGTTGCTATATTTTTTGAACTCATAAGCATCAAGTATTACAATATATGACTATGGCTAATTTACATGTTTACTATTAGTCTTCTAATGTGGCAGGTTAAAATACAATATTCGAAGAAAATTGTTTATTGATACTTTGTAATTTTCCAGAATTGCTTGATAGAGTGAAGTTGTTACATTTCATTATTTACTGAGTGTTGACATTTTTCTTAAAGGAAATCCAAGTATTCAGTACCATGAGTGATGAGTGACCTTGAGACAGCCCTTGGAAGACAGTCACCATGGAAACACTACCACAAAAGTGCCTCATCCTCAGGAAAAGAGCCAACCTGATATATCAGAATTTTCAAAATGTAGAGAAACAGATGTTCCTTCAAGCTTTCCCCACCCTCCAAAAAATAAAAATAGCTTTAAAAATGTTTGTATCAACCTTTCTATTATTAACCTTCCTATACATTGTAGGTGTACCGTTATCTTCATGATGAAATACCAGGCTATGCAAAAATTCTCTTCTCTATTCTTTCCTAAATGGGCAAAATAAACTGCTAAAATATGAATAATCATATGAATTTTATAAAAAAATTTTTCAACAGAATCAGCACTACTGTAATCTTTTAATCACTGTCAAAAAAAAAAAAGAAGCAAACACTGGCTGGGTGTGGTGGCACAAGGCTTTAATTTCATCACTCAGAAGACTGAGGCAGGAAGAGGAGCTTAGTTAAGGCCAGCCTAGGACATTTACTGAGACAGTGTCTTAAAATAAAAAAATAGGAAGGGGAGAGGAGGAAAGAGGAAAGGGAAAAGGAAGAGGAAAGGAAATAAACATTTACCTAAATAAGAACATTTATTTTCCAGGCTGCACTTGATAAAGAAAACATGTGAGGAAATTACTTTATGATTTCAAGTATAAAATATGCATTATCATTCTGTTTCACACACTATAAATCCTTACGTTTAGTGTTTTTATAAAGTTATGTTTCTTTGCTTCAGACATAAACACTTGTTTCTAAAGTATTTATTCTCTGAAGCTAGGCATGGTGGTGCATGGCTGTAATCCCACCTACTGGAAAAGAGGAGGCAGGAGGATAGCCAAACTGGAGGGCATCCCAGACAAAAGATGTGAGACCCTGTCTCAAGACCAATAAAAACAAAAGGACTGGTGGGTAGCACAAGTGGTAGAATGCCTGCCTAGCAAGTGCACTTGGTTCCATTTCCAGTGATAGTAGAGGGAGGGAAGAGGTGGACATGGTTAGAATACTCCCAAACAACTAGTAACACTTTAGTCATTTTGTTATCACCAATACAACCAGCAAAGAAACTAACACCAAACAGAAACCAAACAATTTAACTTTTTCCTCATGGATCTTCCACAGTAATGTTTTTTGGTTTCTGGGGTTTTTTGTTTTTTTGGTTAGTTTTTGTTTTTTGCAGTACTGGGGCTTAACTCAGGGCCTACACTTTGAACCACTCACCAGTCTTTTTGGTGATCAGTTTTTTCAAGATAGGGTCTCACAAACTATTTGCCCCAGCTGGCTTCAAACCATGATCCTCCCGATTTCTGCCTCCTGAGTAGCTGGGATTACAGGCGTGAGCCACGGCGCCCCACTTTGACAGGCATCTTTAAAAACTGTGTCACACAACATTTCTATGTTGACATAGAATTTTTCAATTTAACCAGTTACAAAGTAGAAATTTCAAAGATGTTACAGGTGTATTACATCTTTTTTTTTATTGTTATATTATTCATATGGTATTTACATCTTTAATAGAGCTACTAGATCACATTTATATGTTCAAAGGAACTAGATTATCATCCACAACTAACTCAGAAATCTGACAACTGTTCCTTTCTCCTGGAATACAAATTTCTGTTCCACTTCCCACACAGAATTCAACCATAATGAAATACATTTTATATCTGGAAATATTGTATTGATCATCCCATCTCTGTAACAAAAGAGTATAAACACTGAAATAACAAAATTCCATCTGATCACAGGCTCTAAGCATTGAAAAACATTTTATTCTGAGTTATTACTATAGGCATAGGATATAACTGTCCAAAACAAGCATATTACAAATTTTGATAAAATACATATTAAAAGTACATTCCTCATTTTTCCTGTATATGAACCCGTTCAGCTGTGTGAATACAATCTCCCCGTTCCTCCATTCATTTTCGTTTATAAAATTAGAAATAAAATTTACTGACACAGTACAGAATGAAATGAAAGGGGGGAAGGAGGGAAGAGGGGAAGGAGGGAAGGGGGGAAGGGGGGAAGGGAAAAGAAAGGAAGAAAAGAACAGCTGAAGCCAGGCACCAGTGGCTCACACCTACAATCCTAGCTACTTGGGAGGCTGAGATAGTGAGGATCGAGGTTCCAGGCCAGCAGGGGCAAATAGTTTGTGAAGCCCCATCTCCAAAATAATCAGAGCAAAATAGACTGGAGGTGTGGTTCGAACAGTACAGCACCTGTTTTCCAAGTGCAAGGCCCTGAGTTCAAACACCAGTCCTTAAAAAAAAAAAAAAAAAAAAGTCAGCTGGGCTGAGGCAGGAAGATCATGATTTCAAGGAACTTGGACTACATACTGGGACTCTTGTCTCAAAAAAGGAAAGACAATCCAGGTGTCGGTGGATCACACATACAAGCCTAGCTACTCAGGAGGCAGACATGAGGAGGATTGGGATTCAAAGCCAGCCCTGGCAAAAAAAAGTTCAGAGACCCTATCTCAAAAAACCCTTCACAAAAAAAGTAGGGCTGGTAGAGTGCTTCAAGGTGAAGGCCCTGAGTTCAAGCCCCAGTACTGCCAAATATAGACATGTGTTTTATAACTGATGGCATCTCTTTAGATGAAATAAGTAATGAATTTAGTAACAGCAGCATCCATAAAAAATGCTAGCTTCTTTCTCCCTCACATTCATTCATGTGCTAATATAGACAAGAAGCAGTTCATTCAGCTGTAAAATGGAAATTTAACCAAATCTACTCAAACTGTTTAGCACTTTGCCAGTCAATAAATAGTAATTGTTGATACTGCTATTCTCAATTTATTCAACAAGTACCTACTCAGCACCTGACATCATTCTGAGCACTAAAAATACAGTAGTAAGCAAAACTGGGAACTCCCAGAAATCATAGAGTTCAGGCTCTACTGACAGAATTTTCATGACACAAGTTAAAATTCACAACTGAGTCAACAGACTGTCTCAAAAGTTGTAAACGTTAAGCAACCCAAGAAAGATATTTAAAACACAACAACCTAGGTAAACCATGAGGAAAAACCTTACCAAACAGCAAAGCAAAGTCCTGATGCAGGACATAAGCTTCCTTCTGTTCTAAATAAAGGGTTGGAAGAAAAGTAAATCAGCCAGAAAAAAATGCTGAAAGTGAAAAAATAAAGAGCACAATGGTGATGGGGAGTAACTTATCTCTAGTTTCAAAAACAAAACATGTATTAGATTCATTTGAAAGAGAATAATCATCTGTGTTATTTAAAAAAACAAACTTCTCTCAGGAGGCACAGCAAACTACTTTTTAAAAATTATCTTACAATATGTGTCCAAAGCTCATTTTCCAAAGGTCTCAGAGCTGATCATCAGGTTCTCTTACAGCACCGCAGAGCTCAGGCTCACCAACACTCTCCAACCCAAACAAATTAATATCGCATATTTTGTTACTAAAGACGTGTCTAAAGGTCACATCATGAATTACTATTTCATTCTCAAACCCAAAGATGTGTGTCAAATCAACTGAAGGTCACCTAAATAGGACATTTAAACCCTCTTGGGCTTTCTTTATTTGTTTTGTTCTGTTTTGTTTTGTTTGCAGTACTGGAGTTTTTCTCTTGTTTTTTTGTATGTCATCATTTGTTGGTCTAACTTAGACTACCATGAAAATATGTACGAGTTATAGTCTATATTCTTTCTAACCAAAGATTCCATTGCCAGACAGAAATGATAGCCACAGGCAAACTAAGTTGATGGCCACAACTCAAGTAAAAAAGTTGCCCTAAGTTCAAACCCCAGTAGCACCAAAAATATAAACTGACTAAGCCTAGGTAAGGGCGTAGTTCACTGATAAGAGTGCATCACCCTGGGTTCCATCCCTAGCCCCACCAAAAAAAAAAAAAATCATATTCCCTAATCCACATATCTAATAAATATTTCAAGAATTTCTGCTTTAAACAGAAAACAAAAAAAATTAAATAGAACAATGTTCCTACATAAAAATTCCCTACAGATCTTATGTGTGTTCCAAAATCCTGAATGTATTATAGAAATTACTTCTAAAATAGGAAGGTTAAGGCCTGAACAGGTGGCCAGGTATAGAGGGTCAACTGTGTAATCCCAGCTACTCAAGAGACATAGATTGGGAGGATCAGAATTCAAGGCCAGCACGGGCAAAAAGCTAGCAAGACCCCCAACTCAACAAATGAGCTGAGCATGACCAGCCCAAAGAAATAGAAAATGAGAAAAATAACCAAAGTAAAAAGAGTTAGGAGTGTGGCTCAAGTGGTAGAGTACCTGCCTGGCAAGCTGGGTTTGACCCTGAGTGCCACACACACACACACAGAAAAGATGTTGGGGCATGGTGGGACACACTTGTAATCCCAGCACTAGAGATGCTGAGGTGAGAGGATCAGGAATTTGGGCCAGCCTGCGCTACATAGAGACGCTGTCTCAAAAACATACACCCACATACACTATACTATACACACACACACACACACACACACACACAGAACTGAACTGAACAAGTAAGAGTAAAGCAAAGCTAAAAACAGTGAGGAAAGTGAAGTGTTCCTACATATTAGTATATATAACAAGGATGCCTTGGGGAGTGACTCAAGTGATAGAGAGTGAAACTATGAATTCAAACCCCACTACTGCCCTGCCCCAAAAAAGTAGTGTATGGAAAAGTAGGGGTTTTGTTTTATTTTGGCAAGCACTGGAGTTTGAACTCAGAGCCTCAGGCTTTCAGGCAGGCGCTCTTACTGTTTGAGCCACTCAGCCAGCCCTTCATCATGATGGGTTTTTTCAAGATAAGGTCTCATGAACTATTTGCCCCAGACTAGCTTCAAACCACGATCTTTCTTAAATCTGCATCCTAAGTAGCTATGCCTCCTGAGTAAGCTAGAATTACCTGCGTGAGCCACCAGCACTTATTCTTATTTTTAAGAATAAGACTTATGTAAAAAAGCAAGGCTCCAAAAGAAATCTCATGGAAGTAATAGTGTGTGGGGGGAGGAGGGTACCTGACATCAGTTAAAGTGATAAGACTATCTACAAAACAGTAACTCAAACAGTGGCTCAATTGATACAGCACCTACCTAGCAAGCATGAAGCTCTGAGTTCAAATCAAAGTACCACCAAAATAAAAATAAAGTAACTCAAAAGCAATGGCATCATTTAATAAAGAGGCAAAGAACTCCTATAACCTCTAATGCCAAAGGCATAACAACAATTCACTTTAAGTCATACTGTAATGATATATTCATAAAGGAGACAGATATTTGTGCTGTAGGTTCTATGTTTGCTACTGAAGTTCTTCTCCAGACATGAACCTTCTCTCTATCAAATCTGGATGTCTTATTATGCTTTACATATGACTAAGAAAGCAATAAACATTGGTTATTTAAAAAGCAAGTCTCCATGTTATGAAGATAAGGAAATAGGTAACATTTTAGCAAAATAAAAAAACATTTAATAGCCTTTATACTGAAAATAACTGAGGAAAACAATTCTCAAAAGATGTCAGTAGTCCAACGTAAAACTGAAACAGGCATTTACTTTGAGGTTTTCTCATGTCTTGTTCCTAAGCTTATGTGCACAATTAATCAACATTTACTGAGTGCTACAGTGTGCTCAAGAAGTTTCCAGACACTGAACACATTTATAAATTCTGCATGATCCAATAAAAATATGCTCACTACCTAGTTTAGGAGATTAATACTAGTGAAGCATCTATTACACATACCACCTTGTAATGGGTACCAAGTGCCCAATTGGACTGCACACACTAGGAGCTTAATGAAAGAATCACCAGTTCAAATAAACAAGAAGAGGACAACAAAAGATATAGCCAATGGCTGCAGCTCAATAGCACAGCATGTGCTCAGCATTTATCAGGCCCGGGGTTCAGTCGCCAGGAGGAAGAGAGCAAGGAAGAGAAGAAGGAAGGGAGAGAGGAAGAAAGGGAAGTGGAAGGAGGGAAAAAAAGAAAAAGTTTAAAAGTTGCTCAGGCCAAAAACTTTTAAAACACCCTTGGTTCCTCAATAGCTCTCACCACCCCTATAGAATCCATCACAAACACCTGTTGGATCTGTCAACATACACAGACTCTTCTGGACATGGTGGGATGTTCCAGTAGTCTCAAATACTTCAGAAACTAAGGTGCAAGGATTTTTTTTTTGTTTTTGTGGTACTGGGGTTTACACTCAGGGCCTTCACCTTGAGCCACTCCACCAGCCCTATTTTTGTGGTGGGTATTTTCGAGATAGGGTCTTGTGAAGTATTTGCCCGGGCTGGCTTCAAACCACAATCTTCCTGATCTTTGCCTCCTGAGTAGACAGAATTACAGGCATAAGTCACTGTAACCAGCAAGGTGCAAGGTTTGCTTGAGCCCACAAGTTTAAGACCAGCCTGGGAACATAACAAGGTCCCATCTCAAGGAACAACACCACCACCCCCCCCCAAAAAAAAAAAAAAAACCCACACAGTACACATACATACTTATTACCTCTAGTGCCATAACCATCATCTAAACCAACATTATCTCTTATCTGGATTACTGTAATAGCCTTGTAAGAAATCTCCCTACTTCTACTCTGGTGCTCTTACTGGGGCTCTTCACAGAGCACATAGAGGCGGCCTGGAGGCATAGTTAAGGCAGCCAGCACCACCAAATAAATAACCACAAAACAAATGAAGGGATCTATTTAAAGCCTTATTCAGTTTATTTGTTTTGCTAAAAATCTACATTCATGATGCAGTACAAACAGAAGAAAAAAGACTAAAAAGATATACATACAAAATCTTTTCTTTTATTGATTAGCATATAATAGTTGAACCAGGGGTACGCTGTGACATTTACAAAAGTGTTTACAATATATCTTAGATTCACCCCTCCCTCTTTCTCATTTATCTCCTCTCCCCCCAAAAAAATCTTTAACAGATGAAGCTATTCGTAACCCTTTTCTTTTTTGTACTTTTCTATATTTTCCGTTTTCCACACAAACATGGATTAATCATTTTTATAAACAAGAAAAGGTGAAATGGCTTTAAGTAGAAGGAAAGAAAACTACAACGTTTGGAATAACCCAACTAGGATGTGAGAGCAATCTGGCTGCAACATCTGTCACCTGCATTGATCACTAGGGTTGATTCGGCTGCTCTGGCTAGCTAGGTGGCTATCTTCTGCCTCCCTCACCACTCCATGTGTGTTCCTCCCAAAGCTGTATGCTCCACCAAAAAGGACAACCATCCCCTGATAGAGGAGGATCGTTCTTCAGTCAAGGGCATGTGAGTAGCTATACTCCCCTGCTAGAACTTCCAAAACATGCTCTCAAGGTCCAAATTAAAAATCTGCAGAGTGTCCCATTTTGCTCAAAATAAAAGCCAAAGTCCTGCTAGGTATGGTGGTACATGCCTCTAATCCTAGCATTCAGGAGGCAGAGAGAGGAGGATCGTAAGTTTGAAGCCAGACTGGGCTACCTAGTGAGACCCTGTTTCAAAATCCAAGCACTGGGAATGTACCTTAGTGGTAGAGTACTTGCCTATTATATTTTTGTCACCAGTACTACAAAAAAAATTAAAACAAAGTAAAAATAAGCAGGACGCCAGTGGCTCATGCCTATAATTCTAGCTATTCAGGAGGCAGAGAACAGGAGGATCAAGGTTCAAGGCCAGCCTAAGTCCTATCTCGAAAATACCAAACACACAAAAAAAGGGCTGGCAGAATGGTCCAAGTGGTAGGGCACCTGCCTAGCAAGTGTGAGGACCTGAGTTTAAACCTCAGTACCACTAAAAATAAAACTGAATAAATAAAATAAAAATATAAACTCACCCAAAACACAAGCACACCAGAACCAAGTGCTTTACATGGTTTTTCCTCTCGTGGCCATTCTGGTCATTGGTATACCTCTGACATCTAGAACAGCCAACACATCACATGGCTAGCACTCAAACATGGAGACACAAGTTCACGGATTCTGGAGAGTAACTGAATACACATGCTTGAGGGGTAAGCAGAGAAGACTTGAGCAAAAAGGCCTTCCAAACATAAAGATGAGACCTGGTTAACAGTGAGCAGCCAGAAAGTGGGAACATGAAGGTTGGAAGGTGATGGAGAAAAAAGGCTATAGGCCAGAAGGAAATTAAGGCTGGGAGGAAAATGACAAAATAGCTGAAGACAGTATAAGGGCTGTACAGGGGAAATGCATGAAGAGGATCGTGAAAGGTCAAGAGGAAGGATGAGAAGTGCAAGGGAGAAGTAGACCACTGGGAAGGAGCAGCGGACACTGTCACAACAGTGTTCTCATTCAAATCTAAGATGTAACAGTCCAAAAAAAAAAAAAAGATGCTTATGCATGAACACGGCTTTATTTCTAAAATGTAAGTGACAGGCGTGTTAAAACACTGAAAGATACATACATCTGTTGTATCACTTCAAACTCTCAAATTCCTCATCACAGAAATGAGTGGCTAAAGGGTTAATTCAATGCGTGGTGTCACATGCCTGTATTCCCAGCTATTTGGGCGGATGAGGTTAGAAGATCTTTGAGCCTGGGAGCTTAAAGTCAGTCAGGGCAAACAGCAATATACTCTGTCAAAAGAAAATGAGTATTTAAAAGTAAAAGGTTAATTCATAAAACCTGAGTATCTCTTACCTCATTCCTTAATACCACCGTTAAAGGTATATGCCACGTAAAAGATGAAAACACATGCAGTTAATAGGGTATTTATGATCAGCTCTTCAGTGTTCTGCTCTGCAAATTTAAAAAACTAGGCAACCGGACATCCATCATTAGGAAAATTTGTCTTTAAATTTTAAAGAGCCAAAAAAAAAAAAGAAAAGAAAAAACAAAAGCAAAAACAAAAACAAAGAAAAAAGAAAAAAAAATTTAAAGAGCCAAACAAAAAGTACATCATAATTTTAATACAGGGTCTGCTGGTGTTCTGAGATATTAACAGAAAACTGAGATAGATAGTTTTTTGTTGTTTTGGCAATACTGGGGTTTGAACTCAGGGCCTCATGCTTGCTAGGAAGGAGTTCTTATGCTTGAGCCACTCCACCAGCCCTTTTATTTCCCACTATTGCTTATATACTTTTTTTTCCCCCAATCAGCTCTTTTTTGTGATTGGTTTTTTCGAACTAGGATCTCTCCAACTATTTGCCCAGGGCTGGTTTTGAACAACAATCCTCCTGATCTTGCCTCCCAAGTAGCTGAACTTAGAAAATTTGTAAAACTGTTCTACTGTTTTTCGGGGGTTTTGGTTTGTTTTTAGTAGTAGTATTGGGAAGTTTGAACTCAGGGCCTTGTGCTTGCTGAGCAAGAATCTACCACTTAAGCCACACTGTCAGTCCTGTTTTACTTTTCTGAGCAGTATAAAATCCTGTAAAGGGCTGGTGGAGTGACTCAAATGGTAAGAGTGCCTGTTCTGCAAGCTTGAAGCCCTGAGTTCAAATCCCAACCCCACCCAAAAAAAATCATTTAAAAGGTTAGTGCCAGTGGCTCATGCCTATAAAATCCTAACTACTTGGGAGGCTAAGATCAGGAGGATCTCTGTTCAAGGCCAGCCTGGAGAAAGAGTACATAAGACCCCTGCCTCCAAAATAACCAGAGCAAGACAGACTGGAGGCACGACTCAAGTGCTAGAGTGCCTACTTAGCAAGGGCAAAGCCCTGAGTTCAAATCCAAAAATTAAAATTCTATAAAATTTTTATGTATCTTCTCAGGTATAAAATAAATCCACGGTAATAAAAAAGCAAGATCACTTAAAACAATTAGGAATTTTGGAATCAAAAGATTTTTCAAATGATTTTCCAAGATAAGTATTTATGCCTACACTATTCAGGCAGAGATAAAGCAGCCATACAGTACCTTGGATGTGTGAATTTTTGCATTGCTCACTAACAGCTGACCAGGTACCATTTTATCATTGATAGGGTAAGTTCAAATTCCCGTTTGAGTGCAACTGCAGTCACACTAAATCCAGCAGTATTAGCATCTCTGCACATTATTATGGGAAGTAGTGGAAAATTTCACAGGCCGACATCCAGAATGTCTGCGGTTCTTTTTCATATTTCTTTCTTCCTACAAAGCAGTTATTAGATGAATAGTCTGATTTTTCTTCAGCTGGAAATTTCTAGGGTTTTTTTTTTTAACTACAGTTTTTAAATAAAAATTTAAAATCTTCCAAAATTCCACCATGGCAGAAATAATTCAGATAGAAAGGAATTAAAATATATCTTCAAATTAAGGTGAAGAAACTGGTAAGTAAACTAAGGTGCATGTCACCCTTTCTAAGAGTAAAGTATCCCAGGAAACACTTAGTATTTATGTTAAATTATTGTAACCTTAAATTTCCTAAGTGTGACAAATAGCAAGCTATAACAGTGATTTGCACATTAGTTAATAGTGCAAGCATTCAAGAGCTAATACAAGTCAGTAGAACAGATAAGCACAGAATCTATAAAGACACAGTGTAAGTCAAGTGAGGTGATCCAAGCCTGTAATCTCAGATAATCAGAAAGCTGAAATAAGAACAATCAAGACCACCTGGGGCAAGACACGCACACACTCACAAAAGGAAAAAAGACTCACTCTGTGTGTGTGTATACGAAAAGAATACACTAATGGAGATCTGTCAAAGATTGGGTTTTTCAGAGCTACTGCATAGCCTGTGCGAGGCCCTGGATAAAAAAGTTTTGTTTTGTTTTGTTTTTTTCACTGAAGGTGAAAGAAGGAACAATGACAAAAACTTTTGGACTGGAGGTGTGACACTAACCACTACAAAAAAGCAAGAAAAATAAACTAGTCAAGTGTGGCAATGCATTCCTATAATCTCAGCACTGGAGAGTCTTGAGGCAGGAAGATCTGGCATTCAAGGCCAGCCTGGGCTACATAGCTAATCCTCCTTCAAAAAAGCAAAAATTACAAAAATTAACTCGGAGTGGGGGAAGGTGACACAAATAATGTATACACATATAAGTAAATGTAAAAATGATAAAATGGCATTTTAAAAAATTAACTCAAATGACTCATAAATCTAAATTTAAGAACTGAAGCTACAAAGCTTCAAAAGAAAACGCAAGAGAAAGTGTTAATGACTTTAAGGCTGGCAAAGATTTCTTAAAACACAAAAAGCATGAGCAATAAAATAAACAGCAAAAATCAAAACTGAACTCCAATAACATTAAAAACTTTTGTCCTCCCAAAAAATTATGAAAATGAGGACAGGTCACAGATCCAAAGGACTTTTGTGAAACATATATCCAACAAAAAGCTTTGCATCTAGAATACTCTTCTCTCAATATGAAGATAAGCATTACAGTGTGTCAACAGTCACTTCACACACACACACACACACACACACACACACACACACACACACACACAAAAGATACGCTAAAGGCAAGTAAGTACGAGAAAAGATGGGAAACTCAAAACCACTATCATTAAGATACCACTACAAGGCTGTAACTCAGTGGTTTAGTGTTTGCCTAGCATGCATGAGCCTCTGAGTTCAATCTCCAGTAGGAAATAAAATAAAAATAAAAGGGGTGTGGCTCAAGTGGTAGAACAGTCTAGCAACCACGAGACCCTATGTTCAAACCCCAGTATCAATCCCGCCCCTAAAAGACATCACTATTAACCCAACTAGAATGACATTTAAAAAAGTGACCATGCCAAATACTGATGAGAATACAGATAACTGAAACTATCATATGTTGCTGGAAGAAACATAAAATGGTACAATCATTTTGAAAAACACTTGCCAATTCCCTAAAATTCTTCCCATATAACCATGCCATTCAACTTCTAGATATTTTACCCAAGAAAAATACAAGTTCATTCCTACTCACAGCCTTGTGCAGAGAAGCTCTTTTGGGGGGAGGGGGTCAGTACTAGAGTTTGAAATCAGGGCTTCCTGCTTGCTAGATAAGGATTCTCCAACTGGGTCACACCCCTAGCCCCTTTTGTTTTCATTTGTTGTTTCAGACAGGGTCTTGCATTTTTGCACAAGTCAACATTGACAGCGATCCTACCTCCATCTCCCAAGAAACATGCAGTTTTTTGAGATGGGGGTCTATTAACTTTTTGCCTAGACGGATCCTGAACTACTATATTCCTGTCTCCATCTCTCAAATAGCTGAGATTACAAACAGGAGCCTGGCATCAAGCAGCTCCTCTTTAGAAAACCAGAAACTGGAAATAGAAATGCTCATTAAATGAGCCAATAGTGATATACTACTGTGGTTATCACAACAGTGATATCCACACAATGGAGGAGTACCAAGAAATGAAAAATACACTACTGGTAAGTTCAACAACACAGATGAATCTCAAAATAACTATACTGAATGAAAGATAACATGCATCCCCTCAGAAAACATATATATATTGCACTTAAGGACAATGATAGTGTGTGATGGCATGCACAAGTCCCTGCAATCCCCAGCACTTCTAAATATACATGTGCATAGTGTAATGCCATGTATATAAAATTCTACAAACTGAAAACCAGTCATTAGTGACAGAGGCATAATAATTGCCTAGAAATGTGGGAAGGATTACAAAGAGATACAAGGAAACTTGTGGAGGTAATGGATGTTTCTGCAATTATTGTGTTGGATTCATGGCTGTATATTATGCCTAAACTCAAATTGTAACTTTCAGCATATGCAGTCAATTGTATGAAAATTACGTTCAATAAAATTGGGTGGGAGGGACAAAAAGTAGATCAATGGTTGTCCGTCCAGAAGGGGACCTAATGTAAAAGAATAAAAAGAAACATTCTAGGAGGATTGAAATCTTCTGTACCTTGGGCTGGCAGAGCGGCTCAAGTGGTAGAGCATCTGCCTAGCAAGCATGAGTCCCTAAGTTCAAACCCCAGTACCACCAAAAATAATAATAGTATGAAGTATCTTGTATCTTGATTATAGTGATGGAAACAACTGTTTATAATTGTCAAAACTCAAACTGCACACTTAAAAATGGCTAAACTGTATTTTAAGTAACTTGTACTTCAATAAAGCAATTACCCATGAATTAGAGAAGTAGGCATTTACCTACACTAGCGGATTAGTAAACGATACAACCTCTACCAAAACCAAGTTGCAGTATCCTCCCCCCCTGCGCCTCGCTCCCTGGTAGTGCTGGGGATGGAATCCCCAGGCCTCGCACATGCTCCATCTATCATCACTGATCCACACCCCCAACCTGGCAGTAACTTTAAATTCCTACTCTTTGTACTTTTAGAAATGTTATATACTTTTTAACAAAACACTGGAACAAAGAAATGAGTATAACGACATTTTCTCAGTTTTGTTTTTAGTAATATAAAACTGGGTAGACTAGGGATATAGTTCAGCAATAGAGCACAGACTGAGCATGCACAAGGGCTAGCAAAGTGGCTCGAGGGTTAAGAGCAGGCACAGGGCACTGGGTTCAATCCCCAGCACCAATAAAGAAATTAAAAGTAAATCTGTGTAAGTTATGACTTATCCATAAAATGGAAGACTATTAGAAATTTCTATGAAGCTGCAAATTATATACAAATTAAACACTTTCTATGATCATTTTAAAAGTATATACTATACAGATAACACACCAGAGTTATATAACAAGATTGTCTCAAAAAAAAAAAAAAGCACATACAGTACGTAATAGGGCTTCTGAGTACCAGCTACACTGGTGTGTTCATTATATGACAAAAATATTAAGCTTTGCTTGTACACTTTCTTTATATATATACTATAACCAACAACATAAAGTTTACCAGTTACCAAAAAACATGGGAGAAATCATTCAATTTGAAAACTTTTAAGTGTTATGTATGCATCCAAACCTAGACTAGAACAGCAGTTGCCTCTGAGCAGGGGTCCAGCAGGTAGGTAAGAGACAGAAAAGAAGGGGTGCTTACTTTCCACTGTATAACCTTTGGTACCTTTTTAATTTGTCCCATGTGTACCTGTTATATACTTCAAAACGTATTTAACTGAGACCATATGCAACTGTAAAATGCAAAAGTTGTCTTTTGGGGTTTTTTTTTTTTTTTTTTTTTTTTGGTTTTTGGGTTTTTTTTTGACACAGGGTCTCACTATGTAGCCCAGGCTGGCTTGAACTTTCAATCCTTCTGCCTCAGCCTCTTGAGCGATAGGATTACACAAGCACAACTCTATGCCTGGCCTGCTGCTGTATGTTCATTTCTTGTTTGTTTTTGGCAGTTCTAGGGTATGAATTCATTCCCTCGCCCCTGCTAGGCAATCCCTTCACCACTGCAGCCTCACCTCCAGTCCTTTATGCTTTATTTTCCAGATCAAGTCTCGTGTTTTGACTCAGGCCAGACCAGATTGTTCTTTGACATAGTCTCCCTAACACACACACACACACACACACGCACACACCCTCTATACCCCTGTCCCCAACCTCCTTTCCCTGAAACCCATGATCCTTCTACTAGCTGATATTATCTTTTTTTTTTTTTTTCGCAGCACCGCGCTTTGAACTCAGGGCCTCACACTTGGTAGGCAGGCACTCTACAGCTTCAGCCAGTCCACCAGCCCTTTTTGTGATTTTTTTTTTTCTTCTCCCAGATATGGTCTCAAGAACTATTTGCCCAGGGCTGACTTCAAACCACTATCCTCCTGATCTCTGCCTCCTTAGTAGCTAGGATTACAGGCATGAGCCCCTGGCGCCCAGCCAGAAATTTTCTTAATATGGAAATAAACTAGAGGCAGACATGGATTAAGATTTGTAACAGTTCATTACAACACAAATCACAACAGTCTCTTTCTCACTGCTTTTGT
This sequence comes from Castor canadensis, assembly GCF_047511655.1. NCBI lineage: Eukaryota > Metazoa > Chordata > Mammalia > Rodentia > Castoridae > Castor > Castor canadensis. The sequence continues at coordinate 169,390,121 of NC_133390.1, read as the reverse complement.
AATTGGGAGAGTATAAATACCAACTGAAGAAATAAATTTGTAACAGAATCATCTTTCTCGATTTTGAATAGGGTTTTGTGTTAAGATTCAACAGCAGAAAGTATGAAAATCTCAGACTGTTAAATGAGAAAATGAGAAAATGAGAAAAAAACATTACATTAAGCACACAATACCATCAAGGGGACACAGGCATTCAATAAATGGTAGTGATAAAGGTAATTTTTAATATCAATCAATAAGTGGTAGTTTTTATCTTTTAAAACTAAAAATAGGAAACACAATATCATCAGCACACAGAATTTTATTAGAGGTAAAAGAATGAAAGACAGAGCAAGAAAGACTTACTAAAGACTGAATTATAAAGCATAACGCTAGAATGAAGAAGATGAGGCTTGGAAATGTACATTCGAGTCAGATTTTGAAACCCTTTGGAGAAGAAATGGAGTTTAGAATTCATAGATGAAGAATAATGAGGTTTCAAGCCTTTGAGCAGTCAACAATAAGAAAGGAGAAGGTAAAGGGTGTAGCTAAGGACAAAGGGTGTGCTTAGCATGCACAAAGCCCTGGGTTCAAACTCCAGCACCAGGGGGGAAAAGGAGAAACAGGCATTCTCAAGAACAAATGCGATATAAATTCAGTATGATCTCTGCAGAAAACTGAAAGAGCCCCTAAGATTTAAATACACATTTCCTTAATTCAGAAACTTTGCTTCCAAGATTTGTGTACTAAAATGTATTCACATCAGCACACAGATCTACAGATAGTTAGTGAAGTATCATTCAAAAAAAATAAAAGAACTGGTACCTGTGGCTCACATCTGGGAGTTATTTGGGAGGCTGAGATCAGAAGGATTGTGGTTAGAGGCCAGTCCAGGCAAACATTTCAGAGACCCATCTCCAAAATAACCAGAGATGTGGTTCAAAATGGACCAGAGATGTGGCTTAAGCGGAAGAGTGCCTGCTTTGCAAGGGAGAAACCCAGAGTTCAAACCCGAGTACCACCAAAAAAAAAAAAAAAAGAGTAAAAAATTGGAGACAGTAATGAGAGTCATTATTAACTCCCATCAAATCATTAGTTTAATGGAATAGCATACAGCCTTTTAAAAACATGAGATATAAACCAGGTGTAGAGGTTCATGTCTACATTCCCAGCACTTCGAGAGGCAGGGCCAGGCACAAGCGACACTTACCTGTAATTTTATCTACTAGAGAGACTGAGATAGGGAGGACTATGGTTTGAGGCCAATCCGACCAAACAGTTCTCAAGACCCCATCTCCAAAATAACCAGAGCAAAATGGACTGGAGGTGTGGTTCAAGCAGCAGATCACCTGCTTTGCAAGCTCAAAGTTCTGAGTTCAAACCCCAGTCCCAACAACAACAACAAAAAAAAGGCAGAGGCAGGAAGACAAAGAGGTAGAGGCCAGCCTGAGCTATATCACAACTACATAGCAAAACCCTGTTGAGGGGGAAGAGAGGAAAAGGGTGAAAAGGGAGAAGAGGGAAAGAGAGAGGAAAACATAACATACAGATCACAGTATTAAAATGTCCTCTAAGAGTAGTAGTCTTTGGGAGGGGTAGCTATAAAGACCAAAGAGCTATAGTTACCCTTTCCGAATACCTTATTTTTCCAGGGTACACCTTTTTTGTACTTAAGACTTTCTATGTGTGTGCTTTCTTTTCAATTTAAAAAAATATTAATTTAGTGGCTAGAGGCCCTAACTCAAGCAGCAAAGCTCCTTCCTCGAAAGCACAAAGTCCTGAATTCAAATACCAATATTGCCAAAAAAAAAAAAAAAAAATTTCTATTATCAGAGTAGCAGAGCATGGTCACACTTGTAATCCAAGCTACTCAGAAAGCAGAGATCAGGAAGATCTCTGGCAAAAAATAAATGAAAGAACCCATTTCAATCAATAAGCCAGATGTGGTGGTATACACCTGTGATACCAACTACACTGGAGGTTATAGGTAGAAGGATCATAGTCTGAGGCTGACACTGGGCAAAAATACAAGACCCTAATAAAAAGTAACTAAATCAAAAGTAGTAACAAGTTCAAGGCCCTGAATTCAAACCCCAGTACTAATGAATATGTGTAGTATTATTTACTTTTTAAAAACGTTCATAGTTTTATTACTATAACCAAGCATTGCAGAACAAAAGGTATGGGAAAGAGAAAAGATTAGAAGCAACAATTAGTTTCCTTTAACCTGTTCCATCTCCTTCATGAAGTTTTCCCTTACTACCCCAGTTGAAAAATCACCTTTTCCGCTGGGTCCTGGTGATTCTCGCCTGTAATTCTAGTTATTTGGGTGGCAAAGATCAGCAGGATCGAGGTTCAAAGCCAGCCCCGGCAAATAGTTTGTGAGAGACACTATCTCAAAAATACCCAACACAAAAAAAGGGCTGGCAGAGTGGCTCAACTGGTAGAGTGCCTGCCTAGCAGGCATGAGGCCCTAGAACCACAAAAAAAAAAAAAAAAAAAAAAAAAAAAGTACTGCCAGAAAAGAGAGAAAAGAAAATCATCTTTTCTCTTTTCTTCCTCAGAACTTCTAGAGCTTCTATATTGATGCAACCATTTTTATTTCTCCGACTACATTCACTTCTCAACCAGACTATCCGATCCTCTCACAAAGAGGTTTTAATAACTATAATACTTAGCACAATTCTCTGAAAAACAATGGTGCCAAGTAGCTTTTTTCTTTTGAGACAGAGTCTCACTGTGTTGCCCAGGCTGGCCTCACATACCTAAGGTCAAGTCATCTTCCTGCCTCAGTCTCCCAAATAGTTGGGACCATGGATGAATACCATGGCACAAGGCTAAAACATTTGAGCAACTTAAAGAGGATCTGTACAATCCTAGTACAACTGGGAAAATATATGATGTACACTAAGACCCAGACATGATTCATCTGAGACAAGCCAGTAAGGGAGACAAACACAAATCCTTAGAACTCTAAGTTTTATCTTAATTTCCAGGTGGAAAAACTGACTGCAGAATTGAATTCCAGAAACTTTCATATCAAAACAAAGCACTGGGCAGGAGGAGCCTAAAATGACTATAACCAAGAAAATAGAGGGTTTAGGGGCTGGAGGTATGACTCAAAGGGCAGAGTGCCTGCCTAGCAAGCACAAAGCTCTAACTAGAAATCCCCAGTACTGTAAAAAAAAGGCTTTTAAAACTTTTCAAGCGATTACTCCCTACCAAAAAGTAGACTACCAATCAACAAATACCGGCCCATGTACATGTGAACAAATATCAAGATTCATATCAAAAAATTATATTTTGTTTTGGTGATCTGCTAAATTTATTTGTATCAGATGAGATCTGAAATGTGCCCTTAATGACCAAACTAGATAGCAAGGGAGAATAGGCAAAAAGAAAACTATCATGAATGAAACAAGGGGAAGTAAGTCAGAAAGACTGATGAGAACAGTGTGATTACATCCCAATGTATGAGATGCATATTATCCCAGCACTAGGGAGGCGAAGGCAAGAGGCTGAGAGTTCAAGGCTAGCCTGGGCTACATAGTGAGACCTGGGGAGGAAGGGGAGGCAAGGGGAACTGTAATAAAATACTAGGTTAAGAAATTTGGATTAGGCTAGGTACCACTGGCTCATGCCTGTAATTCTAGCCACTTAGGAAGCACAGATCAGGAGAGGATGGCAGTTCGAAGTCAGCCTGGACAAACAGTTGGTGAGATCCTATCTCGAAAATACCCAACACAAAGCAGAGCTGGCAGAGTGGCTCAAGTGGCAGAGTTGCCTGTCTAGCAAGTGTGAGCCTTAAGTTCAAACCTCAGTACCACCAAAAAAAGGAAGAAATTTGGATTGTATTCTAGAGGTTTTTGAGCAAAACTTGATCAAAATGTTTTTTAGTAAGATTAAAACTATCAGAGGGCAGAAGGTAGGCATGGCCCAAGAGATAGGGTGCAAGCTTTGTGAGGGCAAAGCCCTCATTTCAAACCCCAGTACCACCAAATTAATTTTTTTTAATGCCAGAAGGGACAGCAGCGTGTACCTGCAATCCCGGCTACTCACAAGGTGAAATTAGGAGGATCATGATCTAAAGCCAGCTGGGGCAAAAATGTGACACCCTGGGCTGGGGGCATGGCTCAAGTGGTAGAATGCCTGCTTAGCAACTGTGAGGCTCAAGCCTGTAATCCTAGCTACATGGGAGGCTGAGATTAGGAAGATCACTTTGAGGTTCAGTCCAGGAAAATAGTTTGAGACTCCATCTACAAAATAACCAGAGCAAAATGAACTGGAGGTATGGCTCAAGCAGTAGAACCTGCTTTGCAAAAGTGAAGCCCTGAGTTCAAACCCCAGTACCAATAACATACTAGAATTTGAACTCAGGGCTTCACACTTCCAAACCAGGCGCTCTACAGCTTGAACCATATCTCCAGTCCCAGAAAAAAAAAATTAAACTAAAAGCTAAAAGGGCTGTAGGTATGGTCTGAGTGGTAGCGCACTAGCAAACTAGACCCTGAGTTCAATCCCCAGTACTGAAGGGGGAAAAAAAAAAACTAGCAGATATATAGGAGGTAAACGGTAGCTACTACTTTGAAATCTATTACAGTAATCCAGAAAGAGTCTGAACTAGTTTTAGGAATTGTAATGAAAATATATTTAAGAAAAATGTAGCAAAAGTATTCTACAGAGGCAGAGCACTTGCCTAGAATGTCCAAGACCATGGGTATGTTCTCCAGTACAACCACAACTTCAAAAATTAAAATAAAAAGAGCTAAAGAAAACAAAACCAACTTACTCAATACCATTACTCACTTAGCATTCATTGAATATTTAAATGATCCTTTCTTGAAACATCGTACCTCTGTGCCCTTGTTATTGATTACCAAAAACAAGAAATGTGTTCTCTCAGTACTAATTTATTTAAAGTCTGCACCCTGATCAGTGGGTCACAAGTCCTCTAACCTTCTCTAAAACTGAGTAGTTACAGATTGCCTGGGATTGACAAATGTAAGTACTGATTGTGTGCACCTTGAGGTTAAAAACCTTGTTAATGTCACAGAATTTAAATAGTAAAAGCTTAACAAACACTGAGTATATGTTTGCATGGGGGTGTGGGTAGCAGCCAAGCATCAGCAAATTGACAGTGAAGTTTAAGGCTAAGAAAATGATGGTATGAAAACTCAGTTTAAAAAAAAAAAGTTGCACATGGGAGCTATCTTTGACAAAAGAAAAGGGAGACTGCAGATTACTGGGCAAATTCACAATTGCAGTTTTGCCTAATATGGGATCCATACACCTAAGACACCTCTGTTCTTGAAGTAGCTTCCTGAAGTTCACCTTGGTTCTTTCTGGTCTCAAATGACCCTCTGATGGATCCAAGTTAAGACTTTTCTAGATGCAGCCAAATGCTTGCTTCAATAGCAGCAGAATCAACTACTTTGGCTGGGACAAAAGTATCATCATAAAACACAACTACAACCAGTCAAGTAAAAGATAGAGATGAACTTGGAGCAGAGGGTGCGTAAACCAAAGACACAATTTCATGACAAGAATACTAGGTAATTCTAGTATTACCTAGTAATACTTAGTAATTCTTCAAACATTTTTAAAAATGTCACATTTTAATCTCAAACAATCAAGCCAATACAGCTACTCTACTGAATTCAACTCATTCATTTAACTGATGACAGTTTTACTCAGAGTAAACAAAGTATCACCATTTTTACACAAGAAGGGACTAAAAATTCTGTTCTCGCTCTCTCATACATGTTTTACCCACTTATAGCACATACTATAATAGTTCAAAATCATCCATACTGTCCCCAAAATCTTGAAGTCAGTACTGAAACTGCATCAGAAAGAGCTTAATTCACTGCATGGTTTTGATCAGTAAAAGTTAAATATGAAACCAGGCATGATGGTACATCCCTGTAATCCCAGCACTGCAGAGGCTGAAGTAGGAGACTAGAGAGTTGAGAGGCACTGCAGTCTGGCTTATACAGGGAGACCCTGTCTCAAAAAAAAGGGGGTGGGAGGGAGGTGGCCCAAACAATGTATACACATGTAAGTAAATGTAAAAATGATAAAAGGAGAAACAAAAAAATAAATAAAAACAGAACATGCTGCAGCATCAAAAAAAAAAAAAAAAAGTCAGTGAAGAACAAATGAAGTTCACAGATGCCAGCTCTTCTGGAAATTTTAAATGTTTTTCTTAGGAGAAAAAAAATTTTTTTTTTCCTTAAATAGGGCTGAGGTGTAGTCAGTGGTAGAGCAAGTTTGCCTAACATGAGGCCCTGGGTTCAATCTCCTGTACAGCAAAAATTGAAAATAAATAAAAATAAGTAAATGAAAGACCATTCTACATAAATATATGATAACATCAGTTTATACAATTTTCTAACAGAAGAACCTTGGGAAGCTCTTACAGGGTACTCTTGTTTTTAAATTTAAAAACAGACCTGGAGAAGTTTACCCAAGCTTACACATTATTCTGAACTCTCTCTGCTAAGAATTCTTTTCAAAGTGTTCCTGTTGTTGTTCTGGCAGTAGTAGGGCTTGAACTAGGAGCTTTGAGCTTGCCAGGCAAGCTTTGAGCTTTGAGCTTGCTGTACCACTTGAGTCACACCACCAGCCCCTAACAAATGATTTTGATCAGATAAACCAAAATGGGAAAAATACAGGTTTTCATATGTATATTTTTAAGTTGTTTTGAAGCTGCTCTACCCAACAGCAGTTAACTTTTTATAAAAATCTCAGTTAAGAACACTTAAGATTATGATAAACTTCTGCTCTCAAAGTTAAAATAATTTGGCCTTAGATTTCACTTAAACAGATGAGCAAAGAATACTCACTCCCCTTTTTTTGTTGTTGTTAAACCCCTTTCTTTTCCCTCCCCATGCCTTCTCCTCTTTTGTGCTAAAGTTCTCAAATGCATGAGATGGAGGAACAATACCACAATACAACTGAAGGCTTCCTGCTTACTAGTCAGTCATTATTCTTAAGACTTGAGAACTTTCAAAACACTGCTTTGCTTGGCTTTGAAATTCCCTCTTTCAGATTTTCCCTCCTTCATGGAACATCTATTTAAAAGAATGACTTCAAAAATGTCTTGCTGCACCCAATCAAAATTCTCTAAGCAAACTAAATACTGTCAGCCTTAGGTATGAAGATGGGATTTAAATGCCTGAAGTTTGACAAACACCAATTAAAAAGTACAGAACAGAAAGAAGAGTACATTTCTGGCCAAACATAAGTCCTGCCCTCATAGGCATAAATTAAACCTGTTTCTGAAAAATTCCATATTTATATGGAAATTATCTCAAAGTTAAAACCATCACTTTAAAAAAACCTATTAATATTCAGAGACTCAAGTTCTCTGAACTACACTGAGTTGAAAAGGGGTAAGTCAATCATTACTGACTTAAATGCATTTTGAAAAGTTGGCAGGGAGGTGGAGTGGCTCAAGTGGTAGAGCCAAGCCCTGAGTTCAAACCCCAGTACTGCCAAAAAAAAAAAATTAAAAATTTGTCAGAGACATAACTAATTACCAGCACTTAATACCTGAGAACATGGGAGAATTTCCCAGTACCTCTGAGCCCATCTGGATAGAGGTAGTGAGGCAGGCTAAATTAGGGAAGCATAGAAAAATACTACATTTTAGATTAACCATGCTTTGGTTCAGGAACTGCCCTCACCTGGCCAGGAACCACCAATGCCCCTCCCCAATCATTAATTATTGGCTGGGAATCTCCTTGTGCTCCCCTTCCCATAGCTTATCTTAGGTTTTAAAAGCACCTGAAGGCAGAAATAGCTCTCCCTCAGCTTCCACCTCACCATGCTTCCCTTTGTATTTCCCATCCCTAACTTTTAATTGACTCCATTTATACCCATGTGTCCTGCCATGGATTTTTCCCGGTGGGATACAAAGAACTTGGGAGTCTTCTGATCACAGACTGCACCAGAGCCATTAACAGCAGCACTTACTAATAAATTTATTAGGCTGTTGAGATAAACCAGTGAAGCTACTCAAGACATGAGGAGGAATAAATTGCCCAGTTTACCATGGATTCCTGCATTTTGGTTAGAGTTAAGATGGAAGGTGCATGACTAACAACTTGTTAAAATGATATGATAGGAAATTTTTCAAAACCTCTAACACTTTAAAGAAAAAGCAACTCACTTATTTTAAATAATGTTTAATAAAGCCTAATCCCAGTACAACAAAATAATTCAGGTAGTCCCCTGGAGTTAGTTCTCACGGGATTTAACCTATCTATTCAACACTCAATTAACCATAAAGCTTACACTAATTGCGGATCATGTGACTTCTAAGATCCTCTTCCATCTATCCACCCACTACTCCAACTCAGCTGCCATAGCTGAGCAAAGCCCAACGGTGCAAGATTATTCATTACTATGTGATACCCTGCAGGCCCATATTCCTTTCTCACACTGTGTGGATAAGCAAGAGTTAAATTTAGTATCTCATCAACCTGGCTTCCACAAAGTAAAGTTTCATAACCTTGACTGCCAACAAGGAGCTCAAACATTTCAACAGAATGTCTTCATAAAACAGTAAACAAAAATGTCACACCCTTTCTTAAATATATTAATTTTTAAAATTAACAGGAAAGAAAAACTAAGATACAAAGCCTTGCTCTTAGAATATTCTTTTATTTTAGATAGGTAAAACCTATTTGCCAGTCAGGTCCAACTCCTTTCCTTTGCCTCCAGGCCACAAGTTTACTATACAGTTAAATAAACCTTTACTACTGCCCCCGATACAAGTTCACCTAGTCAGCAATACTACCAACTAAATTCTGACAAAACTGGCAACCAGCAGTACACAGTCTAAGAAGATTATCTAGCTGTGGCTAAACTGGCCTTCTAGACACGAAGGTCTTCCTTTCCACTCCCTGGTGTATCTTCTGGCCATTTTCCTGTTCATTTAGCAACTTTCTGCCAGAAGGTAGGAAAGGGAAAGGCAATTAAATTTAAGTCAACGCCATCGTTCTTTTTTTAAAGCTATAGGATATGCCACATAGGCTGTGGATAAGTTGTACCCTTAAACCCGAAATAATTTCTCAGAAAAACAATGAACCAAACGTATTTACCTAACAAACATTAACAAACTCATAGATAAACCTCACTGCAATAGAGCCCCTCCTCCTCCACCATCTTTACTGTTTTAAGTGTTCATTCCCTAATCCCTTCCCCAATTCCAAAACACACTCATGAAAAGGAGAGAAAATGCCTATGTTTTACTGAAGGACTCAATCTGAAAACCAGAATCTAACAGTCACCTTTTTCTTTCAATTTACTGAACTATGAAAAAGAAAATGCTAACATACAATGTCAATGCTAATTTTCTGCTCCCAGAGCTTTAACCACTCAGTAATAAAAATAATGCAAAAAAGAAACATACTATTGAGTACAGTAAACTCAAACCAAACTGGTTTGGTTAATATCTGGTTTAATGTGTGAAAACTATAGTATCTTTTCAATCATGATCAACAACTCTTGTTTTACTAGTCCCAGGAAGCATTAACTGAATAACAATTGTATTAAATTGTGGCCAATTTGCTATGTAGACAAACAGCCACTGGAGGCTATACTCATTCTAAATTTGCAACAAATTAAGTTTTCAAAAGTATTCTACACCCTCTGGGCAAGGTTTGAAACTACATGTCTTTTTTTTTTTTTTAAAGGAAGCCATTTATGTTAACTAATTAGGAATAAGACAATGGGGGGGTCAGTTATCTTATCCTATTGTCCAAACTAAAAGACAGTTTAAAATTCTCAAAAACATAGTAGTCTTTGAATTAAGAGAAACTATTCCAGAATCATATGACTAATGCACAAAGCACTGAACTCTTTAAAAAAAAAAAAAAAAAGTTTTTTTTTCTTTAAGTTTAACATTACCAGGTAGGGAGCTTATTTCCAAAGATCAGGTAAGAAGGCATGCAGCTCAGCAGTAAGGCACTTGCCTGGCATGCATGAGGCCCTGGGTTGGATCCCGAGCACCAAAAAAAGACATTAGTAAGCAACCATTCTTTACACATCTCCCAGAAAAAGGGTCCAGGGTCCAACAGTACACTCACTCCTTGCTGAATATTTTCAGGGGAAGGCACTTTACATAAATAATTTTCAAAGGGAAATGGGCAGTGTCAAAGTAGACTGAAATTTGCTAGGGGGTGTAGCTCTGTGGATCCAGCACATGCTTAGCATGCTGGATTCAATCCCCAGCACTCAAAATATATAGAAATTGTTTAACATAATTCCTAATTACCTCGTTCTATTATCACTGAATTGCTTTAATGAGCTGTTAGTAAATTTTAAAAACCATTCTAGCTGGGCATGAAGGCTAACACTGGTAATCCATCAATCGAGAGGCTGAGGCAGGAGGATCTCAAGTTCAAACCAGGCCAGCCTGGGACTGGGAGCAGGTGGCTCACGCCTGTAATCCTAGCTACTCAGGAGGCAGAGGAGGATCAGGTTAGAAGCCAGACCCCTATCTTGGAAAAAAAATTTAAAGAATACATTTAAAAAAAAAAAAATCACAAAACAGGGCTGGAAGGGTGGCTCAAGTGGTGGAGTGCCTAACAAGTGTGAGGCCCTAGGTTCAAATCCCAGTACCGGGTTAAAAAAAAAAAAAAAAGAAGGAAATTTTGTTAATTTTGCTGAACTCTGTATTTTCAAAATCTCTATAGTTTAAGGGATATTTTCTGGTAGAAACATTTCCTACAACTATTCTAGAAAAATTATGGTGTCACACTCAGTCCACAATTCTCACCTTCACACCTTCAAAACACATTTCTACATGCCAAAGTCTGGCATATACCTTTTTCTTCTTTAAAAGTGATTACACAATTAAGTCATTTCTACCAATATATAAAACATCCTATAATTTAGGATCACAGGCAATTTAGATTTCTGCTCATTTAAATGCAGAACGTGAAGCATCATCCAGTGACAGGCGCTGTCGTGTTCAATATCATTTTACATTTTACAAACAGAGCCTCATCTTAAAAACATCAACCCTGCAGGATTCTTCATCCTAAAGCCCCATAGGGTGTGATTTCTTTACAGGTGTTAGTACATAAAGCAACACACGTGGCTAAATTCAGAGGGCCTTTCTAAGAGCTAGCAGCATTTTTTAAGACAGTAAAAGAAAAACGGCATCTCTCCTTCAGTTCTTCTTATTTCCCTGCTTTGGGTATCCAATGGGAGTGTGTTACGAATTAAAATTTTAAAGAATCAGTCCAAAAACCAAAAACCCTGTAGCAAATGCTAACAAGTCATTGCCTCAGATGGGGGAAAGGGAGCGTTCAGGGTGGAAGAGATTCATTTTTCAATGTTGTACCTTTTTAGCTGTATACGGTACAACCATTTTTTAAAGAAGCAACCGTTCACGAACTTACAGGTTTCCAATAGCATTTTGGCTTAAGCAGCACTCTGGCTGAAGACCTAGGACTTGTCGCCTGCTCATCTTAAAACAACCTGCCGCCTCACGGGCTCATCTTCACACGGCGGGCACTGGGGGCCGGGCGGCCGCGGTCCCGCTCCCCTCCCCGGCCGCGGCGGAGGCCGCTGCTCCCCGCCTTCCTGCTTCTCTACCGTGCGCGCCTAATAACAAAAACAGGCTGGCTTCGAAGCGCGGCTCAAAACTGCAAAAAGGAAGTCTTCGCATTGGGGAGGGGAAGGAAAAAAACAAAAGTTTGCACTCGGAGTGCATCTCAGCCTCCCTCCCCGCACTCGTGAGTCCGGGGGACCGCGGTGGGATCCGGGATGCTCCGTTCCCCTCCCTCCCTGCTGATCCCCGGGTGAACTTTTCCACCCCAGATGCCCTCGGTCCGCCCGGGAACCCACGACACCCCCGGCACCGACTCCCGGCGTGGATTCCTGAAGGCCTGGGCAAGTCATTTTCTCTAATTACCACTAACTGGACCAATGAGCGACAGAAGACGGGCGAGGGCAAAGGCAAAATAACAACAGTAACGCTCAGGACGGCGATCGCTCCATCCCACCCAGCAACTTCCCACCGCCTTCCCCCAGCCTGCGCGGCAGACGTAGTAAAATGCCCTTCTCCCAACTGCGAAAACTGCGAGAACTACAGCCGAGTCCCCCCAACCCCGCGAGAGGAAACCCCGCTGCCCACTGGGGCCAAAGTCATTTTTAAACGCCCAAGTGCGGGAAGGAAACCGCAACGACCCCCACTGGAGCCCCGAGTGCGGCTCCCGGAGGCTGGGCGGGGGTCCGCGCCGGCGCCCCGGTCCTTCCGGGTAACTGCGGAGGGGCCAAGCGGCCAGGGCCGCGGGAGGCAGAACCAAGATAAACTTCAGGGACACCAGAGCAAAGTGGGCCCCCGTGGGCCTCCCCCAAACTCCTCGGACGACCCCTCCGCGCACGGGAAACCCCCCCGCCCCGCACCCCTCAGCCCGCTGCTACCCAGCCTGGGCTCTCCTCTCCCGCCGCCCCCTGCCTGAAAGGTAGAGGAGAAGCGAGGTGGCCCCGACACCCCGAAACTACACCTCGGCGCGCCCCCCACCACCACCGCCCGGCGCGCCCCCTCAGCGTCCAGCCCGAGCCGCCCGCTCGCGGCAGCCCGGGTGCCTCGCCCTCTCCCCTCCGTCTTGCACCCCACCGCTCGCCCGCCGCCACCGCCTCCTTTATCTCCACTCACCACCCGCCGCCATTTTCCTCACAGCTCCGCTTTAAATCGGAAACTCGCCGCTGAGCCCGAAGGCGCCGCCGCCACCACCGACTCAGCCGCGGCCGCCGCCGTCCGCTGTGAGGGGCTGAGGCGGCAGCCGCCGAAGTCGTGGCGCAGGGGCCGCCGGGATATGTAGTCCCTCGGCCACGCCCAGCACTACCGGTCCCAGGGGGCCATGCGCGGCCGGCCCAGGGTTCCAGCGCCCCGCAGGCTTCCGCGGCCGAGGGCGTGGCCAGCGAGACCCACGGGCAACTCTCGCTTCCCTTCCCCCCGCAAGCCCACGCCATCCCCCGCCGCTGCGAGGACCCGAGAGCTGGAATGCGGTCCCCGCCCTGCCCTTATTTATTTATTTTTTCGTGCTTGTCTTCAGCCAGTAATAGCTAACGTTTATGGAGCATTTATTGTATGCCAAGCACGGATTCTCCAAGGAAGCATCCTTTAGGTACCACGATCATTCGTATTTCTCAGATGCATAAACTGAGGCATGAGGTCAGAAGCCCAGAGACTGTTCAGTCACCCGGTGAAAGGTTATTAGGCTAGAGGATATTCCGTCCAAAAGTATCATTTCCTCGAGTATTTATGACTTACAACAGCGAACGGCTTGCTTTACAATGGAGCGATCTGGCAGACACCACCTTACCCAAGTGATCGATTGAACTTAGTGTCGCCCGTAATGGGTCCAGCTGTCATTATGTGCCTCCCGGTACGATGCAATGCGGAAAGCGTAACGCTACCTCTGTAGTGTGCTTGCCAAAAATAAATAAATAGATTAAAAATAGCTAACCCGAAAAAATAATCAAACGAATCCAGAATATGGGACATTCTGCACAACAAATAGCATGGACTCTTCATATCAAAGCAGAAAAAGAGGTGAAAACCAAATGCGAACATGAGATTTGGTTAAGGATAATTTTATGGAAAAAGCATTGGGAGATGAAGTTTTGGTTGTTGTTGGGGAAGGATTTTTCAATGGAATGTGTAATAGGTAATATTGAATCAATATGACATGTCTTGAGTGTGAGCAAAATAAAATGACCTGACAGGAGCCCCACTATCACCACCAATGTTTCCCACTCCCACCTGGACTCCTCGCTGCTCCCCCTGTTTTCATCTTTCACCCCTGGAGTCTGCTCTCCACCGGGCAGTCAGAAGGATCCCGGTAAAAACCCAGTCAGTTTGTCTCTCTTCTCCAAAGTCCTTGCAGTAACCCTCAAAGCACCACAGAACCCAGCTCTCACCTCTGCGCCCTCCTCTAAGCTCATCATCCCCTTGGCTTCCACTCACTGCTGTAGCCCAGGTGCACAGGACCCTTTGTGTCTCCCAGCACGCTTAGCACACTCCAGCCTCAGAGACCTTGCACTTTCTGTTTCCTTTGCCTAGAGCACTCCTCCACCCCCAGAAAATCCCAATTGCCCACTCCTTCATGTCCCCAGGTCATTGTCCAAACATCACTTTGTCAGTGATGCTTTTCCCAAAGTGTTCTATTTTAAATTCTTGCCCACTCAAATCCTGGCTTCCCTACCATTCTTCTCTTTGTTCCCTTTCTCTTCTAAGTACTTCATATCACTGTAATCATCACACATTTTTAATTTTCTTAATGTCATTGTCTCCATTCCTTACAAAAATGAATGCTCCATGAAGGTGACGTGACATCTTCTCTCTTTGCTCTCTGTGTCCTCGGCACCATAGATGCGTTCAGTCAATATTGGCCTTATAGACCAATTCATTCCCATACCAAACAACAAATGATAAATACTGTGTTTAATGCTGAAAATCCAGAGATGAAAACTCAGACCTACACAGCCCTTCACCTGAGCAACTCTCTCCCAGCTGCTGTCCTTGCATTTCTCATGGTCCTCTGCAAGCCACTCCTCCCCAGGAGCCAGAGACATCTTTCTAAAACTATACATTAAAGAGAGGAGGGAGTCATGCCTATAATCCTAGCTACTAGTGAAGCAGAGATCAGGAGGATCATGGTTCAAAGCCACCCCTAAACAATAGTTCATGAGGCCCTATCTCAAAATTACCCAACACAAAAAAGGCTGAAGGAGTAGCTCGAGTAGTAGAGAGCCTGCCTAGCAAGCATGAAGTTCTGAGTTCAAACTCCTGTACCACCAAAAAAGAAAGTTATAAAGTCATGTTATCTCTAACTTCCAATGAATAATGATTAGCCCCCATCTGAATTCTTCTCAATTGGCCATCTCCCTTTCTGAACCATAAACCCCGTTAGGGCAGGGAATCTGCTTTGTTCTCTGCTGTATCTCCAGTACCTAGGTTAGTGTCTGGCCTGTGGTAGGCACTTAACAAATACCTGTAGAAGAAAAGAAAGAAGCAAGGAGAAAGGAAGAAAAAAAAGGAAGCAAAGAGAGGCTTTAAGAAAGGAAATCAATTTGATTCAAGTACAGTACATACACTAATATATATTTATATTCAACATATATATGTCCACAGAAAGTATAATTGATAATAACAGTGAAAATACACATTCAAGTGGTGCCAGAGAAGGATTGAGGAAATCCTCAATCAAACCCACATGCTGACTTTGATGGAACCTGTAGGCAATCCCGTACTGAGTGGCACCATCTGGACTCATCTGAGCTGAGTGACATCCTCAGGTTGATAGTCTGTGGGGACACCTATCTTCCTTCTTTCCTTCCTATTTGCACAAACCTTTCCTCCATGAAAGGGTCACCTCGCCTTTTTGCCCTCTTCCTTGAATCGGGCTTGAGTCTGTGGCTGTTGACCAAAGGAAGTGGCAGAAGTGATGTGGTGGAGCCTAGGACTTCATACCATTAACAGCTTCTACTCTCTCCTTCTTGGAACCCCGCTGCCCTTCTATGACACATCTGAGCTACAGGGAGAGACCACAGGAGGAGAATTGAAGCACTCCATTTGACAGTCCCAGCTGAGATCTGAAGGGCTGGCAGCAACTGGCAGCCATGTGAGCCACACATTCCAGTCCTTCAAGGGCCCAGGAGACTACATCTGACCAGCAGGATTTGCAACAGAACTACCCCACTGAGCCAAAACAAACTGCAGAGTCATAGGAGAAAATAAAGTGGTTGTTCTTTAGGGCACTAAACTTGGCCATGGTTTGTTATGCAGCAATAGACAGCTAAAACACTCTGTAGTTGAATTGGGCTGTGACTTTCAATGGGCATGAAGAGTAGCTTCAAATTCTTCCAGGCACCAGTAGCTCACGCCTGTAATCCTAGCTACTCAGAAGACAGAGATCAGGAGGATCACGGTTCAAAGCCAGCCCGGCAAAATAGTTCACGAGACCCTATCTTGAAAATACCCAACACAAAAACAGGACTGGTGGAGTGGTGCAAGGTGTAGGCCCTGAGTTCAAACCCCAGTACCACAAAAACAAACAACAAAAAAAAGAGATAACAGACTGCCAGAGTAGTTTTTTTTTTTGGTTTTTTTGTTGTTGTTGTTTTGTTTTTTTAAATGAGTACTAGCCCTTCTGCAAATGATTCAGGGAGAAAAAAAATGCAGAGAGAGAATGCATGTGAGTGAATGTGGCAAAACATGATCATTTAGGAGACAGTTTTAGGGCACATGGTGGTTTTTGTTTCACTGTTGTATTGGGTGCTAGGAATTAAATCCAGTGCCTTATGCACACTAAGCATATGCCCTACCACTGAACTACTTTCCTGGACCCTTTGGTCTTATTCTAGCAAGTCTTCTGTAGACTTGAAAATTCCCAAAATAGAGTCAGGCGGCCGGGCACTGGTGGCTCACACTTGTGATCCTAGCTACTCAGGAGGATCATGGTTCAAAGCCAGCCTGGGAAAATAGTTCAAGAGACCCTATCTTGGAAAAACCTATCACAAAAAAGGTCTGGTGGACTGGCTCAAGGTGTAGACCTTGAGTTCAAATCCTAGCACTGCAAAAAAAAAAAAAAAGTTGGGCAGTGGAGACAAACAGAAGGAAATAAAAATTGAATCAGGCAGAACTCATAGAAACCTAAACTTTCTAAGCTTTTTCTTCCTTTTTCTGATGAGACTGGGGTTTAAACTCAGGGCTTCGTGCTTGTAAAGCAGGTGATCTGCTTAAGTCATGCCTCCAGTCCATTTTGCTCTGGTTATTTTGGACTTGGGGTCTCATAAAAGACTTGCCTTGGATGGCCTTGAACCAGGATCCTTTGGATCTCAGCCTCCCAAGTAGCTAGGATTACAGGTGTGAACAACAGCACCCATCTAGGCACTTTTTGAAGTTCTTTACATCCATTATTCATCAAAGCCTTGCACTAAGCATTAGGTTCCTGATCATGTCCCTTTTACAGATGAGTAAATGGAGTCATGAAACAAATAGGTAACTTGTTCCAGGATGTAAACCCTAGCCCATGAAAAGCTCGTGTTCCTTAACTATTCAAAGCATAATTTCCTGCTGCTCCACAGACCCAGAAATGACACAGACAGTTCATTGTCACTAGAGGCAGCTAGCTCCAGAGTGTGCTCACCAGGGGCCAGGATGTCACAATTCTGTTCTGCCATCTTCAATGTATTGTCTGTCCTTAACCTGTAACCCCATGGTCACCAGATGGTTACCGCAGCTGAAGCTTCATATCAAATCCAAGTACAGGCAGCAGAAGAATGACTAAGTGTCCAGAGAGATATTATACACCCCCGCCCCTTTTTTCAAATAGAAAACCCTTTCCAGAATCTTCCCCTTCCCCACACTCAAGCCAATGACCCCTTACATGTGTCACAGTGGGGATCTGGGGCCCAGGGCTACTTCCAGACACCATGGAATGCAGGATGACAAGCCCATTTCAGCCTTGGGCCTAAGTGAACATAGTGACTGCCTCTCAGGTGTCTGTTCTAGCCTGAGGCCTCTGCTTCTGTCCCTAGGGCTCTCAGTCCCAGTGGAACCCAGGGTCTTGTGGGTGGCAGACAAGCACTCTACTACTCAGCTACATCCCCCCAACCCTTATTTGTTTTGTTTTGTTTTGTTTTTTGGTACTGGGGCTTGAATGCAGTGGTGGAGCCACTCCACCAGCCCTTTTGGTAATGGGTTTTTCAAGATAGGGTCTCATGAAATATTTGCTTGAACTGACTTCAAATGGTGTCCTGATCTCTGCCTCCTGAGTAGCAAGGATTACAAGCACAAGCCACAAGCACCTGGCTCCAAGCCTTGGTTTTTGAGACAGGTTCTCACTATGCAGTCCAGACTGGTCTTGAAGTCCCTATCCTCCTGCCTCAGCTTTCAGAGTGCTCAGATTACAGCCACACCAGGCCCCATCCTTCCTTCTTTTATTGTGTGACCATATAGACTAGTGGTTAAGAGTGGAGGCTTTGGGAGCCTGGACACCAGTGACTCTTGCCCATAATTCTAGCAACTCTGAAAGTGGAGATTGGGAGAACCACAGCTGAAGGCCAGCCTGGGCAAAAAGTTCACAAGACCCCATCTCAACCAATAGCTAGGTATGGTGGTACACATGCCTGTTGCCTCAGTTAAATGGGAGGAATGTGGTCTAGGCCAGCCTGGACAATAATCCAGACCCTATCTTCAAAATAACCAATAAAAAGGCTGGAGGCGTGGCTCTGGGATGTATTCAAATGAATGCAGGAGCTAGAATGCAGGAGCTAGAGATGTAGCTCCATTGGGAGAGTGCCTGCCTGGCAAGAGTGGAGCCCTGAGTTCAAACCCCAGTCCCATCAAAAAAAAAAAAAAAAGTCTGGCCTTTGGGGCTGGGGCGCAGCTCAGTGGCAGGGCGCTTGCCTGGCATGTATGAGGTCTAGGCTCCATCCCAGCAGCGGAAAAGAAAAGCTTAGGGTTTGGGCCTAACTTGCTAAACTTGTTCGACTACTTAAAAAGCTGTGCTCGATGGCTAGATAACTTAAACTTTCTGTGCATTTCCTAAAATGAGGACAATCACAATAACGGCAGCAGCAACACTCATATCTAGATCACCAGGTGTTATGAGAATTGAGTGAAACAGTGTCGTGAAAGCCTAGCTTCTGTGTCGAGCATGAGGTGTACATTGGCTGAGTGTGAATAATGGTTGCATATGACAGTTCCAAGTCTGGGATTTGAGGAGTTACTAAGCAAAGGATTCTTTTTCCCACCTAGTTTGCCTCATTATCGTGATTCCATCTGAAGTTTCCCTGCAAGTGAAACTAGATTGCCTGGGTAGATGCCTGGACCTTATATGTGCCCAAAACTCTTTGGCAGAACCTAATGTGAATGACCCTCCACCCCCTCTGCACCCTAGGCTGTGGTCTGAAGCACACTACCCTGAGTGGGGCTCCCAGCAGAGATGGGCAGCAACACAGGCAGGCAAACAGACGGTGTGATTTAGGGCCAGTGAATACCTTATTTGTTGTTTTGCTCAATGGGAGGAAAACACACCTCTGAGAAGAATCCTATTTAAAGCAAATTTTTGGCAGTAAAGAGCAGTCCGAGCTTTTCGACCTAGAATAACCTGGTCTTGCTTCTTTCTTTAAACTCAGATGAAGGTTTGGTGACCTGTGATGTTTTAAATTTTTTTGTGCCAAGGATGCCCATGAGCCAAGTGGGTTGGCCCCTGAGCTGGCTGCAATAGACTGGTCCTGTCTGTGACCTGCAAGCGACTGCACAGCTGGAAGAATTTGAAGCCCAGATCCTTTCTGGTTGGTTTATTTTCTGAAACATATTAAATGTATTTATTTGGGGGGGGGAGAGTAACTTACTATCAAATGTAATGTATCAAAAAGTACCCATTGTAAATGGCTCAAATAAAAAATTAAAAAGGTTGACAGGACATGGAAAAAAATTGAAACTTTCACCAGATGCTGGTGGCTCTGTCATCCCAGCTACTCAAGAAGCACAGATCAGGAGGATATCAGTTCAAAAGCAGCCCCGGACAAACAGTTCAAAAGACCCATCTCGAAAATATACATCACAAAAAAAAGGGCTGGCATAGTTTCTCAAGTGGCAAAGTGCCTAGCAAGCACGAGGCCCTGAGTTCAAACTCTGCCATTATTCAAATAGCCAACAAGTTGAAGTAATCAAAATGACAGCAACTGGTGAATCACTAAACACAAGTGGTGCGTTCATTTCATCTAATGGAATTATTTTTAGGCAATGAAAAGAAGTGAAGTCCTGATACAGAACAGGGGTGACCCTTTGAAGCGTTGTGCTATGGAGAAGCTAGACACACACTGCATGACTCCATTGATAACAAACGGCCAAACTAGACAGGTTACTGGGGGTGTGGGTCAGTGGTAGAATATATGCTTAGCACATGCTAGGTCCTGTGTTCAATTCCTAGCACCAAAAGCAAAACAAAACAAGCAGAATAGGCAAATATACAGGGACAGAAAATAAATTGGTGATTGTTGATGAATGGAAGATTGGGGAGTAGGAGACCATGGCTGGACAGTGGAAGGGTTTTTTGTTTGTTTTCAATACTGGGGTTTGAACTCAGTGCTTTGAGCTTGCTAGGCAGGCATTCCACTGCCTGAACTGTGCCTCTAGCCCAAGGCTTCTCTCATTGAGGTGATGAAGTATCCTGAAATTAGATAGTGGTGATGGTTGCACAACTCTAAGGATATGCTTAACAAATGCAGTGGGGTGTACACTTTAAAATAGTGAATTTTAGCCGGGTGCTGATAGCTCTGTCCAGTAATCCTTGCTACTTGGGAGGCTGACATCAAGAGGAGTGAGATTAGAGGCCAGCCTGGGCAGATAGCTCTTGATACCCCATTTCCAAAATAACAAGAGCAAAATGGACTGGAAGTGTGGCTCAAGCCATAGAGCCCCTGCTTTGCAAGTGGGAAGCCCTGAGTTCAAACCCCAGTAGCAGAGGTGAGGATGATCTGGCTGCAACATCTATCACCCCATTGACCACCAGAGTGATTTGGCTAGGCCCAGTATCCCCTTCTTCCCTCATTATTCCATGTGCGTCCCTCCCGAAGCTGCGTGCTTGGCCAAAGAGGACCACCATCCTTAACAGAGGACTGTTCTTTGATCAAGGATATACAAGTAGTTACGCTCCTCTGCTAGAACCTCCAACAAGCTCTCAAACCCCAGTACCACCAAAAAACAAAAACAAGAACAAACCAGTGAATTTTGCCAGGCACGGTGGTATATGCATGTAATCCCAGCACTCAGAAAGGCTGTGGCAGGAGGATTGCAAGTTCCAGACTAGCCAGGGCTACAGAATGAGAAGAACCCGTCTTAAAAATAAAAAATAAAATAAATAAAAACAAGAACAACTTAAAAGAAGGAAATTTTATAAGGGCTCACAGTTTCAGAGGTTGCAGCCCATGGTCACTTGGCTCCATGGTGTTTGGGCCTGTGGCAGGCAGGACATCATGGTGGAAGCACATGCATTTGGCAGAAACTCCATCTTGTAGCAGCAAGGTGGCAGAGAGGAAGGGCCAGCTGAGGTCCCAGTATGTCCTTCAAGGGCATGCCCCTGGTGACCTAACTTCTCCCACTAGGCCTCAAGCAGGAAAAGGTTCCACCACCTCCCAATAGAATCACAGGCTGGCAACCACGCCTGTAGCATGTGGGCTTCTGGGGGACCTTTAAGATTCAAAATATAACAGATCATGGTGAAGGGCTGGGCTGGGATGTGGTTCCAGGGTAGAGTAGAGTGCTCACGTAGCATGAGTCCCTGGGTATAATCCACAGCACCTAAAGAAAAAAAAAGTAATGATAAAAACTCAAAAGGACTAAAAAGAGCCAGGCATCAGTGGCTCATGCTTGTAATCCTAGCCACTTGGGGAGCTAAGCCCAGGAGACTAGTTCACTAGACCCCCATCTCCAAAATAACCAGAGCAAAATGAATTAGAGGTGTGGCTCAAGAGTTGAGTGCCTGCCTTGTACGTGGGAAGCCCTGAGTTCACATCCCAGTCCCACCAAAAAAAATAAAAATAAAAAGGTAAACATTAATCCTTCTGTCTCTCCCACCCCATTCCCATAGCCTTTGGTTTTCAGAGACAACACTGTCACCATGCTCTTACTCTTCTTTCCAGAGATGATCTAAGCCACACATCTAAGATGATCTAAGGCTGTGTGTGCAGGCTTTTTTGCAATAAGAGCATTCTACTGCCAGTGGCTGTGTCTTTTTTTCTCACTCGTGATATAGTTGTTCCACAGGTCTGCAAGGGCTTTCTGGGTATTGTCGCTTAAAATTTTTATCTCAAGTATATAAGGAATTTCAAGTGTAAATGCTGAATATATTAAATATTTTTGTCATTGTGATGCACAATAAAAGTTAAAGGCATAGCTAGGAGGGCAACAGCTTTTTGCCCCCTAATTTTTTTTTTTTCAGCACTGGGTTTGAGGTAAGGGCCTCAGGCTTGCTAGGCAGGTGCTCTACCACTTGAGCCATTCCACCAGCCCTCTTTTTTTTTTTTTTTTGTGGTTCTAGGGCTTGAACTCAGGTTCTAGACCTTGAGCCACTCCACCAGCCCTTTTCTGTGAAGGGTTCTTTTGAGATAGGGTCTTGTGAACTATTTGCCTGGGCTGGCTTTGAACCGTGATCCTCCTGATCTCTGCCTCCCAAGTAGCTAGGATTACAGGTGGGAGCCCCCAGTCCCAGATCTTTTTTTTTCAGTTCGTATTTTATGTATTTATTTATTTTGTAGTGCTGAGGATGGAACACAGGGTCTCATGTAGGGCACACAAGCACTCTACCACTGAGCTATGACCCCAGCCCTCTACATTCTTTGTCATAAACTCAAACCTTTGCCAGGCTTGGAATTTTTTTTTATTTTACTTTTTGGTGGTACAGGGTTTTGAAGTCAGAGCCTCATACTTGATAGACAAATGCTCTACCATTTGAGACATTCCGCTAGCCCTCCTCAGCTTGTTTTTCAGATAGGGGAGGGGCGGGCTCAGACTGGTATCAAGTAACTAGGATTACAGGTGGGTACCACCACACAGGGCCCTCAGGCTCAGTGCTTATGTTTATATATTTCTTTATAAATGTAAGCTGTATTACATTTTTGGTGGTCCTCACACAAGCTAAGTTCCATTTACCATGAGCTCCAACTAGAGCTCAGGTTGGTGGACAAACCCAGAACCCACTATCCATAAGCACACATTCAAGTTGGGAAGTGGGACCATCTGTAGTAGGAAGGCCATGCTTATGAGGCAGTAACTTGAAGGGACCAGTTCAAGGGTCACTTCAGTCCTTACCCTCCTCCTCTAGCCACGTTCAGCCAAATCTCCCAGCCTGGCCTGGAGGCTGTTATCTTCATTTCCTTCCCTCCCTCTTCTTTGCTTTCTCTCCTTCCACTTTTCTTCCTTTCTTTTAAAATTATACCCAGGAAATGCACTTCCTCGCCACAGGCAGCCTCTGTTGTCAATTTTTTTTCTTGGTCACTGGGTCTTGCTAAGTAGCCCAGTCTGGCCTTGAACTCCCTATGTGGACCTAGACTAGAAGTCCAGATCCTCCTGCTTCAACCTACCAAGTGCTAGGATTACAGTTGGGTACCACCAGGCCCGACTTTACTCCAATTTTCTAGGCACATTTAAGAGATGCACAGGTGCTCCTCAACTTACAATGAGGTTATAACCTGATAAACTCATCAAAAATATCATCTTGCCTGGCACTGGAGGCTCACGCCCATAACCTAGCTACTCAGGAGGGAGAGATTAAGAGGATCATGGTTTAAAACCAGCCTGGACAAAAAAAAAAGTTCACGAGACCCTGTCTTGAAAAAGCCCAACACAAAAAGGTGCTGGCAGACTGGCTCAAGTAGTAACCCCAGTACTACCAAAATAAAAATTAGAAAAAAGCATAAAGTGATGACAGTGAGCTTATTTAAAAGGATCAACCCTGTTCCAACTATTTAGTAATTATGGAGCAGGAACATAAGAGAAGCAGACGTGTTGAGGCATACCAACAGTACATATGCCGGGGTGAATGTGGAAGCTGAGTTAAGAGACCAGTTTAAAAGCCTCAAAGCCCTCTGGCTGCCATCAATCACTGGTCTCACTGAATCTGCTAAGTGTAAACTCAGTACACATCAGAACTGGAGTCTGCCCCACCCACCGCCCTTCTACAGAAGGGCAGAAGTCACTATGTTGGGCATTTCATGCTTCTCAGACTCCTGCTTAGACTACAGGTGACTGGGTCAGATCAATAATCACCCCCAAGAGCTGACCAGTGGTTTATGGCTGGGCACAAAATAATCTAACCAAATGGACACCAGGTTGACCAGTCCCATTTCTATTTGGGACAAACTGGCTAGTTCCTAATGGACTCTGAAGTTGAGGGGATGAAGGATAGATGAGGTAGGAGGGTAGAATCACACAGAAAGGAACAGAAACTTGGGGGTATTCAGAGCTACCAAGTAGAGAAGAGACTAATGGCAGGCATGGTGGTATACACCTATAATCCCATTACTCAAGAGGCTGAAGCAGGAGGCTCTTGAGTTCCAAGCCAACCTGGACTGCACATCGACCCTGTCCCCAAAACAAAACCAAGCAAACAAAAAACTGAAAAGAAAAAAGAGGCGGTCTACTTCCAGCAATACAGCTGAGTAGATAACTAGAGACGCCTTGTCCCCACCACAAAAACATCTGGAAATTCTGGGTAAAAGGTTAGAAATGTTCTTTCAAATGAATAATTGAGTTCACAAGAAAGTAAGGGAAATCCCCACATGCCAAAAAACAAAAATGGAACCGAAAAGCTAAGCTGGTAAGTGTGAACTGATGCAGAAGAGGAGGTGACAGTTCACAGCCAGGGTTTTAGGTGAAAATGCAAATACAAGGACAGGAAATGAACTCCTGGCCTGATATGGCACAGGAGCCTGGAGCATACAGATTGACAGAGGTGGGGTGGGACCCTGAGATTTTCAGGTGATAAATTAGATTCAAAAAAAAACATCTAAGAGGGCTAGAGGAGTGACTCAAGTGGTAGAGCGCCTGCCTAGCATGTACAAGGCTCTGGGTTCCATCCCCAGCACACACACACATACACACACACACAAATCCTTAAATTAATCACACCTTCAAGTCCTTTTTACCATTTATGGTAACATATTCCCAGGCACTTATCCCAGGTTAGGAGATAGAATGGGGAATGAGACAGGTCTGTTCTCACAGGGTTCAAATTCTGGTAGTAGAAAGATTGGGAGAGGCCAGAGAAATCCAAAATGAACAATTAAACAAAATCATATCAGAAACTAGTAAGTGCTATCAAGGAAATTCTACAAGTTAAGGGTGGTAGAGAAACCTTCCAGAGGCTGAAGCAGGAAGATAGAAAAACCAAGGCCAATAGCAAATCATGCCAGAAAGAAAAGAGAGGAGGAGGAGAAGAAAGAGGAGAGGAGAGAAGAAGAAAAAGAAAGAATGCAGGATGACATAACAGAGACTGGAGGCTGGTGAGACTACGTTAGCATGTCAGGTTAGGCTCCAGAGAAGAGGTGACATTTGATGTGGCAGCCCTCAAAGCGTAGGGGTAACAGCAAGCACAAAGACCCAAAGGTGAGAATTCCCTTGGGGTATTCACGGAAGGTCAGAGCAGAGCTAGGTGAGCTGCCATAGTCCTTGAGTCTCTTCTTTCTTTGAGGCCTTTGACTGGCTGTAGCTGACTTGATGAAAGGGATGAAGCCACAGGTAAAAGTCCTACAAATACTCTTGACACACAGCCCACCCTTTCTTTTTAGCAGTACTGGAGTTTGAACTCAGGGCTTCATGTGTGCTAGGCAGGCGCTCCACCACCTGAACCACTCCACCAGCTGTTTTTTGTGTTGAGTACTTTTGAGATAGGATCTCAAGAACTATTTGCCTGGGCTGGCCTTGAACTGTAATTGTCCTGAACGAGTCATCATCTCAGGAACCAAAAACTCCAAACTAATACAGGACAAGCTAACACAGCGTTGTGAGAGACTTTGTAAAATGAAGCTACTCTGAAAATGACCTAACAGTGCCAAAAAACTTTAAACATGGAGGTGTTATGTGACCCAGCAAGTCAACTAATACATTCCACAACATGGAAGAATCTCAGAACAGTACGCAAAGTGAAAGAAGCCACTCATAAAAAGCATATGCTATGTGATTCCATTTATATGAACTGCCCATAAGAAGCAAACTTGTAGAATCAAAACATAGGGTACAGCGGAGTGTGGTGGAGCACTTCTATAATCCCAGCACTCAGGAAGTGGAGGCAAGAGGAGCTCAAGGCCATCCTGGGGCTACATAGTCTGATCCTGTCTCAAAAAAAAAAAGAAAAACCCTCGAAAAATAGGACTGAAGGAGTGACTCAAGTGGTAGAACATCTGCTTTGCAAGCATGAAGGCCTGAGTTCAAATTCCTTTCACACCAAAAAAAAAAATCTTTTTAAAGAATAAAAACAAAAGGGCCAGACTGGCAGCATGGCTCAAGTGCCTAGCAAGCTCAACACCCTGAGCTCAGACACCAATACCAAAAAAAAAAAAAAAAAAAGTGGGGGGGAGGGAGGAATGCCTACCAAGCATGAGGCACTGGGTTCAATCCTTAGTAATGTAAAACAAGGGAAAAAATCATAAAGACAGGACAGGAATGGCTGCAGTTGGACAACCACAGATCTTGTTTCCTCTGCCCATTTTGTAGGCAGGAAACGTAAGGCCCCTGGCAGCTAACACGCTCCCAGCATCATGTCATCAACTGTGACACATTCAAGTAGACACAGCTCATGGCGATGTTACAGAAGATAATTTCAAGCTAGCAAGCAGGTCCGGGGCTCAGGTATGCAGGTCAGGAATTCCCAGGTGATTTTATCACATGTTTCTCCCCACCTCTCCCCCCTGGACAAGATCTAGTCATTCAACAAACATTTTTGGAGTTATTACTACTTCTGAGGCCCTCTACCAGTCTCTAGGAATGTAATGGTAGGGCTACAGGGAACAGTGGTCCCTCCTCTTAGGGAGTTTGTAATCTGGGAAAGAGGGATGGAAAATAAAAGTTAACACACAAAAGCCAAATAATTGCAGATTGTGATCAGTGCTACAAAGAAATAAATAACTTATTACGACAGGCTGAAGAGTAAGCACACAACTACTTATTTAGTTACTTAGGCTTGGTCCTATTTGCTTGTTTGTTTATTTACGTGGACTAGGCAATAAATGGATGTGACTCTAGATTCAAGAGGCGCCAGTGGCTCACGCCTGTTATCCTGGCTGCACAGGAGGCACAGATCAGATGCATCTCAGTTCAAAGACAACCCAGACAAATAGTTCGAGAGACCCTATCTCAAAAATACGCAACACAGAACAGGGCTGGTGGAGTGGCTCAGGTGGTAGAGCGCCTGCCTATCAGGGGTGAGGCCCTGAGTTCATACCTCAATAGGGGAAAAAAAAAAAAAAAGATTCACAAGGTAAAAAAGTTTATGGTTAAAAAAAAAATCTTCCTTCCACACTCTCCATATACTGCTTCCCTTGCTACAGCAAGCAGGGTCAGCTACACCTTGGTGTCCTCTCAAGGAATTATAATCTTGTACAAGAAAGGGGTACCTATTCTCCATACCTTTTTTGGCAATACTGGGGTTTGAACTCAGAGCCTTAATCTTGCTAGACATGCGCTCTACCACTTGAGCCAGTCCATTAGCCCTTCTCTGCACTTTTGCTGAAATGGTAATGTACGTGCAATACACACTTCCCCATTTTTCTCTCAAAACACCGCACTCAGACACCTCTTCATTCCCTATCCAGATCAATCAGCAGAGAAGTAGCCTTCCGTCAAGCTCGGAGTTTGGCGTGGGAGTGGAGGACAATCCGGCAGGTTACAAGTACTGGCATGGTGCAGGACGGGACCAGGAGGACTCTAATCCACCTGGAGTGTAAGGGACAAGGTTGGGGCAGCCGTGATAATGGCAGACAGGGAGGCAGGGGCTGGGCATGCAGGCTCTTGCCGGTTGTAAAATTTGCAATTTATTCTAATAGCAATAGCCACTGGGTGTGTTTTTAGCAGAGTGTTGTGATCTGACTTGCATTTTTCAAAGATCAGTCAGGCAACTGCAGTCGGGGGAGGGGAGTGGAAGAAGACACCGGATAGGAAGTGGCTGCAGTGTTTCAGGTCGGAGGGGAGATGAACTTGACCTAAGATGGTGTGCAAGAAAAGGACGGATTGAAGGTATATGGAGGCTAGAAGAGAAAAAAAAAACCTCAAGATAGATTGAATATGGTGAACAGGAGGAAGGAGAGATTTGAGTCTCTGAAAAGTGGGGGTTCTCAGCTTCTGTGGGAGTCACAGCATCTGTAATTTACTTTAAAAATACTCCAGCATAATATTGGGCATTATATAAATGCCAATCAAAACCTATGATTCTCAAAGCGTCCTCCATGGACCGAAAACACCAGCATCTCTAGGAAACAGGTTAGAACTATGAGTCCCCAGAGCTCCTGAATCAAGAACTCAATCAAGAGGTGGGGCCCAGCGATTAGTGTCTTTTGTTTGTTTTCACAGCACTGAGGTTTGAACTCAGGGCTTCATGCTTACTGCTTGCTAAACAGGTGCTCTACTACTTGAGCTTCTCCGCCAGCACTTTTGTGGGATAGGTTTTTTTCAAGATAGGGTCTCTCAAGCTATTTGCCCAGGGCTGGCTTCAAACCACAATCCTCTTCATCTCTGATCTCTGCCTCCTGAGCAGCTAGGATCACAGCCACAAGCTCCAGGTGACTTAACAAGCACTCCAGGTGACTGGAGCTTGCTCAAGCATGCTACCTTTGGTTTAAGCCACTATTCTGGGGATGGTCAGCTAATTTGATCTCTAAAGTGCACAGCATGAGGGTGATTAACCAGCTACCATCGGAAATGGCCACACCAACTCAACCCAAGTAAATCTCAGAGCACCATGGAGACAGGTAAGGGACAAAGAGTGTTCTCAACTTCCTTAGAACCTTATCAGAACAAGAGGACAAAGCTGGACTTGCCTGGAACAGCTTCTTGTAGGTGTGGCTCCCTAGAGCACTGGGAAAAACAGGCCTTATCTCGAAAAGAGGAAGGATTGGGTACAGGAAGTTTGAAGCAAACAATGGAGTCAGGCCTTTTGGACAGAACTGAGTTGTAGGCAAAAGTAATAAGGGGGAGAAAAAGGCTTTTCAAATGCTGAGCTCTGGCCAAAAAGTAAGCATGAGGCTTGAGGGTGCAGCTCAATGGAAGAACAAGTGCTTAGTATGCCTGAGGCCGAGTTTTGAGGTAGGCAAGGTAGGCATGGCAGAAAAGAGGAGGACTACATGGTGACTGGAGGTTGTAGGACAACAGGATATCACGTGACCAGCAAGACCATCCCAAACTGACCATGACCTCACCAACAGAGACAACTGCTGACTGGTCCTTGCTTCATGTGCCATCCCATACCATTGCCCTGGCAGAGCTGCCTGCTCCCATCATGCATCTTACACCATGACACACCCCGAAACTCCAGATAAAGACAGAAAAAAAGGGAATAAAACTTACACAGGGAAAATCCTGGTCCAGTCCTGGAACTCCCCACCTCTCCTCCATTACAGGTCTCCCAGGAGAACTCTCTCTCTTGAGTGTGCACTCCCCCTCTGTAGTGAAACTTCTCCCCTACTTCTCGCATAGTCTCTGAATTCTTTCTCTGACAGTGACAAGAACCTGGAAATACTAGGTAGAGGTATCCATGTGCTCTAGCTCTAAGCTCTCCCCAGCTTCATCCTCTAGCCCCCAACAGGTCAATCCCAAGCACCAAAAAACAAATAAATAAACTACAAATAGCTGGGAGTGTGGTTCAAGTGGTATAGCACCTGCCGAGCAAGTGTGAGGCCCTGAGTTCAAACCCCACTACCAACAAAATATAAAAATAAGAACAAAAACAGTGTAGTAATGGGGGAAGCGTCAGTTTCTAACAACATAGGTGAAAAAGAAATACACAGGTGCAGAGAGACACCAAGATCAGAATTAGAGCCTGAGGTCATCAACTAAGAAGCCACATGACCTTGGGCAAGGTACTTTACCTTTTAATGATTCTCTATCTTCCCCTTCCATCGACTGTTATTAATTTCAAAATCACTCACTGACAACATTTGGGAGGCTGAGGCAGAGAATCTCAAGTGCAAGGCCAGCTTAGGCTACACAGCAAGCTCCTGACTCAAAAAAAATTATATATATATATTATTTTTTAAACCCTAGTATCGTAAAATAATTAATTAAAGTTTAAAAAATAAAAGACAAAGAAAGGCCAGAGCATTGGTCCATATTTAAATTAAGGAGACACAAAGGAGACTTGACAATTAAGTGCAATATGTAATTCTTACATCTGAACCTTTTTTTTGCTTGTCTGTTTTTGCGGTACTGGGGTTTGAACTCAGGGCCCACACCTTGAGCCACTCCACCAGCCCTTTTTTTGCAAAGGGTTTTATGGAGGTTGGATCTCACGAAACTATTTGCCTGGGCTGGCTTCAAACTGTGATCTTCCTGATCTCTGCCTCCTGAGTAGCTAGGATTACAGGCGTGAGCCACCCACCCGGCACATCTGAACCTTTTTTAAAAAACACATAATTATACAGAATTATTGGGGCAACAGGGGAAATCAAGCATGGGAAATATATTTTAGAAGTTATATGCAAAACAAAAATTACATGGGACATAGTGGTACATGCCTGTAATCCCAGCTGCAAGCTAGGCAGAAGTAGCAGGATCGAGGCCCAAAGCCAGCCCAGGCAAAAGTGTGAGTCCTTATCTGAAAAATAACTAAAGTAAAAACGGTAAAGGTGGGACTCAAGTGGTACAGCGCCTGCCTAGCAAGCACAAGGCCCTAAATTCAAACCCCAGTTTTGACAAACAAAAAAAAAACAAAAACAAAAACAAAAAAACAAACTAGAGCAGGCCACTGTTTCACACTAAACTTCTATCCTAGGTTCCAACAGGTTAAAAATCAAAATGGAGTCACCCTAGCTAATGTTCTAGTCACCAACCTGAAACTAAGTTATTTATCTGACTTCCTGAGAAAGCTGGAAAGAGAACTAAGAGCCAAATTTTCCAAACAGGCCAGTTTCATTGGCATAAGGAGACTCCCTCAGCCTCGATCCTTCACACAAAGCTGAAAGACTCAAAGTGAACTAACCATCAATGGTTTCTGTCATTCTCTTTCCCTGTCCTTGGCTCACAAGGACAGTGCCTGGGAAATGGCCACTTTTTTTTCTTCATTTCTACTTTCTTCAGCCTTTCTCTGTCTATTAAACCAACTCCTAACAGCAAGCAGGAGGCTGAGGTAGGACAGTTTCTTTCTCTTTCTTTTAATAAATTTTTTATTTTTTATTTTTACAGGGGGTGGGATTCATAGTGACAATTCCGATTAGACTTATATATTATACATTATTTACATTGCTCCAATCATCTCTCCCCACCCCACTTAAAGTAATTGCAAGAGGTTTCTTAGCTCTGTTTCATATAGAAGTCCATCCACCATATACCATCACCTAATCTCCTTGGTAGGAAGGTTTCTAATCCAAGGCCAGCCTGGGCTACACAGCCAGAATGTAACAGATCCTCAAAAGCTGCTTTTGTTGAAAAGTATGACTCCTTAACTGAGCCCAGGAATGAACCGAAAGCAGGAGAAAAGTTTGACATCTCTGCTTCCATTTGCTCTGAGCCATTGTCTCCTGCAGACACTTGCAGCTATCTTGGAATCCTAGGAGAACTACACAGGAGACAAAGACCACCTGCCAGGTGGCAGTGACTCTGATTGTAACAAGGTTCCATCTGACCTCCAGTGGCTGCCACTTCTGATTGACCCTTTGAACACACCTGTGACTAAACTGTAATAATTATGCAGGGGGTGAACAGATGCTGGTGGTTCACACCTGTAATCCTAGCTGCTTTAGGAGGCTGATTTTTTTTTTTTTGTGGCACTGGGGTTTGAACTCAGGACCTCACCGTTGCCTAGGAAGGTATTTTACTACTTGAGCCACTTCTCAAGCCCTAGGAGGCTGAGATTAGGAGGATCAAATGGTTTGAGGCCAGCTGGGGGAAATATTTCAAGAGACCCCCATCTCCAAAAAATAACAAGAGCAAAATAGACTGGAGGTAGAGTGCCTGCTTTGCAAGGGCAAAGCCTTGAGTTCAAAACATAGTCCCACCAAAAAAAATGAATAAATGAAAAATTAAGAAGCGGCCAGGCGCTGGTGGCTCATACCTGTAATCCTAGCTACTCAGAAGGATCATGGTTCAAAAACAGCCCAGGCAAATAGTCTGAGAGACCCTATCTCAAAAAACCCATCACAAAAAAGGACTGGTGGAATGGCTCAAAGTCTAGGTCCAGAGTTCAAATCCAATACCAAAAAAAAAAAAACAGAAAAAGAACAAGAATTCCTTAAATTTCTCCCCAGTTTCCTAATTCTTCTTCCTTTTTAAGCCTACAGCAAATGTCTGTCAGGGAACGTGGGTTGAAATGTTACTTCTCTTCTTCCTGTGGCTGCCCAAGAAGCATCATAACTTCTTTTCTCTGCCCGTCACCATTACTCCTCTTTTATTTGGCATGTTGGGATGTGGCCCAGACCTGATCTGTAAAACTCTGTAATCCCAGCACTCAGGTCTCAGAGGCAGAGGATCCTGGGTTTGACACCAGCCTGGACTACATACATATAGCAACGCCCTGCTCAAACAAACAGCAAAAAACGAATACGAGCACCCTCCTCTGCTCAGTTCATGAGAACAGGCTTTCTATTTCACACTAAAGTGTTGCCTGATTCTAGAAGAATCTATGATCTCTGATTAACTTGTTGGCATGTTGTCCTTTGGCAATGCGAATGACCTCTTTCCTGATCAGATGACCATCTTTGGTGGATAGAGGAGCACCCTTGTTCCTATAATACATGCTGGGAACTTCCAGGTGAGGATCTGCTCGGTTTGAACGGGGCTCCAAATTATCCAGGAAAAAAGAACAAACCCAAGGCCCTGAAAACATAAATTTGTATTTTTGCAGCTGGGCACCTATGGCTCCTGTGGCTCCTGCCTGTACTCCTAGCTACTCAGGAAGCAGAGATTGAGAGGATGGCTCAGACAAACCATTCTCGAGACCCTATCTTGAAAATACCCAACCTATCATTGATGAAATAAAAGAGGAAATTAAAAAGTTCCTGGAAGTCAATGAAAATGAAAACACAACCTACCAGAACCTATGGGACACAGCAAAGGCAGTCCTGAGAGGAAAGTTTATAGCCATGAGTGCAAATATTAAAAAGACTGAAAGATCCCAAATCCATGACCTAATGATACATCTCAAACTCCTAGAAAAACAAGAACAAGCAAATCCCAAAACAACTAGAAGGAGAGAAATAATAAAAATAAGAGCTGAAATCAATGAAATAGAAACCAAAAAACCATACAAAGAATTAATGAAACAAAAAGTTGGTTCTTTGAAAAAATAAACAAAATCGATAGACCCCTGGCAAACCTGACTAAAATGAGGAGAGAAAAAACCCAAATTAGTAGAATCAG
The DNA here is from genome assembly GCF_047511655.1 of Castor canadensis. Taxonomy (NCBI): domain Eukaryota; kingdom Metazoa; phylum Chordata; class Mammalia; order Rodentia; family Castoridae; genus Castor; species Castor canadensis. Next base: position 169,357,045 of record NC_133390.1, on the reverse strand, counting down.
GAATGCAAAAGGGGAGATAACAACAAACACCATGGAAGTCCAGGAAATCATCAGAGACTACTTAGAGAACCTATATTCAAATAAATTTGAAAATCTTAAAGAAATGGACAGATTTCTAGATACATATGATCATCCAAAACTGAACCAAGAGGAAATTAATCACCTGAATAGATCTATAACACAAAATGAAATTGAAGCAGCAATCAAGAGTCTCCCCAGAAAGAAAAGTTCAGGACCTGATGGATTCTCTGCTGAATTCTAAAAGACCTTTAAAGAAGAACTGATACCAACCCTCCTTAAACTGTTCCACGAAATAGAAAGGGAAGGAAAACTGCCAAACACATTTTATGAAGCCAATATTACACTTATCCCAAAACCAGGCAAAGACACCTCCAAAAAGGAGAACTATAGCCAATCTCCTTAATGAACATTGATGCAAAAATCCTCAACAAAAAAATGGCAAACCGAATTCAACAACACATCAAAAAGATTATTCACCACGACCAAGTAGGCTTCATCCCAGGGATGCAGGGGTGGTTCAACATACAAAAATCAATAAACATAATAAACCACATTAACAGAAGCAAAGACAAAAACCACTTGATCATCTCAATAGATGCAGAAAAAGCCTCTGATATCATTTCATGATAAAAGCTCTAAGAAAACTAGGAATAGAAGGAAAGTACCTCAACATTATAAAAGCTATATATGACAAACCTACAGCCAGCATTATACTTAACGGAGAAAAACTGAAACCATTCCATCTAAAATCAGGAACTAGACAAGGATGCCCACTATCTCCACTCCTATTCAACCTAGTACTGGAATTCCTAGCCAGAGCAATTAGGCAAGAAGAAGGAATAAAAGGAATACAAATAGGTAAAGAAACTGTCAAAATATCCCTATTTGCAGACGACATGATCCTATACCTTAAAGACCCAAAAAACTCTACTCAGAAGCTTCCAGACATCATCAATAGCTACAGCAAGGTAGCAGGATATAAAATCAACATAGAAAAATCATTAGCATTTCTATACACTAATAATGAACAAACTAAAAAAGAATATATGAAAACAATTCCATTTACAATAGCCTCAAAAAAATCAAATACCTAGGTGTAAACCTAACAAAAGATGAGAAAGACCTCTACAAGGAAAACTATAAAGTTCTGAAGAAAGAGATTGAGGAAGACTATAGAAAGTGGAGAGATCTCCCATGGTCATGGATTGGTAGAATCAACATAGTAAAAATGTCGATACTCCCCAAAGTAATCTACATGTTTAATGCAATTCCCATCAAAATTCCAATGACATTCATTAAAGAGATTGAAAAATCTACCATTAAATTTATATGGAAACACAAGAGGCCACGAATAGCCAAGGCAATACTCAGTCAAAAGAACAATGCTGGAGGTATCACAATACCTGACCTCAAACTATACTACAAAGCAATAACAATAAAAACAGCATGGTACTGGCACAAAAACAGAAATGAAGACCAGTGAAACAGAATAGAGGACCCAGATATGAAGCCACACAACTATAACCAACTTGTCTTTGACAAAGGCGCTAAAAATATACGATGGAGAAATAGCAGCCTCTTCAACAAAAACTGCTGGGAAAACTGGTTAGCAGTCTGCAGAAAACTGAAACTAGATCCATGTATATCACCCTATACCAAGATTAACTCAAAATGGATCAAGGGTCTTAATATCAGACCCCAAACTCTAAAGTTGATACAGGAAAGAGTAGGAAATACTCTGGAATTAGTAGTTATAGGTAAGAACTTTCTCAATGGAACCCCAGCAGCTCAGCAACTAAGAGATAGATAGCATAGATAAATGGGACTTCATAAAATTAAAAAGCTTCTGCTCAACAAAAGAAATGGTCTCTAAACTGAAGAGAACACCCACAGAGTGGGAGAACATATTTGCCAGCTACACATCAGACAAAGGACTGATAACCAGAATATATAGGGAACTTAAAAAACTAAATTCTCCCAAAACTAATGAACCAATAAAGAAATGGGCAAGTGAACTAAGCAGAACTTTCTCAAAAGAAGAAATTCAAATGTCCAAAAAACACATGAAAAAATGCTCACCATCTCTAGCAATAAAGGAAATGCAAATTAAAACCACGCTGAGATTCCACCTCACCCGTTAGAATAGCCATCATCAGCAACACCACCAACAACAGGTGTTGGTGAGGATTTGGGGAAAAAGGAACCCTCTTACACTGTTGGTGGGAATGTAGACTAGTACAACCACTCTGGAAAAAAATTTGGAGGCTACTTAAAAAGCTAGACGTTGATCCACCATTTGATCCAGCAATACCACTCTTGGGGATATAACCAAAAGACTGTGACACAGGTTACTCCAGAGGCACCTGCACACCCATGTTTATTGCGGCACTAATCACAATAGCCAAGTTATGGAAACAGCCAAGATGCCCCACTACTGATGAATGGGTCAAGAAAATGTGGTATTTATACACTATGGAATTTTATGCAGCCATGAAGAAAAACAAAATGTTATCATTTGCTGGTAAATGGATGGAATTGGAGAACATCATTCTGAGTGAGGTTAGCCTGGCCCAAAAGACCAAAAATTGTATGTTCTCCCTCATATGCAGACATTAGATCAAGGGCAAACACAATAAGGGGGTTGGACTTTGATCACAAGATAAAATCGAGAGCACACAAGGGAGACACCTAAAAAATTAGCTAGCATTTGTCGTCCTCAATGCAGAGAAACTAAAGCAGATACTTTAAAGCAACTGAGGCCAATAGGAGAAGGGGACCAGGAACTAGAGAAAAGGTTAGATCAAAAAGAATTAACCTAGAAGGTAACACACATGCACAGGAAATTAATGTGAGTCAACTCCCTGTATAGCTATCCTTATCTCAACCAGCAAAAACCCTTGTTCCTTCCTATTATTGCTTATACTCTCTCTACAACAAAACTAGAAATAAGGGCAAAATAGTTTCTACCGGGGCGGAGTGGGTGGTAAGGGAGGGGGTGGGGGCAGGGGGAGAAATGACCCAAGCATTGTATGCACATATGAATAATAAATAAAGAAAGAAAGAAAGAAAGAAAATACCCAACCTGAGAAAGGGCTGGCGAGTGGTTCAAGTGGTAAAGTGCCTGTCCAGCAAGTGTGAGGCCCTGAGTTCAAACCCTAGTTTGAAGGGGAAGGAAGAAAATAAAAAAGAAAGGAAAGAAAATTTAGCTGTTGAAACCAGGGAACTGCTGGGCATCACAGGCTCACACCTGTAATCTCAGCTACTTGGGAGGCAGAGCTCAAGAGGATTGAGGTTCAAAGTCAACCCAGGCAAATAGTTCTGGGTTGACCCTATCTTGAAAATACCCAACATAAAAAAGGACTGGTGGAGTGGCTCAAGTGGTAGAGCACATGCCCAGCAAGCATGAGGCCCTGAGTTCAAACCCCAGTACCAAAAAAAAAAAAAAAAAAAAAAAAAAAACAGGGAACCAGGCCCTAGATCCTAAGCCTTAGTTAAGTCCTCAATACAGTTAAAGTATAGGGTAAGCCTTATTACAAACTTAAATTCAAATTTGCGAGGAAATTTTAGTTCCATTCCAAGCATCGCTCTCATAAGCAAACAAATGTCCTCAGGTTAAATCTTCTATTCCCCACTGTGCCTGGTAGAGGACCCCTGTGCTCAGCTGCCAGCTCTCTGAAGTACAGGCCTCCATCCTGAGCCTCTATCTAGGGTTAGCTGAGAAGCAGGACTGGTTAAGAGGCAGCCCCTAAAGCCAAATTACTAGGTTTAAAATCTAGCTGGGCTGTGACCTGAAGTGAATTACTCAGTCTCCATATCTCAGGTTCTTCTGAACCTTCCTTTCAAAGTTTGACAATATCTGTGGGGAATGCAGACGCCTGAGGCTCAGAAGCTCCATCTGTGGCACCAGGGACCATTTGTCCTCCAGTGCCAGTTTCCACAAAAGGGAAACTGGGTCCAGCTTGGTCATCTAAATAAAGACCAGAAAGACTGAGGCCTATAATCCCAGCTCTTCAGGAGGGAGGCAGAAATCAGGAGGATGGAAGTTTGAGACCAGCTGGGAGGGGGTAGGGAGGAAGGAGGCATAGGGAGGGAAATTGAGATCTGAGGTGAAACTCAAGACCGGATCTGAAAAACTACTAAAGCACCAAGGGCTGGTGGAGTGGCTCAAGTGGTGAGTGTCTGCCTAGCAAATGGGAGGCTCTGAGTTCAAATTGCAATATCCAAAAAAACAAAAATAATAAATAAAATAATAATAAGATAAAGTCCAAAAGAGAGCCTGGTTCTCCCAGAGTCTCCTGAAATTTCAATCACATACAGCTTTCAGATTTTCTTTCTCTTTTCTTTTCTCTTCCCCACTCCCCTGGTGCTGGGTATGGGATGCAGGGGCTCAGGTATAAGACAGCACTCTACCACTGAGCTACACTTCAAACCTGCCTTCGGGATTTTTTTTTTTTTTTTTGCAGTACTGGAGTTTGAACTCAGGGCCTCACCATGAGCCACTCCACCAGCCCCATTTTGTGTTGTGTTTTTTTTTTTTGAGACAGGGTCTCACAAACTATTTTCCCAGGCTGGCTTCAAACTTCAATCCTCCTGATCTCTGCCTCCTGAGTAGCTAGGATTACAAGCATGCGTTACCAGGTTGTGTTTTTTTGTGGAACTGGGATTTGAATTTAGGACTTCATACTTGGAAAGCAAGTGCTCTACTGCTTGAGCTACACCTCCAGTCCCTGCCCTCAGGATTTTCAACACAGTCCCAAAGCACCTTATCCTCATTTACTTCATTTTCTTCTTCAAATTGATTCACTTTTTTTTAATTTCACTTTTTTTTTTTTTTTTTTTTTTTGGTGGGACTGGGGTTTGAACTCAGGGCTTTGAGCTTGCAAAGCAGGCGCTCTACTGCTCGAGCCACATTTCTAGTCCATCTCACTCTGGTTATTTTGGAGATGGGGTTTTGCAAACTATTAGCCCAGGCTGGCCTCAAGCCTAGATCCTTCCAATCTTCAACCTCCCAAGTAACTCTTTCTTTTCTTTTTCTTTTTCTTTCTTTCTTTTTTTTTTTTTTTTTTTTTTTTGTGGTACTGGGGTTTGAACTTGAGTCTTTGAGCTTGAGCATACTAGGAAAGCCCTCCACCACTTGAGTCATCCCTTAGTCCAAGATGGGCTTGTGATCCAAGTCAAGCCTTTAGAACTCCATTCTTTTGTTGTTGCGTCTTGTTCTTTGTTTTCTTGATCCAGGAAGTCACCGCTTAGGCCAGGTTTACATGGAAGTCCAGATGTTCCTGCCTCAGCCTTCCAAGTGACGGTATTACAGACATGTGCCACCACACCCGCTGACACCCAAGTCTTCTTTTTATTAGTGCATCTTAACTGCACAATGTGAGGTGTCACTGTGACCTTTCCATACACACGCAGGGTCACGAATTGCTTTCTTACCATCCCTTCCTCCACCCTCCCTTTTTATTCTTCTTGTAATTTTTTTCTCGTTCTTGTAGCTTTTTAAAGTGGGTTTCATTATGACCTTTTCATATGACATACTTTAATCATATTCTGCCCTGCTCACTTTTCTCCTCCCACCTCCCACTAGCCTCCCAGTTGTTCCCATTAACAATTATATCCATTTATGACTACACTTTTTTTTTTTCCTGTGGTACTGGGGATTGAACCCAAGGCCTCAGACATGCTAGGTAAACACTAAACAACGGAGCTACATCCCCAGCACTTGTGTTGGGTACTTTTGAGACAGGGTCTCACTTATATTTTTGTTCAGGCTGGCATCAAACGGTGATCCTCCTGATATTTGCCTCCTGAGTAGTTAGGAATACAGGTGGGCACCTCCAGAATGTGATACTTATTCCTCTGGAGTTGCTTAGTTGGTAGGGAGTAAACAAATAGCTTTTGAGACTACCACTTGGGAAACTTCTGCCTAGAAATAAAGGTAGGACTCAGAAAAGTAGAGATAAAAGATGAAAAGAAAGAATAAATAAGGCATGTTGCCTAGATCCAACCATGCCTGAAGCTGAACAACTCTGAATTTTTAAGCTATGCAAGCTAATAAATCTTTCCTGAACATTGGTTTTTTGTTTTTTTGGTTTTTTTTTTTTTTTGGCCCTCTGTTATTTACAAATGACTAATAGAACATTTTACATATATAGTAAATGGGAGGATTATAACAGATGCTATAGCTTGTCTACTCAAAAAATAATCTCCCTTTTCAAACAAGAATTCTAAACAAAAAGAAAGAATAAATAAATCAATAAAAATAAATAGAACCAGAATTCTGCTGTTGCAGAATTCACCTTCCTCCTAGTGGCCATGTGCTCACAGGAGGATGGATCCCAGGCCCAGCCCTGGTGTTGGGGGGACCATAAAGGATAGATAAGAGACAATCGTGGCAACAGACAACTGTGCAGTGACTGCTATGGGCACAGTTATGGGATGCCCTCCAGCCAGCAAGACAAGGGTTAAGCTCTTTCTGTTCTTTCTCTGCTTTCCTTTCTTCCTTCCTTTTTTTCTTTCTAAACAGGGTTTTGCTCACAGTCCAGGCTAATCTTTTTTGGTTTTTGGTTTTTCTTTTTTTATAGGACTGGAGTTTGAACTCAGGGCCTCACGCTTGCTAGGCAGGCTCTCTTACCCCTTGTGTTGGGTGTTTTTGAGAGGGTCTCAAGAACTGTTTGCCCAGGCTTGTTTTGAACCATGATCCTCCTGGTCTCTGTCTCCCAAGTAGCTAGGATTACAGGTGTGAGCCACTGGTGCCTGGCATCCAGGTTAATCTGAAACTCACCATCCTCCAGCCTCAACCTCCTGTGTCCTGGGATTCCAGGCAGGCGGCCCACACCCACTCAGGAAAGCTCTACTGAGGCTCCTGGGGAATTATGGTCTCATCCACAGAGACATGGGACTCATGATAAATCTGGAATTATGAGTTGCATTCTGGCACCTGATGTGCAAAGCCAACACACAGCAGCACCTCATCGCTGCCAGCAGAGTGGTTATATACTATCTGTGACCCTACTGCCCAGGCTGGAGAAATACTGTCCACTGATAATGGGAGCAACAGAAAGCCAGCTCTGGGGTCTAGAGTCAGGAGAATCCTGTTCCAAAGCAGATAAGACACGGGGCTTGGGTGCAGCTCAGTGGGAGAGCCCATGCTTAGCATGCACAGGGTCCTGAATTCAAGCACCAGCACTGAAGGAAGAAAGGAAGGCCTATGGACTGACAGTGTGGGAGCTGGGGTTTTATGTAGTCCCCTAAATGGAGCCTTGGAAGAATAAGGAAAGAACACTTGAGTTCTCTTCCAACCCAGGACACCATACAACTTGGGGAGGAGAAAATAATGTAAAGAACATGGCGGATATGGTGGTACATGCCTGAGAAGGTGGAGCCTGGAGGGTACAGAGTTCAAGCCCGCTCAGACAAAGACAGTGGCCAGACCTGTCTCAAAAGCAAAATAAAAACAAAAGGGCTGAAGTGTGGCTCAAGTGATAGAGCACTGCCTTGTATGCACAACGCCCTGGGTTCAATTCTCAGTACTAAAAGGAAAAAAGAAAGGTGTTGGGGGGGAGAAAATGGAAGGGAAAGGAAAGGAAAGGAAAAGAAGGTCTGGGGTTGTGGCTCAAGTGGTAGAGCATCTGCCTAGCAAACAGGAGGCCCCAAGTTCAAACCTTAGTACCTCCACTATGAGATACATCCTAGCCACCATGCTGCTTTTCTTTTCTATTTATTTATTTTCTTTTTTGCAGTACTAGGTTTTGAACTCAGGGTCTCATGCTTGCTAGGCAGGGGCTTTACCACTTGAGCCACTCCACCAGTCCTATTTTGGTTTCTTTGTTGTTGTTTGGTTGGTTTTTGGCTTCTTCTTTTTTTTTTTTTTTTGCAGTACTGGGGCTTGAACTCAGCCACTCCGCTAGCCCTTTTTTATGTAGGTTTTTTTTCAAGACAGGATCTCATGGAACTATTTGCCTGGGCTGGCTTCAAACCAAGATCCTCCTGATCTCTGCCTCCCAAGTAGCTAGGATTACAGGTGTGAGCCACCGGTGCCCAGCTAGTTTTTTGATTTTTGAGACAGGGTCTCACTATATTTTCCAGGCAGGCCTGGAATTCAGTATGTAGCCCAGACTGGCCTCAAACTCAGGATCCCTCTATCTCAACCTCCCAAGTGCTAGCATTACAGGCTCTGGTTTTTGTTTTTAAGGGGAAGGCCCTGTCTGATTCAAGGTGAACACTCCAAAGACTTTGCTCTCCAGTGTCTCCAAATCCTCAGGAGACATAAAGGGATTTCTCTGTCCTCATCATGCTTCTCTTCCCACCTCAGTCCAGAAGGAAATACTGAAAGTAGTGCCTGCGGGAGCCACTCAGCATCAGCAAGCAAAAGACCATTATTGTGTGCTACTGTCTGAAAGATGGGCCAGTCCAAATGAAGTCAGGAGTGTTGCCAGTTCAAACCACAAACTGGGTTCAGACCCCCAAGATTACAAGGCCTCCAAGCCTGAGCTGAGCTCCAGAGCAGAGCAGAAGGAAGAGGGGCGAGTCTCCCTGAGGCTCTCCATGGCCCGCCCTGGAGCATCCACTATGTGAATCAGTGAGGCAAGCCCTTTCCCAGGTTGTTAACTCTGTATCTGCCAGTGGGCCACAGCTGCCTTCCTCTCTGGGAAGGGCTATCCCAGAACCTCTTCCAGGTTCTGCAGGAGTAAGTGACAAGGCTATAAATGGGTGTCAGGGAGATATGTTGTTTTCATACCACATGACAACATAATATGCAGATGCCAATACAACCTACCCTTTCCACTTGGCCGTCTCAGGGGTCTTTTCTGTAGTTTTTTTTTTTTTTAATTGGAAGACTGCACTCCAGCATTTTATAGACAGACCATAATATATTTAATGCAGGGAGTTTGGGAATCACCTGGAATGCTTGTTAAAGCACAGATTGTCAGGCTTCCCCCTGGAGTTGCTCACCAGTAGACCTTGGTAAGGTCCAAGCATGCAGTGTGTGTGTGTGTGTGCGCGCGCACGCGCGCACACCCTGAGGTCAAACTCAGGGCCTTTGCACACACTGGGCAAACACCCTACCACCCAGTCATGTGCCTTTTTTTTTTCTTTTTTGGTGGTTTTGAGGTTTTGAACTCAGAGCAAGGGCTCTACCTCTAGAGCCATGCCCCCAGTCTTATAACATGCATTTTAAATAAGTTCCCAGCTGAGACGGTGGCTGCCTGGGAACCACACGCAGAACCACTCAGAACTAAACCATAGCCCTGTGTTCTTTTATGCTGTTGGCTGCTTTTGGCTGTTCCTAGTGATGTTACAGTGACTGTCCTTGACACAAAGGCTTCCTAATGCATTTGCTCTTGATCATTTATTGCTCCATTATTTTCACTACAGCCAGGGTGATCTTTCCAGAATGCATATCTGCCCAGGTGTGGTAATGCATCCTGGAATCCCAGCATTCAGGAGTCAGAGGCAGGAGAATGGCAACTTCAAGGCCAGCCTGGGCTAATGGCATAGTAATATATATATAGAGAACATTTGTAAACGCTACAATGTATCCCCACCCAGCACAACAATAAATAAATAAATAAATAAATAGATCATGGGATAGAAGAATCTGACCCAATCTGGGGGAGAGGAAGAGCTACAGAACAAGAAAAACATGGACTCCTAAGCTGAGCAACAGCCATTCAAACCCAGCGTCATCATTTATGTGCTGTGTGACCTTAGACAAGTCACATAACCTCTCCAGGCTCATCTTCCAAACAGGGACCATCAAATGTACCTTGCAGATGTCCAATAGGTGGCAAATGTGACAACACATGCAAGCAGCCTAATACGGTGGGCACTGAGCCAGCAGTGCATCTCTTTCATTCAACAAATCCCAACACACCCCTCAGCATCCACTTCTGGGTAGGGGTGAGGGGCAGTTTATCATAGGTCACAGGTTGGTTTTTTGGGGAAGAAAGCAAAGGTTTATTAGGATGCCATTGAACCGGGATAGAATGGAGTCCTACAGGAAGGCGCATATGCCCAGATCACAGAGAGTTTTGATCTGGTGTCTTATTGTTTGTTTGGCTGTTTTTGCTAATTCATAGCTAGAGCCTCAAAGGTTGATAAATGCGCTAGGGCTTGAAAGCAGCTTTGTTTTTCTTGGCGGGTTAAGATAGAACAAAAAGAAGGAAAAATTGCATTTCATCACTCCTGTGGTTTAAGGAGAAAGAGGCCAAACAAGTCAATTAGCTGGTGAGTGCACCGCAGGCATGTGGCTGAGGGCTCTCCTGCCGGCATAGCACCGCAGAGTCTCTAACAGCCAGGATTTTCACCTGGCATTATCAGAATGTTCAAATACACCACCCATGGTACAAGTAGCACTTCTTCCCTGTGCCATGTTCAGAACCTCTGGTTTCATTCCAGCAGTTTAAGTTTTGAAGGAGGCATGAGTGAGGATCAAAAGGGGTGACTGAAATCTACACCTTCCTGGGGCTGGGCAGGTCCTCAGCATACCCGAACTGGGTCCTGACTCAACCTGGTGGGCAATGTCTCCAACACTCCCTGAGTCAAGAAAGCAGAAATCTGGATGCCAGTAGCCCATGCCAGTAATCCTAACTACTTGGGAGGCCGAGATTGGGAGGATCAAGGTTTGAAGCCAGCCTAGGCAAATAGTTCCTAAGACCTATCTGCAAAATGGACTAGAGGTGTGACTCAAGCAGTAGAGCTCTTCAAATCCCTGAGTTCAAACCCCAGTCCCACAAAAAAAAAAAAAAAAGAGGAAAAAGAGGGAGGAGTGAATCTAACTAAGATATATTGTAAGCACTTTTGTAAATGTCACAATGTACCCCTGGTTCAGCTATAATATGCTAATAAATCAAGGAAAGAGAGAGAGAAAAAAAAAAGAAAGAAAAGCATAAGAAAAGCATAAGATTCTCCCTAGAGCCTGGACCCAGGTTTTGAGAGAGACTTAAAAAAAATAAAATTCTGAATACAAAATTAGGTGTAGGCCATTACGATAGGAAAAGGTTCCACGGAGCTGAGCAGTCACCATGCATGACTTCACCTAGGAGCGGGAATTCAAGGGTACCTTCTAGCTGTGTGACAGACCGGTGATGGCGAGAGCCCATACAGGGAGAGTGGGGAGGTGAGGAGGGCCCCGTGCCAGAGCTGCAGCAATGCCAAGGTGCTCATGGTCCTGGGGGTCCCCAGAGAGATGAGAAGAACGTGACGTGAGCACTTCCGGCCCATGCTGCAGACCCTGGCTAAGAACAAGGGTCAGGGAACCTGTGAGGATCACGCCCAGGGTCTTTAGGTGTTTGACAAGGAAGGGAGCAGTGCTGTCATGGGAGCCAAAATCTGTCATGCCCTTGTCACACTGGGTGACAAGATGAGGAAGAAGTAGACATGCTGGTGGCAGGACAGCATTGGTTGTACCAACTATGACGAGCTGAATGGCCAGGATGTTCCCAGTATCCCCAGAGCCCGTGCCTTGCCCTGTGTGACCTGTTTGTGTGGCCCCAGAAGCGTCCTCTGCTCCCTGTCACAGCACCTTAATCATCTGATCCCTCTTGGGTGATGTTTGCCATTGGCATCACTAAATAAATTTGCTCTCTTTGCCCCCACCCCTAAAAATGAGGTATAAAGCTGAATGCTGATTTAAGATGAGAACAGAAATTACACACACAGAACAACAAGCGCTACAGTGGCCACAGTCTAAATGCTTCCAGTGATCCAGCAGTCCTCCACCTCTTCATTGAGCAGGGCGGACTATGTGACCAGTAGAGTGAGGTGCAAGTCAGGCCACTGCAGCCTCTCGCTCCCTTTATTATTTGTTTATTATTTATTTATTTTGCAGTGGTGCGGATCAAACCCAAGATTTAGCCCATGTCAGGCAATCACTCTACCACTAAGCTACATCCTCAGCCCTTGGACTTTTAGACACGTTCTCTCTGTGTAGCCCAGGTTGGTCTTAAATTCGTGATCTTCCTGCCTTAGATTCTCCAATGCTGGGATTACAGACATGTGCCACCATGCTGCTTAGTTTTAGTTTCTCTTTCTTTTTTTTTTTTTTTTTTTTTGTGGGACTGGGGGAGCTTGAACTCAGGGTTTCACACTTGCAAGCAGGCACTCTACCACTTGAGCCACACCTCCAGTCCATTCTACTCTGGTCATTTTGGAGATGGGGAATCTTGCAAACTATTTGTCTGGACTGGCCTCAACCCTCAGTCCTCCTGGTCTCAGTCTCCCAAGTAGCTAGGATTACAGACCTGAGACACTGGAGCCAGCATTCTCTGTTTCTTTTCTTTTTTTTTTGGCAGTCCCAGGGTTTGAACTCTGGGCCTACACCTTGAGCCACTCCACCAGCCCTTTTTGTTGTGATGGGTTTTTTCGAGATAGGGTCTCAAGAACTATTTCCCTGGGCTGGCTTGAACCTCGATCCCCCTGATCTCTGCCTCTTGAGTAGCTAGGATTACAGATGGGAGTCACTGGCACCTGGCCTCATTCTCTGTTGTGTTTTTTGTTGTTGTTGTTTTGTTTTGTTTTTTTAATGTCTATAAAATAAGCTTATTCGTTTGGGAGCAGCAGGCTCCCATCCAGGCTCTGAACTTCTGGAACTGCTTCTCTGGCCCGCGACCTTGGTGACCTTGAGCTCGTTGAAGCGCAGTCTTGCTCACCATGATGATGTCGCCGATCTGGACGTCCCTGAAGCAGGGGACAGGTGCACCGACATGTTCTTGTGGCACTTCTCCAAGCGACTGTACTTGCGGATGAGGTGCAGGACTCCCAGCGGTGACAGTGGCCTCTGCTCTGCATCTCGGTCACCACGCCGGGCAGGATCCCCCTCGGATGGAGACGGTACTGGCGAAGGCATTTCTTGTCAGCATAGGCGCCCTCGTGGCCTTTTCGGACATCTTAAGCCCACACTGATGTCCCGTGGTCCCTGGGGAGCTTCTCCATGCCACTTTCTCCCAGCAGGACCCTCTTCTTGTCTCGAATGGTAGGCTGCTGTCTGAACTCCCGCCATCTTTCCAGCCGCCTGAAAAAAGCTGTTTCTTAAATCACTTTCTTAGCAGAGAAGTCGGTGGTCATGTAGGCAAGAGACAGAAACCCCCAGCCAACCGCCAGCAGTAGGCGCAGGGGCTGAACTTTCAGCTTGGCAGCTCCAGCCTGCAGCCTGCCTGTAAGAGCTGAGACTCCCTGAGCCACAGGCTCCCAACATGCCACTCCTGAACCCTCAGAGACCCTGACACCAACACTTAGTTTTTATTTTTTTAATTGTTGTTGGTGGCACTGGGGTTTGAACTCGGGGCCTCACACTTGCTAGGCAGGTGCCCTACCACTTGAGCCACACCACCAGCCTTTTTTTTTTTTTTTTTAATTTACATTTGTTTATTCACATGTGCATACATTGTTTGGGTCATTGCTCCCCCCTACCCCCCACCCCCACCTTTCCCCCCCATTTTCTTTTTTGTGATTTTTTTTTTTTTTCGAGATAGGGTCTCTCAAACTATTTGCCCAGGCTGGCTTCGAACCTCAGTCCTCTTGATCTCTGCCTCCTGAGTAGTTAGGATTACAGGCGTGAGCCACAGGACCTGGCAGGATCAATGTCTACGAAGCTGCTACATGGTGAGGCACAGTGCCAGCCAGCCGTAGATCTAACACAGTGGCCTTCCGACGCCTGTCCTTTTCTTCTGCCTCTCTTAGGTCATTTACCAGAAATGCTCACATATGCTGAATATTCCTGGTTCATCCCCTGCGTGGACTCCACTAAACCCTACAACTCCAGCACTGCTGGGTCCCTGCTCCCAGAGGGTGTGGAGCATGAGGAGGAGCTCTAGCCATATTTGTTGAGTAAATGAATACGACCCTTGCAAGAGTAATATCACATCATTTTATTTTTTGCTGTGCTGGAGATGGAACCCAGGGCCTTGCATGCTGGGCAAGTGCTCTATCACTGAGCCACACCCCCAGTCCCTCATCCTTTTACTTCCAAAAACCAGACGCTCAGATACATTAAGTAGCTTAAGATCACACAGCTAAGCCGGTGCTGGTGGCTCACGACTATAATCGTAGCTTCTGGAGAGGCAGAGATCAGGAAGACTGAGGTTCAAAGCCAGCCGGGGCAAAGAGTTCACAAGACCGTATCTCAAAAATATCCAACACAAAAAACAACTGGTGGAGTGGCTCAAGTGGTAGAGTGCCTGCCTAGCATGCGTGAGGCCCTAAGTTCAAACCCCAGAGCCACAGCTAGAAATAACAGTCTGTTTCCTCTATGTAAAGCCTGTAGAGTCTGCAATGTCCTGTAATACAAATGTTTTCCAGGTACCAAATGCGTACTAAATGCTAATGAGTGCAGACTGAGGAGCTAATGACAAGGTATGTCTTTAGTCAGATAAAAGCCTCTAAGGAAAGAAAGACAATGGCAGGGTGGAGGGCCAGAGGAAATCATGTATCACCTCCCTTGTCTCAACAGTAATTTGGATACCAGTATTTTATAAAGAAGAAGGAGGGGGGAAAAAGCCATGTGTGGTGGTACATATTTGTAATCCCAGCACTTGGGAGGCTGAAGCAGGATGATCTAGAGTTTTTTTGCCTTTTTTTTTTTTTTTCAGTACTGGGGCTTGAACTCAGGGTCTTCACCTTGAGCCACTCCACCAGCCCTTTTTTTTTTTTCTTTTATTATTCATATGTGCATACAAGGTTTGGGTCATTTCTACCCCCTGCCCCCACCCCCTTCCCTTACCACCCACTCCGCCCCCTCCCTCTCCCCCCCACCCCCTCAATACCCAGCAGAGACTATTTGCCCTTATCTCTAATTTTGTTGTAGAGAGAGTATAAGCAATAATAGGAAGGAACAAGGGTTTTTGCTGGTTGAGATAAGGATAACTATACAGGAATTTGACTCACATTAATTTCCTGTGCATGTGTGTTACCTTCTAGGTTAATTCTTTTTGATCTCACCTTTTCTCTAGTTCCTGGTCCCCTTCTCCTATTGGCCTCAGTTGCTTTTAAGGTATCTGCTTTAGTTTCTCTGCGTTAAGGCACCAGCCCTTTTTGTAATGGGTATTTTCGAAATAGGGTCTCTTGAACTATTTGCCTGGGCTGGGTTAGAACTGTGATCCTCCTGATCTCTGCCTCCTGAGTAGCTAGGATTACAGGCATGAACCCCGGGAGCCCAGCAGGATCTAGAGTTTGAGGCCAGACTGGGCAGCATAGTAAAACTTTGTCTCAAAAAAAAAAAAAAAAAATGAACCAAACCACTTTAAAAGTGCCCAGAGATTAAAAGTTGGAACCAGTAAGGTTTATGTTTCATTTCAGGCATTATAGTTAAAAACTGGGTTTGTTGGTTTTTAAAAGTCTATGTAACAATAATTAATGTGCGGTTTTGAACAATGATACAGTCTCTAGATTGACGCACACAGTTTGGGGTCAGCTACTCCAGGAACCCTGCACAGCTCTCTGTACAACATTTTCTTTCCATCAAAGTATTCACAGTCAAGGTCAAAGTCAGCCAAAAGTCCCAGTAGCCTGGGGCTTGTGGTGGGTCACATGACTGCTCTAGCTTCCTCTGAACTCTGATTCTCTGAAATTGCAATGATTTAGAAGGATTCTGCATATTCCAATTAGGCGTGTGTAATCTAATTTTGGAGCAGTGGAACTTGCAAGTTCGTCTAAATGTGTTTGGAACAAACATTCAGCCTTTGAAAATTAATAGACTTGTCCACTTGGCTGTTACTCCTGAAAGTCTCTTCAGCGTCAAACACAGGGTCTGGAACACATTAGGCATTCAGTAAATTTATAAAATTGTTGACTGGAATGAGAGTTGTTAGACTCTGAAAGAAAACGGATCGCTCAGTGTTTCCACAAACTCCTCTTTGCGGCTCAAAGCCTTGGGTCTGCCCAAATCCAAGTCACAGCTACTGATTGAACCTCCTGATCACCATTCTGTTCCCTGGGAACAAGTACTTCGCTTCTTTCTAGAATTCCACCCCTCCAACCCCCAATCCAGGTGTTTTGAAGGGCTGATTCCATTCCTGGCCCAACAGATGGGGATGCACTTGGATTTGGTCCAACATTGGCGGTTCTCCTCCATAGAGAGACACGGTCCCACCCCCACAGAGCCAATCTGCCCCCTAGTACACTGTTTCTTTTGCAGCAATTTAGGTTCACAGCAAAACAGAATGCAAACCACAAAGTTCCTACTTATGCCCGTCCCTACACACACACCACCTCACCACTGCCACATCACACGCCACAGTGGTGCCTGCTTAGATTTTTGTTGTTGTTGTTTGAGGGTTGAACACAGGGTCTTCACCTTGAGCCACTCCACTAGCCCTATTATTTTGTGAAGGGTTTTTGAAGATAGGGTCTCAATCAAGAACTATTTGTCCAGGCTGACTTTGAACTGCGATCCTCCTGATCTCTGCCTCCTGAGTACCTAGGATTACAGGCGTGAGCCACCAGCGCCCGGCAGCGTTGAACAGAGCTTGGGTTTGGAAGAATGTCTAGGACGTGTGTGCTAATGGCGCACACAAAATAGTTTTATCGAGGCGCTGAATGGATTCTTCCCCATTATTGGCAGTAACACATTGTTACAACTTTCTACCTTCTTGGTTGTTTTTCAATAAATTCTTCACTTGATTCTTACCATATCTCATTATCAGTTCCTTTTTTTTCCACATAAGGAAATTGAGGATACAACAGATGAAAGTTTACCCAAGGACACTATAATTTTGGGTTCTTCTATTTGTTTTGAGAAAGAGTTTTACTGTGTTGTTTAGACTGGCCTCAAACTCTCAATCCTCCTGCCTCAGCCTCCTGAGTGCTGGGATTATAGACATACACCACCACACCTGACTAGTCACGATTCTTCACAAGAGCCAGAACCTAAAATCAAATTGGCTTATCAAGAGAATCCACCGGTGCACCTTATTGTAAGGGTACAAGTGGTACCAGCCTCAGATGTGGATGGATTCAGAGACTCACAGTGAGGTCAGCACTCGATCCCTGTCTC
The DNA here is from genome assembly GCF_047511655.1 of Castor canadensis. Taxonomy (NCBI): domain Eukaryota; kingdom Metazoa; phylum Chordata; class Mammalia; order Rodentia; family Castoridae; genus Castor; species Castor canadensis. Next base: position 169,340,034 of record NC_133390.1, on the reverse strand, counting down.
TTGGTCCCCTGAATTCACCTCATTCTTCTTGTCTACTCCTTTTTTGTTTTGAGACAGGGTCTCCTTATGTAGTGCAGGTTGGCCTCAAACTCTCTTTTTTTTTTTTTTTGGTGGTACTAGAGTTTGAATTCAGGGCCTCCTGCTTGCTAAGCAAGCATTCTACCACTTGAGCCACACCGCCAGCCCTTTATGGCCTCAAATTTTCATTCCTCCTACCTCAGCCTCCTGAGTGCTGGGATTACAGACGTGTGCCACCACACCACACATTAGTTTCATTTGTACTTAGGCTTTCTCCATGTGGTGGTCCACAACAGAAAAAAATCCATACCCACACCACTAAACAGAAAAAGGACACTCTTTTCTTTGTATTTCTAGAAAACATCTCAGGACTGACCTCATTGGACTGCCTTGGATAGCAAGGACGGATGCCCATCTTTGAGCCACTCCCCCGGACCAGAGATGAATTTTAGGGGCTGACCTGAGTATCTTTCTTATTCCTAGAACTGGAGAAGTCAGCCTCCCCAGGACCACAGAGGTCACATGGGCTGTGGGGGTGGGGACTCCCCCTCTCTGCTCCCCAGGGGAAACCTGGCTGAGCTGCTTCCTGGAGGCGGAGGAGTTGCCAGGTAGACAGAGCTACAAACAGGCCAGGCAGGACCACGCAGGGCCCACGGTTTCCCAGGGCTTTGCTCACTGTGCACCACAGCCACCCAGCACCGCCTGTTGCCTAGGAACTCATGTTTGAGAAGTCATAACAAGTAAACACGGGCCAGAGGAGAAGTCAGCAGGAGAACCAGGCATAAAGGGAGAGGCTCAGAAGGTGGGGAAGACATTCACCGTTTGGCAGGGTGGTCTCATTCACCTTGCAGAGTTGTGATAACTGCCAAATGGAGTGCAGGTGTGGTGGAGGGAAGGCTATTGGTGAGCATTTGTTTCAATCTTGAGAAAGAGTCTCGCTATGTGGCACAGGCTGGCCTTGAACTTGTGGTCCTTCTGCCTCATCCTCCCAATGATGTTTGAGATGCAGGAGGTGGGAAACTGAAGGTCAGCAAATGGACCCAGTTTTGAGAAGTTCATCCCAAATCTGCAGGCTGATGGATTAGATAATGATTCTCCATCTTCCTCCTCCTCCTCCTCCTCCTCCTCCTCCTCCTCGTCCTCCTCCTCCTCCTCCTCGTCCTCCTCCTCCTCCTCCCTCCTCCTCCTCCTCCTCGTCCTCCTCCTCCTCCTCCTCGTCCTCCTCCCTCCTCCTCCTCCTCCTCGTCCTCCTCCTCCTCCTCCCTCCTCCTCCTCCTCCTCCTCGTCCTCCTCGTCCTCCTCCCTCCTCCTCCTCCCTCCTCCTCCTCCTCATCCTCCTCCTCCTCCTCCTCCTCCTCCTCCTCGTCCTCCTCCTCCTCGTCCTCCTCCTCCTCCTCGTCCTCCTCCCTCCTCCTCCTCCTCCTCGTCCTCCTCGTCCTCCTCCCTCCTCCTCCTCCTCCTCGTCCTCCTCCCTCCTCCTCCTCCTCCTCGTCCTCCTCCTCCTCCTCCTCATCCTCCTCCTCCTCCCTCCTCCTCCTCCTCGTCCTCCTCCTCCTCCTCATCCTCCTCCTCCTCCTCGTCCTCCTCCTCCTCCTCCTCCTCGTCGTCCTCCTTCTCCTCCTCCTCGTCGTCGTCCTCCTCCTCCCTCCTCCTCCTCCTCATCGTCGTCCTCCTCCTCCCTCCTCCTCCTCCTCCTCCTCCTCCTCTTCCTCTGTCCTCCTGCTTCTTGTCTTCCTCTTTTCTTTTTTTAAAGCAGTTTCATTGTTGTGCAATTTATATGCCATAGCATCCATAAAAGCATCTCCTTTAAAACAGTGTATGGGGCTGGTGGAGTGGCCCTGAGTTCAAACCCAAGTACTGCCAAAAAAAAAAAGTTGGGGGAGCAGATACTATTTGATGATTGACAGTATGTTTTTAGTGCAGTGCATGTTTTTGTTTTGTTTTTTTCCTTTTGGTACTGGGGATTGAACTCTTGAGCCACTCCACAGCCCTGTTTTGTGTTGAGTATTTCAAGATAGGGTTTCAAGAACTATTTCCCTGGCTGGCTTTCAGCCTTGATCTTCCTGATCGCTACCTCCTGAGTAGCCAGGATTACAAACTAAACTATTCTGAACAGCAGGACACAGAATGATCTCATTAATTTTTCCTCTCATAGTTTTCCATTCTGTGAATCAATGATCAGCAAAATAAAACCCATGGACACATCTGGCCCCCATTTTATTTATTTATTTATTTATTTTTGTGGTACTGGGGTTTGAACTCAGGGCTGACACCTTGAGCCCTTGTTTGTGATGGGTTTTTTGAGATAGGGTCTCTTGAACTATTTCCTGGGGTGGGCTTCAAACCATAATCCTCCTGATTGTCTGCCTCTGAGTAGCCAGGATCATAGGCGTGAGCTCCCACTTTAAATAACGTTTTAGTTGAACACAGCCATGGCCATTCATTTATATATTGCATGACTGCTTGTGAGGTAGAACTGCAGACTAGTTACGCTGGAGAACTCTAGGCCTGCAAAGCCTAGAGTAGTTACTGTGCAGCCATTTATAGAAAATGTTCATTCACTCTAGTTTCTTCAATGACCACTTCACGATGAGCTTGTGACCCTGTGTGCAAATAACATTTCAGTGAATAACCTAACGTGTAATTTCGCATGCATGCTCCTACTTCCTGTTTTCTTCTTTTCAGCCAAGACCGGCCTTGAACTTGTGATCCTCCTGCCTCAGCCTCCCTGCTTCTAGAATCGCAGGGACAGGCCACCACACGCCGTACCTGGCTCCTGTGTGCACATTTCTCGCAGGGAGGAGAAATCCTAGAGACATTTGTTCCTCAGTTTGTAAATACCCTACTCCGATCTGTGTTCACTGGGCCTTCTCCCCATGTGTCTTGTCGTTTGTTTGCTTGTTTGGTGGGACTGGGCTTTGAACTCAGGGTTTCATGCTTGCAAAGCAGGCGTTCTACTACTTGAGCCACAGCTTCAACTCACTTTGCTAGGATTATTTTGGAGATGGAGTCTTGAGAACTATTTACCTGGCTGGTCTCAAATTGTGATCCTCCTGATCTCAGCCTCCCAAGTAGCTGGGATTACAGGTGTGAGCTCCAGCACCTGGTTTATTTGTTTTTGTTTTGAGACAGAGTCTGCCTCCTCCTGCCTCAGCTTTCCGAGTACTGGGATTGCAGGTGTAATCCCTGGCAGGAGGATAGAGAGTTCAAGGGCAGCCTTGACTGTGTAGTGAGACACTGTCTCAAAAAAATAAAATGAAGCCAGCCACCAGTGGCTCACACCTATAATCCTAGCTAGTCAGGAGGCAGTGATCAGGAGGATTATGGTTTGAAGCCAGCCCAGGGAAATAGTTCAAGAGACCCTATCTCAAAAAACTCATTACAAAAAAAGAGCTGGTAGAGTGGCTGAAGGTGAAGACCCTAAGTTCAAGTCCCAGTACCACAAAAATAAATAAATAAATGTGGTGGTACGTGACTGTAATCCCACACTGGGAGGCTGGGACAAGAGGATGGTGAGTTCCAGGCCAGTCTGGGCTACATAACCAATAAATTAATTAGCTAATTAATTTCCTTCTAAAATAGCAATAGCCAATTTTATTATCATGACATAACATTTATGAGTGTATACTAAGCATTTTTCTAAACCTGTGATATACTTTTACTGAGTAAAGAAGCTAAGGCCTAAAGATATCTAGGTGGGAAGTAGAAAGGCAGAATTTGGATCAAGTGATCTGACTCCAGCCCCCACTGCTAAACTCCATGAACCTAAAAGAGAGAGAGAGGACGTTTTTGATATTAGAACTCAGGTATTCCCCACTTCCTCTGTTACATTTTTAAATATTAGACATCAAATAGGGCATCCCAATCAGCCTCTATTTTCAATGTTTCTTCCTATTAAGGACATGTAGGCTAGTTAGCACCCTGACCTTTTTTTCTTTTTTGTCTATCTTCTTCTTTTTTTTTGGCATATAAAGTGGGATTTATTAGAGAGAGAAAGGAAAGGCTACAGCTAGAGAAGGGCAGCAGAATCCAGAAGCCGGTAGCTCCTATCTTCTTTTTTATATTTTTCTTCATTCATTTCCCCAACACTCTAACTTTAAACCAAATAGTGGTATCAGATCAGGAAGACAAAGAAGCCATAAATAACTTCTGTGAATTATTCTACCGGAAGTTCAGTCCGGCTTGTCAGCAGTGAAGTAAGCAGTGATGTGAAGCCCACATCAGGGTTTCTCAGCTCAAAGATGAGTGACACAGTTGGTTCCAGCCCTGTCACCTCCTTCAGCAGAAACACTGCAGAAAGGGCTCCAGGCACAGCGAGAAAGAAGCAGTGAGTCATTCACCAGCTCCCTGCTCTTTTTATATAGCTTATTACTGGGAAAGCAAAACTCAGAGAGCTGGAAGTTGAGCAATGTGTTCATGTGTCACAAGAGCTGCTGGTTTCAATTCCAGAAAATACATCAAAAATTGGCAATTACATTTTCCTTTGAAGACACAACAAACAACAGTAGATTTTCAGCTTTTATATGCAAAATTCTTCATTGAACAGGGTTGACCAGCTTAAGCAGACAGTTTAAGACAAAGACCTTTCAATATTTTTACATTCAGGGTTTTTTTTTGTTTTGTTTTTTTGTGGTACTGGGGCTTGAACTCAGGGCCTACACTTTGAGCCACTCCACCATCCCTTTTTTGTGATGGGTTTTTCTGAGATAACCCAACTATTAGCCCAGGCTGGCTTCAAACTGCGATCCTGCCTCCTGAGTAGCTAGGATTACAGACATGAGCCACTGATGCCCAGCATACATTCAGTTATTTTTTTGAATCTGTTCTCTGTCGGGAGGGAGGAAGGAGAAAGGGAAAAGACAGTCTTTCCCAGCTTTTCCTAATAGATTTGTTTAGTGGCTGCTTTGAAGCCACAGCTCCTGAAAATTAAGGAGTCCTGCAGACTGGAGTAGCTCTGCCCCTGGATAGCAGTGGGACTCAGAGCAAGTGACTTAACCTCTCTGTGCTTCTGATTCCCCATCAGTCCACCGATAAAACAGTGACACCTGTCTGTGGATATATGATGCTGGCTCCCGCTTGTAATCCTACTCCTTGGGAAGACTGAAGTTCAGAAGATGGTGGTTGGAGGCCAGTCCAGGCAAATAGTTCACAAGACCCTATCTCCAAAATAGCCAGAGCAAAACGGACTGGAGGCCTGGCTCAAGCAATAGAGCGCCTGCTTTGCAAGCAAGAAGCCATGAGTTCAAACCCCAGTCCCACCAGAAAAAAAAAGATATATAATATGACATAAGCTGTTATTTTATACATGCATGTATGTATATAACATGTAACAGAAAATACATACAATGAAAACGTGTGTATTTATGCACAGCATGCATACATAACAGTCATAGGTGTAATGACTATTCTGTTTTGGTATTTATCTACTTCAGTATTGTTCCACTACATAACGTAGCGTGTTTCAGCATTTCTCCACTATACATAATACCTTACAAAACGTATTGTGTGAATAACAGGTAATACATTTACCACATACACGTGTAATAACTGAGTACATAAATGTCAGAACGTATTACATGTATGCATATGGAAAGCCTGCAGTGTCTGGCATGGACAAATGCCCCAGTGCTGCTATTAAGATTCAGAGCCTTATGCTTGTGCAGGCACTGGCCACACCGACAGCCCTTTTTTTGTGTGTTAGTATTTTGTGATAGGGTCTCATGAACTATTTGCTTGAGCTGACTTCTGATCTCTGCCTCCCGAGTAGCTAGGATTACAGGCATAAGCCTCTGGTGCCTGGCTTGGGCTGGCCTTGAACTCAGGATCCTCCTGCCTCAGCCTCCCTGGTGCTGGGATTACAGATGTGCATCACCATGCTTGGCCTTCATGTCCATATTTTAATCCAACAAAAAAAGTTTTCTGAACACAAGGGCCTTTATGTTGTCGTGTTAGATACCTGTGGCTGAAAGGCCCTCATGGGCCTGTCAACTAGTCCAGAGACAAATAGACATGCACATTTGTAAGGTCTGTAGCTTAGAAACAATGACGAGAAAGGAACCAAGTTTGTGCCATCAGGTTTCACATTCTATGAGTTTTCCTTCTATTCCTTCAATTCCAGCAGCACACGTGGGGCAAGTGTGGAGGATAGGCCAGTGAGACAGAGCTTCTGAGAGGGTGTCAGCAGAGCCTAATAATAACAAGATCACAAAGCTTAAAGCTCATGAGAACTGTTTTGGAGCAAGGAGACAGGTTATAATCCAACCCCACATTCTGCCTGCTGTGGGACTTAACTCCTGAGCCTCTACTGTGGGTGGGATGAGGAAGGGGGAGATTTGCACTCAGAGCGCTCACTGGGAAGAGCAATTGTGAACAACTATGAGCCGGGTGTGGTGGTACATGCCTGTAGGCCCAGCTACTTGGAAGGCTGAGGGAGAGGACAGTTTGAGCCTAGGAGCTCAAAATCAGTGATTCCCCTGCTGACCCTGTTACCCAGGCACTGGGTACGCCAGTGACTCTTAATGCACGGAGGGAGCGATGTCCTCCTCAGGAACACTTGACCACGTCTGCAGAAATCTGTGGTCATGGGGGAAGGGTGCATCCATGCCTTGGCAGGGACCAGGGACGCTGTCAAACACCTGCTGAATGCCCTACCACACACAGCATGAGCTCGCTAGGAGACCCGCCCTGCGACACCAGCAGTGCTGAGGTGCTCAGGATAAACGTGCCTCATCCAGTCATCCTGGCCCAGACAGCTTTCTCCTGCTAAGGGCAGTCTCTGAAGACAGACTCAGAAGTGTGATTCAGCAGCCACCAACACTGGGGCAGCTGGGACAGGGCGACTGACTCTGGAAGGACAAATGTGGCTGCCTGTCAGTGTCCACTGTGCACCCCTTGGAAAGTCCTTTTATTCATTCATTTATTTATTTATTTTGCAGTACTGGGGTTTGAACTCGGGCCTCCACCTTGAACCATTCCACCACGCTGTTTTGTGTTGGGTTTTTTCAAGATAGGGTTTCTCAAACTATTCGCCCGTGCTGGCTTTGAACCTCAATCCTCCTCATCTCTGCCTCCTGAGTAGTTGGTATTACAGGTGTGAGCCTCTGGCGCCTGGCTCCTTTCTTTTCTTTTTTCTTTCTATTTTAAATGCTTCCATTTTCAAGCTGGAAAAAGTCACACATGCCTGTCATCCCAACTACTGGGGGAGGCAGAGGCAGGAGGATGGTGATTTCGAGGTGAGCCCAAGCAAAGGAAGTAAGACCCTGTCTCAAAAAATAAAATATAAACCAGGCTCTGGTGGCTCACACCTGTAATCCTAGCTACTTGGGAGGCTGATCTCAGGAGGATCTCAGTTCGAGACCAGTCTGAACAAATAGTTCTCAAGATCCCATCTCCAAAATAACCAGAGTGAAATGGACTGGAGGTGTGGCTCAAGTGTGTCTGCTTTGCAAATGCAAAGCCATAAGTTCAAATAACAGTCTTACAAAAAATTAATTAGTTAAATTAAATATAACCAAAAGGAATGGGGCATGACTCAAGTTGTAGAGCCTTGCTTATCAAGCTCAAAGCCCTGTACTGAAAGATAAAGAGAGAGAGGAAGGCAGTCAGGCAGGCAGGTTTGTGTTTTCATTTTAATCACCACAGCTGTAGCTTAAGGACAGCCATGTGCACACCCAGTGCTTGGGGTGGGCGTGCAGGACAGACCCAAATATCCACATGAGCCATGTTCCCAGCTATGATTATTAGGCCAAGGACGGGCATGTGACTCATTTTAAGCCAATGAAGCAGCAAGATTTCCTCCCTGCACATGGGGAAGGGATCATGCAACCTCTGGAGCAATGGTAGTCATTTCACGATCATAGGGTTACAAGTCAGCTTTTGTTTTTAGCTGCTTTCATAGGAAGCAAATTGAAAGCTACCTTGTCCTTGACACCATCATGGATCAAATCCACCTTCAAGCCCATGTTTCATGGGTCAGTGAGCAACAGTGTCCCGGGATCCCCTGGACCAGCTGAATTGATTTTCTGTGACATTCCACCTCTTTCTAACAGAGCCCAGAACCCACAATGGATGCCTCATAATTTGTGTGACTTTCCTCTGTGAGTGGACATCCGGGTTGCTTCCAATTTCTTCATTCTTACCATTGTTTTTTCTTTCAGTGCTGGAGATCAAACCTAGGGTCTTGCAAAAGCTAGGCCAGCACTCCACTACCAAGCTGCAACCTCACCCCTTGTGTTGGGTTGTGTGTGTGTGTGTGTGTGTGTGTGTATCTGGGGTTTGAACTCAGGGCTTTAAGCTCACAAAACAGGTGCTCTACCACTTGAGCCAGAACTTCAGCCCATTTTGCTCAGGGCCTCATGAACTAATTGCTCAGGTTGCCCTCAAACCATGATCTTCCCAGTCTAGCCTCCTGAGTAGCCAGGATTACAGGCGTAAACCAGCAGCATCCCCCTGCTTTTTGAGACAGGGACTCACTATGAAGCCCAGGCTGACCTCAAATTTGTGGACTCAAGTGGTCTTCCTACCTCAGCTTCCTGAGTAGCTGGGACTCTGTACAGGTATATGCCATCACACCTGACTCAACAATGAATTCTTTTTTTGAAAGAAAAAACAAAAAAACATCTACCCTCAGGTTGTTTTAATTCTTCATGGTGGAATTATAACACAAGATGGTATTATATAACATGGTAACACAGCAAAATATACTACACGGTAGAGTAACTGCTAGGTCTAGTGGAAGGTGGGTGGTTTTGCCTGCCATGGTTTCGGGGCCCAGGCTTCACGAAGGGCAGAGCTGAGGACCACGTGCAGATGGCCTGCTTATAGGAGGCCTCAAACACCCAGTTACTTAGAGCGCCCGCTGTGTGTCACGATGTGGCCGCAGGTTAAGGGCTCCAGGTCCTCTGAGTCAGGCCACTAGTTCTCCCCCAAGACTGCAGCCAGCCTACAAATCCCCTCTCATTAGTCTGATCACCGTTATTAATGAGCCCAGCCGCTATGGAGATGTGAAATGCTAGAAGGGAGGGCTTTCCAACCCAAAGCCAACCGGGGCTGATCATGCCAGCCAGTGGCCTTGCTCAAGGTTGCAGGAGAACGTAGACCACGGTGGCACTGGTTTGGCTATGGGGAACGTTAAGCCAGACCTCTCCATGCTCCTCTGTTGGCAGGGACCTGCCATATCCAAGGCTGCTGCTTGTTACTTATGACAGTCCACATTCCCTCCAGGCTGTTTTGCTCACAGCATTAAAAATTGTTCTGTTAGCTCTTTTGTCTGGAAAATAATTGTCTGAGCACATTGATTTTTCTTTTACACACACACACACACACACACGCACACACACACGTTTTGGGACCTGTTCCTCCTGTCTCCTCAACAGTGTAATTTTTTTGACCTTATGATTTTACAGTCTTCATAACAAAACAAAAGATGGAGTTGGGGCATCAGTAGCTCATGCTGATAATCCTAGCTGCTCAGGAGGCAGAGATCAGGAGGATCACAATTCAAGGCCAGCCCAGGAAAATAGTTCACAAGACCCTATCTTGAAAAAAATCCATCAAAAAAGGAGCTGGAGTGGCTCAAGTGGGAGAGCACCTGCCTAGCAAGCTGAAGCCCTGAGTTCAAACCCCAATACCACCAAAAACAATAAATAAAAGCTGGAGCTGAGAACTGGGTCATTGCCCTTTCTCTTTTCTCCCTCCAGTTCTCACGCTCACCTCTCGTACTGGCCCGCGTCCTCTCCGTCCTCTCTGACCAGACTCCGCACACTCTTTTTTCTGCAAGATCATCTGAGCTGCCCACTGTGGCCACTCTACTTCTTGTCATAATGCCACTTTCCCTGGACACACAGAGACTCCTTGCCCTTTCTGTCCCGTGTCACTTTGTGAGGCTGGTGGTGACCAGCGGGTTTCAGGAACACATTGAAAGCACTGTCTGGGTCTTAGGAACCCCAATAAGCAACAGCCTCTTCCCTCGCCCGGATCGCAGAAGATGAAGGAGGGAGAGCTGATGCTCACCATTGACCCAGAGAAGGCAGACTGGAGAGCGGGGCTCCTGCGAGCGAGCAGATGCCTCACCTGAGTGTGACCCACTTCATCCTCCACTAAGGCTTCTGCTCGCCGTTGGCAGGCAAGCCGATTCTTGGTGGTTTAGTACAATAGAAGCTTAATTCTGTTTTTTTGTTTGGTTTTTTTTTTTTCCTGGCAGTGCTGGGGTTTGAATTCAGGGCCCAGAATTTGCTAGGCAGACAGACATTCTACCACTTGAGACGTGCCCCCAGTCTGTTTTGCTTTTAGGTTATTTTCAGATAGGGTATCGCCCCATTTGTGCTTGCACCACCCTTAACTCTGGACTTCCAAGCATGTCCATCTGCTTCATCAGAAAGCACGTGAGCCCCAGAGAACTCTGGAGAGAGAGTGTTTCCAGACAAAGACCGTGGGGTGTGTGCAAGAGCAGTGTGCAGAGCAGGTGGACTGGTGGAGGAGAGCAGGACGGGAGTAGGCAGGTTTTAGAGGCATAGACAGATGTGACTTGAGACATGAGAAAAAGATCAATTAGTGAATGGAGCCTGGTATGAGAGCAGGACTCCACTGCTGTGCTCTGAACATCTGTGCCCCCAAATTCACCCTGTGAAACCTAATCCACAAGGCCATGGCATTAGAAGGTGCCATCTTTGGGAAGTGATAAGGTCATGGGGGTGGAGCCCTTATGAAATACCAGAGACGGCTGGTGGAGTGACTCAGGTTGTAGGCCCTGAGTTCAAGCCCCAGTACAAAGGAGGAAGAGGGGGAGGGGGAGGAGGAAGTGAGGGGGAGAGAGGGAGAGGGAGGGAGGAGGGAGGGGGAGGAGGAAGTGAGGGGAGGAGGAGGAGGAGGAGGAGGGAGGGAGGAGGAAGTGAGGGGGAGGGAAGGAGGAGGAGGGAGGAGGGAGGGGAGGAGGAAGTGAGGGGAGGGAAGGAGGAGGAGGGAGGGAGGAGGGGAGGAGGAAGGAGGGGAGAAGGAGGAGGAGGAGGAGGAGGAGGGGAGGAGGAAGTGAGGGGAGGAAGGAGGGAGGAGGGAAGGAGGAGGGGGAGGGAGGGAGGGAGAGGGAGGAGGGAGGGGGAGGGAAGGAGGAGGAGGG